>NC_053041.3:433207579-433523088 GCF_002575655.3 Aegilops tauschii subsp. strangulata | reverse complement strand
ATGACAACAATGATCTCCTATTTTAACAGAAACAACAGGCATGCCTACAACAGGTCTATGTTTATTTTTAGTATCGGGTCTAGCAATTCTAGCAGCTTCATTACAGAAGTAAATAACATGCCCATCAATATTATCGACCAAGAGATCCTTAACCATAGCAATACTAGGTTCAACTTTAATTTGCTCAGAGGGTGTAGATGTTCTAGCATTACTCTTACGAACCAGAGTTGAAGCTTTAGCATGATCCTTTATTCTAGCAGGGAAAGGTGGCTTCTCAATATAAGCGGTAGGAACGATAGGATCAACATTATAAGTGATAGTTTTTTCTTCAACTTTAATAGGTTCAAGTACTTCTACTTCAATGGGACGATGGTATTTAAACCAATTCTCCTTAGGGATATCAAAATGAGTAGCAAATGATTCACACAAAGAAGCTACTATCTCAGAGTCAAGTCCATATTTGGTGCTAAATTCATGAAAAACATCGGTATCCAAAAAAGATTTAACACAATCAAACTTAGGTGTTATACCTGACTCCTTACCTTCGTCGAGTTCCCAATCTTCAGAGTTGCGTTTAATTCTTTCCAATAAATCCCATCTGAATTCAATAGTCTTCATCATAAAAGAACTAGTACAAGAAGTATCGAGCATGGAGCCAATAAATATCTTATGGTTCACTCAAAATATATTCCTTTGGCAGTTTTGATGAGATAATGTAGGGATGTTGTAGGTTTCAAGATTCGAGAAGTGGTATATCTCTAATTTCTATTCTTACTAGCAAGATGCCCATGCGTTGCACGGAACATCAAGATCTTGTGGGAGAAAAGGATGAACGAGGGAAGGCCTTATCTGCAAATGTGGAGAGGAGTGCGGGTAAATTGCCATAGTTTCCTTCCTATCCGTTAGATATAGATCGGACGGCCTATATTGCAGGATGGCAGGCACACCATCATCACCGACTATGCTTTTTATAAGAGTAGAGATAAAAAACAGAGTTGGTGATGATGGTGTGCCTGCCATCCTGCAATATAGGCCGTTCGATTTATATCTGACGGATAGGAAGGAAACTATGGCAATTCTGCAAAAAGATACCCACACCCCTCTCCACATTTGCAAATAAGGCCTTCCCTCATTCATCCTTTTCTCCCACAAGATAAACTACTCATACAAATGCATCTTGATGTTCCGTGCAACGCATGGGCATCTTGCTAGCTGTTGCAAAAAGCCCATGTGTGTGTGTTGTGTGTGTGAGAGAGAAGGAGAGAGGAGGAGGACATAGTGCATGTCTGACAAAGACACAAAGAGTGTGTGTGAGAGAGGTATCAACTTAAAATGAGGCGATAGTGTGTGTGTGCACGATCGAGAGGGCGTGTCTCAAGAAGGGACGAAAAATCTACCTAGATACAAGGAGCGCGAGACAGACATGTACGCGATAGTGGAAGGACGAGTGTGCAGGTGTATAAACCTATCTAGAGGCTAGTCGATCAATGATGTGAGAGAAATGTTGGGGATCGTAAAAGAAATTTAAAATTTTCTACGCATCACCAAGATCAATCTATGGAGTCATCTAGCAACGAGAGAGAGAGGAGTGCATCTACATACCCTTGTAGATCGCGAGCGGAAGCATTCAAGAGAATGGGGTTGATGGAGTCGTACTTGTCGTGATCCAAATCACTGATGATCCTAGCGCCGAACGGACGACACCTCTGCGTTCAACACACGTACGGAGCGGAGACGTCTCCTCCTTGATCCAGCAAGGGGGAAGGAGAAGTTGATCGAGATCCAGCAACACGACGGGTTGGTGGTGGAAGCAGCTGGATTCCAGCAGGGCTTCGCCAAGCACTACTGGAGGAGGAAGAGGTGTCACGGGAGGGAGAGGGAGGCGCCAGGGCTTAGGGTGCGGCTGCCCTCCCTCCCCTCCACTATATATAGGGGCTAGGGGGGGCGCATGCCCCCCTTGGAGATCCCATCTAGAGGGGGGCGGCCCCCGGGGCGGCGGCCCCTCGGGGGGCAACAGCCCCCTTAAGGTTTCCAACCAGGGGGGCGCATACCCCCTCGGGGGGCAACGGCCCCCTAGGGTTTCCAACCCTAGGCGCCTTGGGCCCTTGGGTGGGGCGCACCAGCCCACCTGGGGCCGGTTCCCATGCCACATCAGCCCATGCGGCCCTCCGGGATAGGTGGCCCCACCCGGTGGACCCCCGGGACCCTTCCGGTGGTCCCGGTACAATACCGGTGACCCCCTAAACTCTCCCGGTGGCCGAAACTGGACTTCCTATATATAAATCTTTACCTCCAGACCATTCCGGAACTCCTCGTGACGTCCGTGATCTCATCCGGGACTCCGAACAACTTTCGGTTAACCGCATACTAATATCTCTACAACTCTAGCGTTACCGAACCTTAAGTGTGTAGACCCTACGGGTTCGGAAGACACGTAGACATGACCGAGACAACTCTTCGGTCAATAAACAACATCGGGATCTGGATACCAATGTTGGCTCCCACATGCTCCACGATAATCTCATCGGATGAACCACGATGTCGAGGATTCAATCAATCCCGTATACAATTCCCTTTGTCTATCGGTACGATACTTGCCCGAGATTCGATCGTCGGTATATCGATACCTTGTTCAATCTCGTTACGGCAAGTCTCTTTACTCGTTCCCGTAACACATCATCCTGTGAACAACTCCTTGATCACATTGAGCTCATTATGATGATGTCCTACCGAGTGGGCCCAGAGATACCTCTCCGTCATACGGAGTGACAAATCCCAGTCTCGATTCGTGCCAACCCAACAGATACTTTCGGGGATACCCGTAGTGTACCTTTATAGCCACCCAGTTATGTTGTGACGTTTGGCACACCCAAAGTACCCTTACGGTATCCGGGAGTTGCACAATCTTATGGTCTAAGGAAAGGATACTTGACATTAGAAAAGCTTTAGCAGACGAACTACACGATCTAGTGCCATGCTTAGGATTGGGTCTTGTCCATCACATCATTCTCCTAATGATGTGATCCCGTTATCAATGATATCCAATGTCCATGGTCAGGAAACCGTAACAATCTATTGATCAACGAGCTAGTCAACTAGAGGCTCACTAGGGACATGTTATGGTCTATGTGTTCACACATGTATTACGATTTCCGGATAACACAATTATAGCATGAACAATAGACAATTATCATGAACAAGGAAATATAATAATAACCATTTTATTATTGCCTCTAGGGCATATTTCCAACACTCCCCCACTTGCACTAGAGTCAATAATCTAGTTACATTGTGATGAATCATACACCCATAGAGTTCTAGTGTTGATCATGTTTCGCCCGTGGAAGAGGTTTAGTTAACGGATCTGCGACATTCAAATCCGTATGCACTTTACAAATATCTATGTCTCCATTTTGAACATTTTCATGAATGGAGTTGAAGCGACGCTTGATGTGCCTGGTCTTCTTGTGAAACCTGGGCTCCTTGGCAAGGGCAATAGCTCCAGTGTTGTCACAGAAGAGAGTCATCGGCCCGATGCATTGGGAATAACTCCTAGGTGGGCAATGAACTCCTTCATCCAGATTGTTTCTTGTGCTGCCTCCGAGGCTGCCATGTACTCCGCTTCACATGTAGATCCCGCCACGACGCTTTGCTTGCAACTGCACCAGCTGATTGCCCCACCATTCAAAATATACACGTATCCGGTTTTGACTTAGAGTCATCCAGATCTGTGTCGAAGCTAGCATCGACATAACCCTTTACGACGAGCTCTTCGTCACCTCCATAAACGAGAAACATATCCTTAGTCCTTTTCAGGTACTTCAGGATGTTCTTGACCGCTATCCAGTGTTCCATGCTTATGGCAAGGTTTACATCAGGATTACTTTGGTACCTTCCTACCAAACTTATGGCAAGGTTTACATCAGGTCTGGTACACAGCATGGCATACATAATAGACCCTATGGCCGAGGCATAGGGGATGACACTCATCTTTTCTTTATCTTCTGCCGTGGTCGAGCATTGAGCCGTGCTCAATCTCACACCTTGCAATACAGGCAAGAACCCCTTCTTGGACTGATCCATATTGAACTTCTTCAATATCTTGTCAAGGTATGTGCTTTGTGAAAGACCTATGAGGCGTCTCGATCTATCTCTATAGATCTTGATGCCTAATATGTAAGCAGCTTCTCCATGGTCCTTCATTGAAAAACACTTATTCAAGTAGGCCTTTATGCTTTCCAAGAATTCTATATCATTTCCCATCAATAGTATGTCATCCACATATAATATGAGAAATGCTACAGAGCTCCCACTCACTTTCTTGTAAACACAGGCTTCTCCATAAGTCTCTGTAAACCCAAACGCTTTGATCATCTCATCAAAGCGAATGTTCCAACTCCGAGATGCCTACACCAGCCCATAAATTGAGCGCTGGAGCTTGCATACCTTGTCAGCATTCTTAGGATCGACAAAACCTTCCGGCTGCATCATATACAATTCTTCCTTAAGGAAGCCGTTAAGGAATGCCGTTTTGATGTCCATTTGCCATATCTCATAATCGTAGAATGCGACAATTGCTAACATGATTCGGACGGACTTCAGCTTCGCTACGGGTGAGAAGGTCTCATCGTAGTCAACTCCTTGAACTTGTCGATAACCCTTAGCGACAAGTCGAGCTTTATAGATGGTAACATTTCCATCCGCGTCCGTCTTCTTCTTAAAGATCCATTTATTTTCTATCGCTCGCCGATCATCGGGCAAGTCTGTCAAAGTCCATACTTTGTTTTCATACATGGATCCTATCTCGGATTGCATGGCTTCAAGCCATTTGTTGGAATCTGGGCCCGCCAATTCTTCTTCATAGTTCGAAGGTTCACCGTTGTCCAACACCATGATTTCCATGACAGGGTTGCCATACCACTCTGGTGCGGAACGTGTCCTTGTGGACCTACGAAGTTCAGTGGTAACTTGATCATGATCGTCATCATTAACTTCCTCTCTAGTCGGTGCAGGCACCACAGAAACATTTTCTTGTGCTGCGCTACTTTCTGGTTGGAGAGGGGTCATCTCATCAAGTTCCACTTTCCTCCCACTTACTTCTTTCGAGAGAAACTCTTTCTCTAGAAAGGATCCATTCTTGGCAACAAAGATCTTGCCTTCGGATCTGAGGTAGAAGGTATACCCAATAGTTTCCTTAGGGTATCCTATGAAGACACATTTTTCCGATTTGGGTTCGAGCTTTTCAGGTTGAAGTTTCTTGACATAAGCATCGCATCCCCAAACTTTCAGAAACGACAACTTAGGTTTCTTCCCAAACCACAATTCGTACGGTGTCGTCTCAATGGATTTCGACGGAGCCCTATTTAAAGTGAATGCGGCAGTCTCTATAGCATAACCCCAAAATGATAGCGGTAGATCGGTAAGAGACATCATAGATCGCACCATATCCAATAGAGTGCGATTACGACGTTCGAACACACCATTACACTGAGGTGTTCCAGGCGGCGTGAGTTGTGAAACAATTCCACATTTCCTTAAGTGTGTGCCAAATTCGTGACTCAAATATTCCCCTCCACGATCTGATCGTAAGAATTTTATTTTCCTGTCACGTTGATTCTCAACCTCACTCTGAAATTCCTTGAACTTTTCAAAGGTCTCAGACTTGTGTTTCATTAAGTAGACATACCCATATCTACTTAAGTCATCAGTGAGGGTGAGAACATAACGATAGCCACCGCGAGCCTCAACGCTCATTGGACCGCACACATCAGTATGTATGATTTCCAATAAGTTGGTTGCTCGCTCCATTGTTCCAGAGAACGGAGTCTTGGTCATTTTGCCCATGAGGCATGGTTCGCACGTGTCAAATGATTCATAATCAAGAGACTCCAAAAGTCCATCTGCATGGAGTTTCTTCATGCGTTTGACACCAATGTGACCAAGGCGGCAGTGCCACAAGTATAAGGGACTATCATTATTAACCTTACATTTCTTGGCATTCACACTATGAATATGTGTAACATCACGTTCGAGATTCATTAAGAATAAACCATTGACCAGTGGGGCATGACCATAAAACATATCTCTCATATAAATAGAACAACCATTATTCTCGGATTTAAATGAGTAGCCATCTTGCATCAAAAGAGATCCAGATACAATGTTCATGCTCAAAGCTGGCACTAAATAACAATTATTGAGGTTTAAAATTAATCCCGTAGGTAAATGTAGAGGTAGCGTGCCGACGGCGATCACATCGACCTTTGAACCATTCCCGACGCGCATCGTCACCTTGTCCTTCGCCAGTCTCCGCTTATTCCACAGCTCCTGCTTTGAGTTACAAATCTGAGCAACCACACCGGTATCAAATACCCAGGAGCTAGTACGAGCGCTGGTTAGGTACACATCAATAACATGTATATCACATATACCTTTGGTATTGCGGGCTGTAACATCCCAAATTTTCAATTTGGAATGTTATACATTAGATCATCATTGCATATCATATTTTATTGCATTTTTGGTTTGATCCTAGAAATTCTCCGCAACTCAAGGACCCATGGAGAGAGTTGGGGATTTCGTTATTTTCATATTTGGGTTTTCTCAAATTTTGAAAATAGGATCATTTGATTTTATTTATTTTATCTTCAATTATTTCATTTATAAAAATAAGAGAGAGGGAATAAAATGACTTTCCCAAAAATAAGAAATATTGAGGATTTAATACAAAAATCAAATCTTATTTTATTTGGAGTTTTGCTATTTTATTTGAATTTATAAAAATTGCATGTTTTTCAAAATTGCATTTTAGGGCCAAGACAATGTTCATCTTGTTCTAAATATTTTATTTAGACGATGAAAAATTTATTTTTGCATTTTTGAACTTATTTTATTTTCTAAAAAATTTCTTAGTCTCGGCGGAATTAAAAAAAAACTCCCGCACGCCCGACTGGGCCGAAGCCCAGCCGAACCAGGCCGGCTCGCCCGCGCCACCGCCTCCCGCCGCCGTCTCCAGATCAGAGACCGCCGCCGCCGCCCGAGTCCGGGAGGAGCACGCCTCCCGAGGCGCCCCTTCCCCAAGCCGCGCCGCCCCCCTCCTTAAATAGCCGCCGCCGCCGCCCCTCACCCCGCCACCGGAACCCGTCCCGCCGCCGGAGCCGCACCACCGCCGAGCCGCCCAAGGTCGCCGCCGCCGCCGACGCCCGCAGCCCCGCCGCCCCACGCCGCCTTCCGTCGCCCCGCCGGAGCCGCCGGACTTCGCCGGAGCCCCGAGCTGAGGTAGCCGCCCGCCGCCCGGTTTTCTGAAGAAAACCGATTCGTTTTTTAGAAAACCCTAGGTTTTATTTAGATTTTTTTAGATCGGTTCTGTTTTTTTTCAGTTTTCTTATTTACCGAGCGTTCGCTCGTTCGTTCGTTTTAACGAACGCGTTCATCGTTTAGTTACAGTTAACGAACGTCCATTCGTTAAACTGTTCATCAGTTTTTCTTTTTCTCAGATTTTCCGCGATTATTTCTGATCGCGATTTCTGATCTATTTTTCGTTTTGGTTTAACTTTTCGCTCGTTTGTCGGAATCAGGCGATTCAAGTGCCTAGAGTTTCATCTCGAAACCCTCTTTCTGTTTAACCAACTCAAACAAGTTTTTGCTACTGTAAAATTTGACTTAGGTCCAGATTAGTAAACGAAGCTTGTTTCTTTCGCCGTTTGACTTTCGTTGCTTCGTTGGGTTTGATTCTTTTTGCAAACCGGAGTTCTTAAGTTGAACTTTCTGGTTAGATCTCTTATTTGAGTTTTACCTATGCATTAGACGAGAACTTATTGTATGCTTGTTTGTTTGCGATAGAGTACCCGGAGTGCGCCGCTTGCTACTTCGAATCCCTAGGTTTCACGGATCATCAGCAAGGCAAGTAACACATTGATCATACCTCTTTTCATACCCAGTTTTATTGCATTAGATCAATCCTCAAACAATTGCATGATTAGGATCTGATTAAATTGTGGGTTGGGAAGTAGCTGATGAGGTAGAACCTATTGCCCTGTTTATTACCAAACCCTTGGGAGTTACTTCTACGTTTGCTTATATTGCTATGCTATGCTAGTAGACGTGGATTGGGTGAGTGTATCCATGACAGATGTGAGATTGTTAATTAATGGTTCAATTTAAGGTGGCTACTTAAACACACATCTGGGTGGATTGAGGCACCTGGGTATTCCAGCGATTGCCTATTTTTTTATGGACCGCCACCCAGGCTCAAAGGGATCATGAGATTATTCATGCTAGAAACTTCCGTGTGCAGCCACAAGCTATTATGGGCTCTAGCATAGTTGATTAAGTTGTGTGAACTCTTACAGTGGTAGACTAGTAGATGTAGGGGTTGTAGGTAGTACTGTCTACCCGATCATAAGGTGCAAACGCTTCTGAAAGACTATGTCTCGGTCATCCGTTTCTCAAACATCATGTAGTGCGAGAATCCCAACGGAGGAGGTCGAGTCTTATGGGGAAAAGTGCGCAAACCTCAGCAGAGTGTATAAACTAATCATGGTTAGCCATGTCCCCGGTTATGGACAACTTGAGTATCTAGTACTTGGATTATCATGTGAATATCATCATGTTACTTTAATTAATTTTGTTGGGATTAATGTTGAAACTTAATTGGGATTGAGATGGTGTCACCCATTCTCAATGTTTAACAACCACCATGATAGTTAAATAAAATTTATTCCTTTGCAGTAGGGAAAAATTGGCTTTTCGCAAAACTGTAACCGTAGAGCTTTCCACCAGCCTAATATGCATGTAGTATAGCATTATTCTGTTCATTACTCTCTATGTGTTACATTGCCAGCATATTCCATGTGCTGACCCGTTTTCGGGCTGCAATGTTTCATGTTGCAGACTTTTCAGACGACGAGTAAGGTGCCTTAGGTCGTGGTTCTATACTCAGTGATGCCGTTGGAGTTGATGGACTCGCTTATCTTCCAAGTCTTCCGCTGTTATCGTTTTTAGATGGCCTTAAGACATATTTATTGTATTAAGTTCTCTTTTGAGACATTCGATGTAATAAGTGTGTGATTGCTACTCTGTTATAAATCCTTCGAGTACTGTGCGTGTCAGCATTACTGATCCAGGGATGACACTGATGCACAGAGACTTGACCGTCCGAGGTCTGGTCGCTACACCGGCCTTCTTATCCGCTAAGTACTTGGGGCAGTTCCGCTTCCAGTGACCGTTTCCCTTGCAATAAAAGCACTCAGTCTCAGGCTTGGGTCCATTCTTTGTCTTCTTCCCGGCAGCTTGCTTACCAGGCGCGGCAACTCCCTTGTCGTCCTTCTTGAAGTTCTTCTTACCCTTGCCTTTCTTGAACTTAGTGGTTTTATTCACCATCAACACTTGATGTTCCTTTTTGATCTCCACCTCCGCTGATTTCAGCATTGAATATACCTCAGGAATGGTCTTTTCCATCCCCTGCATATTGAAGTTCATCACAAAGCTCTTGTAGCTAGGTGGGAGCGACTGAAGGATTCTGTCAACGACCGCATCATCCGGGAGATTAACTCCCAGCTGAGATAAGCGGTTGTTTAACCCAGACATTTTGAGTATGTGCTCGCTGACAGAACTATTCTCCTCCATCTTACAACTGTAGAACTTGTCGGAGACTTCATATCTCTCGACCCGGGCATGAGCTTGGAAAACCATTTTCAGCTCTTGGAACATCTCATATGCTCTGTGTTGCTCGAAACGCTTTTGGAGCCCCAGTTCTAAGCTGTAAAGCATGCCGCACTAAACCAGTGAGTAATCATCAATACGTGTTTGCCAGTCGTTCATAACGTCTTGGTTTGCTGGGACGGGTGCTTCACCTAGCGGTGCTTCAAGGACATATGCTTTCTTGGCAGCTATCAGGATGATCCTCAAGTTTCGGACCCAGTCCGTATAGTTGCTACCATCGTTTTTCATCTTGATTTTCTCTAGGAACGCGTTGAAGTTGAGGTTGACATTAGCGTGGGCCATTTGATCTACAAGACATATTGTAAAGATTTTAGACTAAGTTCATGATAATTAAGTTCATCTAATCAAATTATTAATGAACACCCACTTAAACAGACATCCCTCTAGTCATCTAAGTGATACATGATCCGAGTCAACTAGGCCGTGTCCGATCATCACGTGAGACGAACTAGTCATCATCGGTGAACATCTTCATGTTGATCGTATCTGCTATACGACTCATGTTCGACCTTTCGGTCTCTTGTGTTCCGAGGCCATGTCTGTACATGCTAGGCTCGTCAAGTCAACCTAAGTGTATTGCGTGTGTAAATCTGGCTTACACCCGTTGTATGCGAACGTTAGAACCTATCACACCCGATCATCAAGTGGTGCTTCGGAACAACGAACCTTCGCAACAGTGCACAGTTAGGGGGAACACTTTCTTGAAATTTTAGCGAGGGATCATCTTATTTATGCTACCATCGTTCTAAGCAAATAAGATGTAAAACATGATAAACATCACATGCAATCACATAGTGACATGATATGGCGAATATCATTTTGCTCCTTTTGATCTCCATCTTCGGGGCGCCATGTTCATCATCGTCACCGGCATGGCACCATGATCTCCATCATCGTGTCTTCATGAAGTTGTCTCGCCAACTATTAGTTCTACTAGTATGGCTAACGGTTAGCAATAAAGTAAAGTAATTACATGACATTTCAGTTGACACGCAGGTCATAAATAAATTAAGACAACTCCTATGGCTCCTGCCGGTTGTCATACTCATCGACATGCAAGTCGTGATTCCTATTACAAGAACATGATCAATCTCATACATCACATATATCATTCATCACATTCTTCTGGCCATATCACATCACATGACACATGCTGCAAAAACAAGTTAGACGTCCTCTAATTGTTGTTGCAAAATTTTTACGTGGCTGCTATAGGTTTCTAGCAAGAACGTTTCTTACCTACGCCAAAACCACAACGTGATATGCCAATTTCTATTTACCCTTCATAAGGACCCTTTTCATCGAATCCGATCCGACTAAAGTGGGAGAGACAGACACCCTCTAGCCACCTTATGCAACTAGTGCATGTCAGTCGGTGGAACCTGTCTCACATAAGCGTACGTGTAAGGTCGGTCCGGGCCGCTTCATCCCACGATGCCGCCGAATCAAGATAAGACTAGTAACGGCAAGTAAATTGACAAAATCGACGCCCACAACAACTTCTGTTCTACTCGTGCATAGAAACTACGCATAGACCTAGCTCATGATGCCACTGTTGGGGATCGTAATAGAAATTTAAAATTTTCTACGCATCACCAAGATCAATCTATGGAGTCATCTAGCAACGAGAGAGAGGAGTGCATCTACATACCCTTGTAGATCGCGAGCGGAAGCGTTCAAGAGAACGGGGTTGATGGAGTCGTACTCGTCGTGATCCAAATCACCGATGATCCTAGCGCCGAACGGACGGCACCTCCGCGTTCAACACACGTACGGAGCGGAGACGTCTCCTCCTTCTTTATCCAGCAAGGGGGAAGGAGAAGTTGATGGAGAATCCAGTAGCACGACAGCGTGGTGGTGGAAGCAGCGGGATTCCAACAGGGCTTCACCAAGCACTACTCGAGGAGGAAGAGGTGTCACGGGAGGGAGAGGGAGGCGCCAGGGTTAGGGTGCGGCTGCCCTCCCTCCCCTCCACTATATATAGGGGCTAGGGGGGGAGCATGCCCCCTTTGGAGATCCCATCTAGAGGGGGGGGGGCGGCGGCCCCGGGGTGGCGGCCCCTCGGGGGCAACGGCCCCCTTAGGGTTTCCAACCAGGGGGGCGCATGCCCCCTCGGGGGGCAATAGCCCCCTAGGGTTTCCAACCCTAGGCGCCTTGGGCCCTTGGGTGGGGCGCACCAGCCCACCAGGGGCTGGTTCCCCTGCCACTTCAGCCCATGGGGCCCTCCGTGATAGGTGGCCCTACCCGGTGGACCCCCGGGGCCCTTCCGGTGGTCCTGGTACAATACCGGTGACCCCCGAAACTCTCCCGGTGGCCGAAACTGGACTTGCTATATATAAATCATTACCTCCGGACCATTCCGGAACTCCTCGTGACGTCCAGGATCTCATCCGAGACTCCGGACAGCTTTCGGTTAACCGCATAGTAATATCTCTACAACTCTAGCGTTACCGAACCTTAAGTGTGTAGACCCTATGGGTTCGGGAGACACGTAGACATGACCGAGACAACTCTCCGGTCAATAACCAACAACGGGATCTGGATACCCATGTAGGCTCCCACATGCTCCACGATAATCTCATCAGATGAACCACGATGTCGAGGATTGAATCAATCCCGTATACAATTCCCTTTGTCTATCGGTACGATACTTGCCCAAGATTCGATCGTCGGTATACCGATACCTTGTTCAATCTCGTTACGGCAAGTCTCTTTACTCTTTCCCGTAACACATCATCCTGTGAACAACTCTTGATCACATTCAGCTCATTATGATGATGTCCTACCGAGTGGGCCCAGAGATACCTCTCCGTCATACGGAGTGACAAATCCCAGTCTCGATTCGTGCCAACCCAACAGATACTTTCGGGGATACCCGTAGTGTACCTTTATAGCCACCCAGTTACGTTGTGACGTTTGGCACACCCAAAGTACCCTTACGGTATCTAGGAGTTGCACAATCTTATGGTCTAAGGAAAGGATACTTGACATTAGAAAAGCTTTAGCAGACGAACTACACGATCTAGTGCTATGCTTAGGATTGGGTCTTGTCCATCACATCATTCTCCTAATGATGTGATCCCGTTATCAATGACATCCAATGTCCATGGTCAGGAAACCGTAACAATCTATTGATCAACGAGCTAGTCAACTAGAGGCTCACTAGGGACATGTTATGGTCTATGTGTTCACACATGTATTACGATTTCCAGATAACACAATTATAGCATGAACAATAGACAATTATCATGGACAAGGAAATATAATAATAACCATTTTATTATTGCCTCTAGGGCATATTTCCAACAAGAAATATGAGTCGGAGGTGCAAAAGCGAGAGTTTTGTGGGTGTAAGAGAGAGACGATAGTCGGGAAGGGGAGTGGAAGCAGGAGCTGTGTGTGTGTGTGAGAGAGAGAGAGCGGGGGGGTGTCTGATCGGTAAACAAATGAATAATGTCAGTTTTATAATTGGGATGAAGACGGAAAGGAGACCGCAACAAATGTTGTGTCTGCAGGAGAGAGTAATTTCTAGAGACATATAGGGTGTGTGAGAGAACCCCATAGAGAGGAAGAGAAAGTGAATGACGAGTGAGACTGTGTGTGTGGCGGTGAAAAAGAAAGCTTAGGTACCTAGTGATACAAGAGAACGGTAGAGACGTGAGAGATAATGAAAACCGTGTAATGTATAATGACAGGGAGAGTGTGACACTTCTCAAGGGAGACGTCGAGAGACCATGTTTGCGAAGATAGGAGAAACATGAAGTGAGTGTGCGGTGAGCTGGAGAATAGAGAATGATAGCTACATGAAGAAGCATGCGAGAGAGATGGGCGTGAAAGGAGTCAACATAAAAGGGATTCAAATATTTGAATTTGAGATGATGATACATGTAATTCATACTTGAACCAAAATTGATCTATCAAACATGCATACTCATATGAATTCATGCGCATCTATGTTATTTAATATGTAGATATTATTGATCCATACATTTTAGTAGAACATAATTTGGTTTAATTTTTTTTGAATTCAACCTTATGATTTTGAGATCATTGTATTTGTAAATCATATTATATACATATAAAGGAGCAGAATTCTTTGTTGTGCCTTTTGAAAGTATATAAAAATGATGTATATAGAATTTTATTCCAATCGCAAATGGATCCTGCCCGAACAAAAATAGAATACAAACTAGATTCAAATTGAGTTGGCATGGTAAACATGCACTCTTGCTCTGCAAAAATTTGAATGAAGCGGGGAAAGTCACAGTAACCGCCCGAAACCAAAATCTGCGAGATGGAAATTACTGCCTATCCCTGACACCCAAAGCCTATCGGCTCAATTTCTATAGGTTTCGATAGGGGTAGGTTTGTAATTTCACTCAAACGTGACATAACCGCCTCTCACCTGGATTCATACACGGTGGGTGCCAAAACACAGTGTCTCCTCGGCCAAAATCGACTCCCTCCCCGATTCATACACGGTGGGCGCCAAAAACAAACTCTCATCGGCAAATATTCGGTGTATGCGAGATTACCGTCCTATCCCCAACCGACTAATATTGCTGTGATGTAGGAAATTCTAAACGGGGCGATGTTTATAAATTTCCTCGCATTTGAGACAAGCGCGCCCTGAAGACATGGTTCCCCCTTCCTCTCTCCCTCCATTTCCCATTCGTACTCCGTGGGCGCAAAAACACCCTCTCCACCCCAGCCTCCTCCGTATGCCACCCCATCCACCACCGTCCTCTTCCACCATGCGGGAGCTGATACCCCGACGGCGTCGGCCATTACAAGAGATCGACCTCTCTCATCCACGGCTTCGAACCGGGATCCTTGCATCCCGTCCTCCCGCTTCATCCCCTCCGTCGTCCACCTTGCCGGCGCCGCTCCAACGACCGTCTCGTCCACCGCACCCCGCCGCCACCGTCTACCCTCCTAGATCTGCTTCCACGCTGCCGACAACCATCGCTACCGCAGCACCGTCAAATTCTCAGCAGATGCATACACGGCGCTGCACCAGAGGCGGTACTCTTTTGTATCTGCTCAACTTATTTATCGCAGCAAGAAAATAGATCGCCACTGCTTTACTCTGATTTCTTTGCCATCACTTACTTTCTAGTTGAAAGCAAACATTGGTTGCGAAGTTGCCTTTGTCCGGTTTGCACCTTCAGATCCGCCATGGCATGCTCAACACTATACTCGCAATGCTTATGGTTTTCCCCTTTTATATTCCACACTAGTTAAATGACTGTAGACTAAATTTCAAAATTGGGTCAGTCGATTTTTCAGAGCTCGCCGGAGTTCGCCGGTGCGAAGGATGGGGCTCGGGTGGGGACGGTGGTGGGGCCTAGCCGAACGAAGAAAACTCGACGCGGGTGGGGGCGGGGGTGGGGGTGGTGGAGGAACACAGGCGGTGGGGGCCGGTGGTTCGGCCGGCGGCCCGTGCGGTGTTCTGTATGGGAAGAATCAGAGACGAGGAACAAGGGTTAAGAGACGTAGGATCTTCATACAACCGCCTGAAATGGTTGATTGACCCATATGACAAAAGTCACGTGACTTGCATGCAGACATGCCTTTATATTTAGTAATATCATCGTACCTGCTTAGCACTGGTCCTGAATCCATCAAGCTAAACAACGTGCCACTCATAATTCCAAACTTGTTTCTCAATTACGAATCTGATATGATGCTGATATTACTAAAACAGATAACGTTTAATTGGTCAGCTAATGTTCCCACTTTACTTTAGAAAAGCACGTGCACCACATATAGAGAGACAACAGGGAGTTGCATTCTTAATGCGCTCTGGTTCATCATGTGTGGGCACTGCGCAACGAACATTTTATTATCCAAAATATGCTTGCTCTTCTTTAGCATGTTCCTCTTCTGTTCTTCTTTAATAAGTACTCTCTCCATTCCTAAATACAAGTCTTTGTATAGATTCCACCATGGACTACATATGGAGCAAAATGAGTGAATGTACACTCTAAAAATGTATCAGTATACATCTATATGTGATCCATAGTGGAAATCTCTACAAAGACTTATATTTTGGAACAGAGGGAGTATGATAGTAGTACAGTATGTTCCTTGTAGTGAAGATGAGCAGGGACATTTGCAGTGTAGAGGTCTATACGGTCGGTTGTGATGGACACTTTGAACTCTTCGGGCCTCTTTGATTCGTAGGATTTTGTAAACATAGGAATAGGATTTGTAGTGGCCTGCCCACTTGAATCCTATAAGATTAGCAAGGAAATGCGGGGAGCTGTGTCGCCTTTGAGAGTTACACTGATATTAACAGTACCGCACCTTCAGTTGAAGAGAGCTGGTATCTGAAGCCTTTTTAGTCGTAGCGGCAATACTAGCACATATATTCCAGCAAGTTCCACTTTGCTGATTTTACTCTAGATGCTTACGGTTTTCCCGTTATATCTACACTATGATCTGTGTAGCTGCTATGTGTCAGCACTAGCAGCAGTCCACTCTTGAAGCTAAACAAGACACCAATAATAAGTCCAAAGCTTACTTCTTCAAATGCGAACTATGATATGATACTAATGATATTAGTTAACAGACACACATTTAATTGCTTAGGTAATGCTCCCACTTGATTTTTCAAATGCATGTGGCCACATATAGAGAGACAGCATGGAATTGCATTTCTTTGGGCGCTGTGATTCATCATGAGTGGGCAACCAACATTGTATGCAATGAAGCGGAACATCAAGAATATGCTTCCTCTTCTGTTCTTTAACATATTCCTCTTTTGTTATTATGTATTTAGTACGTACAGTATGTTCCTTGTCCGGAAGGGGCGCAAGGACATCTGCAGTCAACAGCTGATAGAGCTGGCCTGTACATGACCGATAGGCTTTCAATTAGTAGCGGCAATTCAACACCGTATTTTCCAGCTAGTTCCACTTTCCCGATTTATATATCGTGGTTATGGTGTACCCCTTTTATGTACACTACGACCTGCCTAGTTGCTGTGTGCTCTTGTTATCATGGTTGCAATAAACTATCTATACAGTTTATTATGAACCTATCATCTGCCAACTATCCTTACTTCTGGTACCTATTTTTTGTGTACTTGTGCCAGATTATATTAATGCACACACCATATTACATCACACATGAGCTCTCTCATCAGAATCGAGTGATAGCACACAAGGGTTTACAGGGGCGCCCCTATATTAGAATATCCTCTGCATTACAAAGATAATCTCACTATTATTTATGTTTTCATGGTTCTCAGATATTTTACGTAATTACAGTGAATATCAGAATCTGCGCATCAGAAGAATATTGTGGAACACTGCAACGACTTACAAAATTGGCACCAAGGCATTGAGTGCCATTCTGGATGCAATGAGACTCATACGCTCCCCACCTGTAGATTCTTGTTCAGAATATGATCCTAATGACTATTCTAACCTCGAGGAGTCAAAGGCAGATGGCATGTCCTGTTCACCCATCAAGGTGCCTATTCTAATTTTTTAAGGTTTTACTGATTGCGCGTATCTTGCATATGTTGTCTTGCATTTCTTCTACTTTGTTGCACCGCCATCTGCTTAGTTTACTCATAATATATGTCAAGATGCCATGCCCATCCATTATCAATACATATTGCATCTGTGATCATAGCATGTTTTTCCACTCAAATGTTGTTCTTGTGCATCAGACATCAAAAAGGAAGAGGGTGATTGCCGAACCTGAAGGAGTACCAGCAAAGTCCTTGAAAACGTGGTGGTGCCGGAGAAACCAGACAGCACCCCACTTTTATTGGCTGTACAACCAGTGACACAAAACGTAGGACCGACTCCAGCAGACTGTACCCATACTTCACTGACTGCACCACTAGCCCCACCACACAGGACCTGCACTCCAGCAAAAGGTATGCCGATTTCAGTTGCCATAGCACCAGCCGTACCATAGAAAAATCCCACTCCAGCAAAAAGTACAGCAAGTCCACCGGCCGAAGACCTATCCCAACTGCAGAGACGGCCAATTCCTGCAGATTGGAACCCCATTCTAGTTATTCCCAGTTTTAAAGACAATGCTTTCAATGTTGTTAGGGACTATGTGCATATATTCCCATCATGGGAAGATTATAGTGAAGACAAACACCATTTTTACATCTTCCTGTCCCACTTACGTGTAAGTGCTATTATTCATGGTGATTATTTTCCTGTTTTCTGCTGATTGAACACATCAATGATTTACATTACATTGTTGTAAGTAGGTGAGGGTCAATATGGATAGTCATGACGAGCAAAGCTTGCTTGCACTTTTCAAGGAAGCATTGCAACATTATCAGTGTTACCTGAGGAAATCACACTTTGATGGCAAGTCTATAAACGAATTTTCGGTGAAGTCTCATGTGCTAAATTTAGAAGACATTGAATGGAAAAACCTTGTTATGCACTGGTCTCGTTCCCAGGATGAGGTACTGTCTATGATATCACATGACAATTTGAACTTCTACTTTTTTGCATGTGCCTTACGGATCATTTTCGCGGGAAATCAGCTCGAAGAAGAATTTCGGTTTGAAAAGAACGACAGGATATCGCAAATATGCTGCCCACTGCTTTGCTCTTGTTAGTACCTGTTGTCCTGTATCACTGTACTTACATTCATACCTGGTTCATTATGTGACAGCAGTATGCATGATAGCTTGCTTATCAATTGTTCGCTCCAAATTATCTGATCTGTATGAATGGTTACATTAGTGTAGAATATATCCAATGCTAATGAATTTTTTAGCTCTACATTGTTCTTGTAAGTACCTGCTATCCTTTATCAGTGTACTTGTATTGACAGGTAGTTATTCATGTACCATCACTCTGCAGCTTATTTTCCTTTGCCCACCATTTTCTATGCATCAGATCTATATTTACTCTTACCATAAGGTTGGATAACACCGATGGTCCTGAAGAAGTTTAGCTCTGCATTGCTCTTAGTTGTACCTTTTGCCTGTATCGCTGTACTTACATTTATAGCTACTTGGTTATGTAGCATCACTCATCATCTTATCTTAAATATTCTCCATTTTTTCTTATATTATCACATCTATATTTACTCTTAACAAAATGTAGAATAAAGGCAATGCTTATGAAGAAGATTCTGTGGTAAACTTCTTGAATTGCCCCCCCATCAGCATGGACAAGGGCTTTATAGAGCCTGTCTTCACCAATAATGTAAGTTTGTCCTTCTTAAGCCTTCAAACTTTGTTGTGTATATTTGGTTAGGCATGACTGCAAGAGTTGTTTATTTTTGGTGTTTGCATCAAATTGCATGTTTAAAGTTTATTATGTAGTTCATAAACAAAATTTTGTCCTTCTCAATTTAAGTTTTCAGTTGTACAACCAAGTTCCTTCTTCATACAATGTAAATTAAACTATACAAAGCAAGATCTTCTTTTGCACTTCATGTATGCTTCTGTTCTTGATCCGTAATCCGGTGGTTTGATGAACCTACCCACTACAGCACAATGTCATATTCTGCAATGTCTTAACTATGAACAATGTCATATCATTCTACTATTATTTAAACCGTCTCTTTATTTGCCAATCTAAAATGGGATAAATTGACAGCACACTAACCATTGATACTTATGAGTTCTTGATCTGTAATCTAGTGGTGTCGTGAAGCTGCCAACTCCTTCACAATGTCATTTACTGCCATGTCTTAACCTGAACATTACCATATTAATGCTATTTTAAACTATGTCACTTTATTCGTCAGTAAGAAATGTGATGAATTGTAAGCACTGATACTTATATGTGCAAAACCTGTCATCTGTATGCTTGTTTATCTTTCAGAGTGAGGAGGATATAATTGTAAAACAAGCGCAGTCTCATCAGCTTGCTCAGCTGCTTGCGCTGCAGCTCCCGAGCAGGGCTAACCTTTCTTGAACTCTATTTAAGTGTTGTCAGTTTTGTATATTATTTTGTCGGCGTGTTTATTTGCACTAGTGGCGATCTTTGATGCCCAGTGTATGTAATTTGCTGTCCGCTTGTGCTTTATTATCATAGTGGCGAACTTTGATGCCCAGTGGATGTGATATGCTATAATTTGTTTATTGTATAGTCTAGGTTTTTTTCTTATTGACGATGTTGCAGTTATTTTACTGTATATATATCGTGTCTTCGCAGTAAACCGACCAAACCGTAAAATTATGGTACATAATCGGGCCGTCATGCAAATCACTACATAATCGGTCCGTTAATAGGCCTAAATGTAAACTCGCCCACTAGTAGATTTGGGATTCTAATAGGCAGAATAAACCGCCGGCCCTATTTTCGCAAGAAAAGTCAATGGGCTTTTAGTAGGCTGAAAAGTAGGTTGGGTCTGAAATGTGCCGAACAGCTCACGGGCCGGCAGCAGGCCAAAATAGACCGCGGACCATGATTGTGCCAATGACATCACGGGCCGTTAACAGGCCAAAATTGTCTCAGTCCTTGTTTGGCCCAATCAGATTATCGGCTGTGAGCAAGGTGGATGCAAACCGGGCCGTAGTTAGGCCCAACTATATGGCGGGCTTTTAACAGGCCGAAATAAATATAGGGCCGAAATTTTAAACGGGCCTTTAACAGGACGAAACTAATATAAGGCCGAATTACTAAATGGGCCTTTAGCAAGTGGGCCCAAAAGCATAGCGTCCAATTGACGTGCCAAATCTGATATGGGCCATAATTTAGCCCAAAGCCTCTTAAAGGGCCGGATTTGATCTGGGCCGTAATTTGGCCTAGAACATGGTAGGCTTTTAACGGGCCGGATCTCATATGGGCCTTTATTGGGCCCGGAATGTGGCAGGCTGTTAATGGACCAGATCAAATATGGGCCGACATTTGGCCCAAAACTTGGCAGCCTGTTAACGGGCTGGCCCATTTGTGTCCTAAAAAATCTTGTGGGCCTTTAGCTGGGCCGGCCCATTTTGGTCGACGAAATCTCGTGGGCCTTTAGCTGGGCCGGCCCATTATGGTCGGCGAAATCTCGTGGGCCTTTAGTTGGGCCGGCCCATTTAATCTTTATGGGCCACTTTTGCGCCGGTCCACATGTCAACATATCATAGGCGCATCTCGCCCATTGGATGAGTGACACCTGTGCCGACACGGAGCTGACACATGGTTCCGTCGGCAAATGAGAATTTTACACGTGAAAAATCGTCATTGGTCATGGCTGTTAGCGGGTTATTAGATCCAAAATCAGACCCGATAGATTAACGGTGACCCGTTATGGTGGATGCCCCGTGTCGGTTACCCTTGACGAAAGCAGTTCCATGACGCGGCATTTATCGTCATGGAAGTGAACACTTCCGTGATGATAATTTTGGTAATGTCATGGAACACTTCTACGGCAACACATGTATGACTATCTTGATTCTGTCATAAAATCGTCATGGATGTACCTGCATGACAGAAAATGTAACTACTGTGACAAACACGTATCATCACGGAAGTGTCTTATTTTTGTAGTGAGTGAAAGCATTTATTAACGCGGTTGATGTAGTCGAACTTCTTTGCAATCCAACCGATCAAGTACCGAATGTACGGCACCTCCGCGTTCAGCACACGTTGAGCTCAATGACGTCTGATGCGGCTTGAAGTACGTCGGTATTTCCCGAAAGGGGAATGGATGATGCAGCACAGCAGCGGTAGGTATTTCCCTCAGATATGAAACCAAGGTTATCGAACCATTAGGAGAACCAAGCAACACAACGTAAACAGCCCTTGCACACAAATAACAAAACTCGCAACCCGACGTGTTAAAGGGGTTGTCAATCCATTTCGGGAAACGGTGCCAGAAATTGGTGCGCGGACGTGAGAAAGTTGTAATAGATTGAATAAATAGATCGCAAATAAATAAAGGTACAACAAGATATTTTTGTATTTTTAGTTTAATACATCTGAAAATAAATGGAAAGGAAAAGTAGATCGCAAAGGCAAATAATATGAGAAAGAGACCTGGGGGCCGTAGGTTTCACTAGTAGCTTCTCTCGAGAAAAGTAGCAAACATTGGGTGAACAAATTACTGTTAGGCAAATGATCATTATATATGCATCACGTCCAAGATTAGTAGACCGAGTTCTGCCTGCATCTACTACTGTTACTCCACACATCGACCGCTATCCAGCATGCATCTAGTGTATTAAGTTCATGGAAAAACGGAGTAATGCAATAAGAACAATGACTTGATGTAGACAAGATCTATCTATGTAGAGATAGACCCCATCGTTTTATCCTTAGTAGCAACGATACATACGTGTCGTTTCCCTTTTTTTCACTGGGATCAAGCACCGTAAGATCAAACCCACTACAAAGCACCTCTTCCCATTGCAAGATAAATAGATCAAGTTGGCCAAACAAAACCCAAATATCGGAGAAGAAATACGAGGCTATAAGAGATCATGCATATAAGAGATCAAAGAAACTCAAATACTTTCATGGATATAAAAAGATAGATCTGATCATAAACTCAAAGTTCATCGATCCCGACAAACACACCGCAAAAGTTACATCATATGGATCTCCAAGAGACCATTGTATTCAAAATTTAGTGAGAGAGATAAAGCCATCTAGCTACTAACTACGGACCCGAAGGTCTACAAAGAACTACTCATGCATCATCGAAGAGGCACCAATGGAGGTGGTGAACCCCATCCGAGATGGTGTCTAGATTGGATATGGTGGTTCTGGACTCTGTGGCGGCTGGATGAATATTTTGTCGATCCCCCTAGGGCTTTGGGAATATTGGGGTATTTATAGAGCAAAGAGGCGGTCTGGGGGGCACCCGAGGTGGGCACAACCCACCAGGGCGCGCCTGGGCCTCCTAGCGCGCCCTGGTGGGTTGTTATCTCCTCAGAGCAGCCCTCAGGCATAGCCAGGGCCCATTATGTTCCTTCTGGTCCAAAAAAAAATCTCCGTAAAGTTTCATTGCATTTGGACTCCGTTTGATATTGATTTCCTGCGATGTAAAAAACATGCAGAAAACAGCAACTGGCACTTTTCACTATGTCAATAGGTTAGTACCAAAAAATGATATACAATGACAATAAAATGATTATAAAACATCCAAGGTTGATAATATAACAACATGGAACAATAAAAAATTATAGATACATTGGATACGTATCAGCATCCCCAAGCTTAACTCCTACTCACCCTCGAGTAGGGAAGTGATAAAAACAGAATTGTTGATGTGGAATGCTTCCTATCATGTCATATCATATTTCTTTCTTTATAGCATGGAAATTTGGACTTTTATATTGTTCAAAGCAATATTCTAGTTTTGACATGATAATTTAAATACTCAAGCATACCAACAAGCAACCATGTCTTTCAAAATATCAATGCTAAAATAAGTTATCCCTAGCCCATCATGCTCAACCATTGATCCATTCATGAAACACACTCGCATATTAGCTACACCCAATACTCAAGTACGATCATATTGCCTCCTAGTTGGTGCTTTTATAAGAGAATATGGAGACTCAAAAGAATAAAAATTTCATAAAGTAAAAGAAAGGCCCTTCGCAGAGGGAAGTAGGGATTTGTAGAGGTGCCGGAGCTTAAAGAGAAAAACTTAGAGATAAAATCATTTTGGGATGTGTATCCATCCCTCCAACGAAAACGACTTAGAGTTCCCAAAACTTTCCATGCTAGATATATTATAGGCGGTTCCCAAACAGAAAATAAAGTTTATTCCTTTTTCAACAATACTTTCACTTTCCATGGCTAGCCGTATCCATGGTTGCCCTCCATACCAAGACTTTCCAAGGAATTTATTATTTGACAACATAAAGTAAATTCATTTTTCATTTCGGGACTGGGCATCCCTAATACATTTGCCTTACTCTCGTGCAATGACAAGTGAATAAACACTCATCTTGAGAATAACATTTCTAGCATGGAAAATATTAGCCACCCCTCACCGCTCCGCGAGTGAAACGAACACACAAAATAGAAGTTTATTTTGAAAACTAGAGATGGCACATGCAAATTTTCTTAGGACGGCAAAAGAATACCGCATATAGGTAGATATAGTGGACTCATGTGGCAAAACTGGTTTTAAGGTTTTGGATGCACAAGTAGAGATCATACTTAGTGCAAAATGAAGGCTAGCAAAAGATTGAGAAGCGACCAACCAAGAAATGGATAATCTCATAAGCGAGCGTTAAGCATAATTAACACTGAATAATGCACCACAAGTAGGATATAATTTCATTGCATGACTGTTGACTTTCATTGCATAGGGAATCGCAAAGCTTAACACCAATATTCTTACTAAAGCATAATTACTCGTCAACATAACTCACATATCACATCATCATATCTCAAAAACTATTACTAAGAATCAAGTTTATTTTGTCCAATGATCTTCATGACAGTTTTTATTATATCCTTCTTGGATATTTATCACTTTGGGACTAATTTTCATGTGTTGCTTTCCATAAGCTCAAACAAATATAAGTGAAGATCATGAGCATAAATTTTTCTTTCTCTCAAATTAATTTAAGTGAAGCAAGAGAGAATTTCTTGAAAATTTTACTAACTCTCAAATAAATCTAAGTGAAGCAAGAGAGCATTTCTTCAAAAATACTAAAGCACACCGTGCTAAAAAATATATAAGTGAAGCACTAGAGCAAGTCCATAGCTCATAAAAAATTTAAGTGAAGCATAGAGAGCAATTCTAACAAGTCATGAAATAATTTTGGCTGTCTCAAATAGGTGTGTCCAGCAAGGGATCAAGACTTAAAACACAAAATAAAAAAAGCAAAGACTCATATGATACAAGACGCTCCAAGCAAAACACATAGTATGTGACGAATAAAAATATAGCTTCGAGTACAATACCGATGGTCGTGAGAAGAAAGAGGGGATGCCACTCGGGGGCATCCCCAAGCTTATTTGGTTTTGGATAATAGCTTGGGATGCCGGGGCATCCCCAAGCTTCGGCTCTTCTACTCCTTATTCCTTCATCCATCGTAAGGTAACCCAAAACTTGAAAACTTCAATCACACAAAACTCAACAAAACCTTCGTGAGATCCGTTAGTGTAAGAAAGCAAATCACTACTATAAGTACTGTGCCAAACCAATTCATATTTTAATTTTGCATTATATCTACTGTATTCCAACTTTTCTATGGCAAAAACTCATCAAAGAAAACCATAGAGCCATCAAAATAAGCACACACCGCAAAGAAAACAGAATCTGTCAAAACAGAACAGTCTGTAGCAATCTGACTATTTCGAAAACTTCTGGAACTCCAAAAATTCTGAAAAATTAGGATGACCTGAGAAATTTGTATATTAATCTTCTGCAAAAAGAATTGGTATTTTATCACGCTCTGGTAAAAAATGAGAATTGTTTTCGTGAGCGCAAAAGTTTCTGTTTTTTTCAGCAAGATCAAACAACTATCACCCAATAAGACCCTAAAGGCTTTACTTGGCACAAACACTAATTAAACCACAAAAAACACAATCATAACAGTAGCATAATTGTGCTAACATTCAAGAACAGAAAGAAAAAAATCAAAAATAAATTTTATTCATTGGATTACCTCCCAACAAGCGCTATAATTTTACACAAAGAGAGCATCACGAAACATATAACAAACACATTTGAGTCTAACATACTACCTATGCATAGGAATTTTGTAGGAAAACAAACCGTCAAGACAACAAGTATCTAGCATATGCAAAGGATAGGGATAAAACATTGAAAATCTCAACATAACAAGAGGTAATTTAGTAACATCAAAAATTCTACAACCATATTTTCCTCTCTCGTAATAATTAGATGTATGATCATAACCAAATTCAACAATATAACTATCATATAAAATATTCTCTTCATGATCACATGCATGCAAAGTTGACACTCTTCCAAAATAGTGGGAGTATCTTTACCTAAAGTTGACACTCTTCCAAACCCACTTTCAAAATTATTGCAAATAATATAGTCATCATGAGGCTTAAATAAATTTTCAGGATGACAAGAAGAATCACCCCAATAATGATCATTGCAACAAATAGTGTTCATAGCAAAATTAGCATCCCCAAGCTTGCGGTTTTGCATACTATTAGCAAAATTGACATCAATAGAATTTATAGTAAAATCATTGCAATCATGCTTTTCATTAAAGGAGCTATCATGAATCACATCATAAATTTCTTCATCACAATTTTCAGATTCATAAATCTCAAGCAAAACTTCATAAAGATAATCTTGTGAACTCAATTCACTATTAATTGGTTCATCATAATTGGATCTTTTGAAAAGATTAGCAAGTGGATGAGGATCCATATCAAGAGATTTTTAGCAAGCAAAGATGCAAGCAAATAAAAGAGACATGGCACACAAGCAAAGATTAGATCTGACGAGACAACGACGAACGAAAAATAGGCGAATAAAACGGCAAATTTTTGTGAAGTGGGGGAGAGGAAAATGAGAGGCAAATGGAAAATAATGTAAATCGCCAGGAGATGAGATTTGTGATTAAGATCCTCCCCGACAATGGCGCCAGAAATTCCTTTTGATGCGGCTTGAAGCTATGTCAGTATTTACCCAAAGAGGAAGGGATGATGCAGTACATCAGTGGTATATATTTCCCTCAGATATGAAACCAAGGTTATCGAACCAGTAGGAGAACCAAGCAACACAACGTAAACAAACCCTGCACACAAATAATAATCACTCGCAACCAGATGTCTTAAAGGGGTTGTCAATCCCTTTTGGGTAACGACGCCAGAAATTGGTGCGCGGATGGGAGAAAGTTGTAATAGATTGAATAAATAGATCAAAAATAAATAAAATTGCAGCAAGATATTTTTGTATTTTTAGTTTAATAGATCTGAAAATAAATGCAAAGGAAAAGTAGACCACAAAGGCAAATAATATGAGAAAGAGACCCGGGGGCCGTAGGTTTCACTAGTGGCTTCTCTCGAGAAAAATAACAAACGATGCGTGAAAAAATTACTGTTGGGCAATTGATAGAACTTCAAATACTCATGACGATATCCAGGCAATGATCATTATATAGGCATCACGTCCAAGATTAGTAGACCGACTCCTGCCTGCATCTACTACTATTACTCCACACATCGACCGCTATCCAGCATGCATCTAGTGTATTAAGTTCATGGAAAAATGGAGTAATGCAATAAGAACGATGACATGATGTAGGCAAGATCTATTTATGTAGAAATAAACCACATCTTGTTATCCTTAATAGCAATAATACATACGTGTCGGTTCCCCTTCTGTCACTGGGATCAAGCACTGTAAGATCGAACCCATCACAAAGCACCTCTTCCCATTGCAAGATAAATTGATCAAGTTGGCCAATCAAAACCCAGACATCGGACAAGAAATACGAGGCTATAAGAAATCATGCATATAAGAGATCAGGGCCCATTATGTTCCTTCTGGTCCAAAAAATCTTCGTAAAGTTTTGTTGCGTTTGGACTCCGTTTGATATTGATTTCCTGCGATGTAAAAAACATGCAGAAAACAACAACTGGCACTTGGCACTATGTCATCAGGTTAGTACGAAAAAATGATATAAAATGATTATGAAACATCCAAGATTGATAATATAACAGCATGGAACAATAAAAAATTATAGATACGTTGGAGACGTATCAACGTCCTCGCCTTTTTGATCCAGCAAGACGGGCGAAGTAGTAGATGAGTTCCGGCAGCACGAAGGCGTGGTGATGGTGGTGTTGATGCTATCTTTGCACGGCTTCGCCTAAGCACTCCGTAAATATGATCGAGGGACGAAACTGTGGAGAGGGGTGCCTCACAGAGCTAAGCGATTGTCGTGGTCTTGTGTGGCACCCCCTCCCTCATATATATAGGTGGGGGAGGGGAGGCTGCCAGGAGGCGCCCCAAGGGTGGCCACTGGCCCCCTTGGGCTCCTACCCTATGGCTGGGGGAGGAACGCCGCCATGAAGCCTCACTCCGAGCGGCAAGATACCAGCAGGCGCTGCAGGACGCTCGAGGTGGGTGATCTCGTCCTGAGGCGGGTGCTCTCCAAGGAAGGGCTGCACAAGCTCTCGCCCATTTGGGAGGGCCCGTTTTGGATCGCCCGCGTCTCCAGGCTTGGTGCCGCACGCCTGGAGACGCAGGACGGGATCGCCATCCAGAACGCCTGGAACATCCAGCACCTTCGGAAGTTCTACCCATGAAGCAAGGCCAAGTGCCTGTGAACGTCTCCGCTTGTGACACTGTCACGTAATAATGTGTGGGGTTGTACACACCCCGGAGTCTCCAGAGTGCCGCCCTCGGGCCTTGAGGGCTCCCTCCCACGTCCTAGTGGACCACTTAGCTCCGCGCTTGTGAGAAGACTAGACTAGGTGCCAGACGCGGCTGTTCATTTGCTTTCCGTAGTTGGCTTGCCTCTCTTTAATGGAAAATTTGAATTCTGGTGTTTCTCGCTGGCTTGGTTCGATTCCCTTTTCTCTCCGTTTCTTCCCTCGGTTCTCTGTTTTGCCCGATACTCTCCCTCGCACGCCTCGTGAGGGGGCTGAACAGGTGCGCGCAAAGCGCTTCCCTTGGTCTTCGCGAGGAACCCTCATCCGAGCTCACAACCGGTGCATCCCTTTTTATGTCCGTGCCCCACGGGTACTGCGACGTGGTGCGCTAGGCCATGATTGGCCACGCCTGGGGCCCTGAGCAAGGTAGAATAAGGGTTTCTTAACAAAAAAATTCAGTATCTCGACACCTCCCAAGTCCGCAGCAGGGAGGTCTCATCAGGTGCCAGGAGATACGCGTCTCACGAGGTGGAAACTGCTTCAGACGCATCGAGCTAATTTGTCCTTACATGCTTACGTAAAGCACTGGAGCCATAGCATAACTCAGAAGTGATAAGCATAGCAAAAGGCGGGAAAAGCATTACGGTTAATCATACGCCCCCACAGGGCCCCATACTTGTTTCTTGTGATGCAGGGAGAAAAGAAAGGAAAAACAGGCAAAAGCTGCCCCTACGCCCGCGACTACTCCCGAGAACCAGCTCCCAACGCTTCCCCAAGCTCAGCTGGAGCCCTCCTCGTGCTTCACTGGGGCACGACAACAGGACGACCCACCACCGTCCTCGAAGCAAGCCCGACGACAGGGCGGTTGGTGATAGCCGTCGCCGCTGGTGCTTTCGCAGGAGGAGGAACTGCCGCTGCTGGACGAGCCGCGGCCATCATCGAGGGCGAGCTCGCCCTCGTTCTCGTCGCGACCGTCGCCAAGGCCGAGCACTTTGTTGCCGTCGCTGTCTTTAGGGCAGCACCCAGCGCGGCGACCGTCTTCCCCAAACACCCTCACGAAGAGGGTCACGGCACCGTCGTACTTGAAGTGGAGGGCGCACCGCCTGTTCAGACCATGAGCGCGGACAAACGTCTGCCAGCCGCGGGCCAGGGCTACGTTGCTCGCGACGGAGATCTCCACCGAGACCCATGAGGCCTTGCTGCAGCAGCCAGAGGCCACTGGGACCCGTGGTCGCCAGCTCACCAGCAAAGCAGCGTGGGAGCTGGAGCCATGTGTCGGTCGGGTTCTCCGACCACACAAGGAACTCCGGCAGCACCTCTGCCGAGTGGAAGCGTGGCCGAGGAGGCCGAGCGACCATGGTGCGCCCCCCTCGCTGACGGAACCGCCACGCCTCAGGCGGCTTCCACCAGGCGGAGAAACACCGCCTCGGCCGACCGGAGAGGCACCGGACCCCGAAGAGATCCGTCCTCGACCACGGGGAGTCACAGCGGGGGTCGCAGCATGCTTGCGAGGGTGACCACACCCCCTCTTGGGCGGTGGAGAGCGGGGCCCCTCTTGGCGAGCCTTCCCCTTCTCTGCCGCCGAGAACCTCTTCGTTGGCGCCATGGGTGTCCCTGCAAGAAGGTGGAGCGAGGAAGAACAAGCAAGCAGAACGAAGGAAGAGATGGACAAAGGGGGCTCCGCCCCCTCCCCATTTATAGAAGGAGGAGGCCAACCGGCGACCCCCACGATCGCAGGTAATGATGGCTTTTCTGCATGCACCAGGGACTCGTCAAGTCGGACCGTTGCCGAGGCAGCATGGGGAAGCGGAGACGCCCATGTCTCGTCAATCGCCACGCGTCAGTCAAGGCTGCAGGCGGTTGGGGCCCGCGACGCTCCGCACTTGCCCCTTGGCTTTGCCTCGAAGCCAAGTCCGAGCGCACCTTGGGCCCGGGGGCTACCGTCGGCGTTTTGGGATGGGGGTCCCCAGACTTGCCTGCCAGCGGCCCACGGCGTGGCTCCACTAACGGCCCTATACGACCCATCTTCACCAGCAAACACTCAAGACCCTTGCGAGGGGCCAAGCCTCGCAAGGCGAGCGACACAAGACCTCCTCAGGGGCGGCCTCACTAGGCTGGCTCGCGAGGAGCGGAGAGGCAAGGGGCACCTCGTGAGGTTCCCGTGACGTGAGCCATGACGACCAAGGCCAGGCGGGCGCCAGCGGGCGCAGAGTACATGTTTCCTCTTCGGTTCTAAAGGAGCAGGCGCAGGCGAGGAGTCCCAAGGCGTCAGGCAAAGGTTTCCATATCGGTGCAACGAGACCAAGACCAGCAGGACGGCATGATGGAGGTCATCACAGAGCCCACGACGGTGTCACCACTAGAGCCTTTGACAGGCGAAGACCACCTTTTGTCAGGATAGCTTGTACTAGCTGTCCCCCTTCAAATTGAACGTTGTGGGATCCCTTCCCACCTAACATTTGGGAAGAGGACCCGGGCCCCTATAAGTAGGACTAGCCACCACCGTAGGAGGCAACTGATTCGGCCCCAACTCATCTTGGATTAGATCCATCCCATCCACACACACCAGCTCACCGAGCTTAAGAAACCTCTCCTGAGGAGGTAGTTCTTCCCTTGTACTTGTTCATCCCAGCCTGCAAGGCAATCCACCACACCACACTGGAGTAGGGTATTACACCACATCGGTGGCCCGAACAAGTATAAACTCTTGTGTCCCTTGTTCTTCGGGTTCGGCGAGCTAAGCTTTGAGATCGCGGTGAGAGCGTGAGCTAGGGGGAGAGAGATCTTCGTGCGCACCCCAGAATTCGAACCTCAAGGGTTTTGCCGGAACCCGTAATCTGACACTCTAGGGCATATTTCCTTTAGTCTCCCACTTGCACTAGAGTCAATAATCTAGTTCACATCGCCATGTGATTTAACACCCATAGTTCACATCACCATGTGACCAACACCCAAAGAGTTCACTAGAGTCAATAATCTAGTTTACATCGCCATGTGACTAATACGCAAAGAGTACTAAGGTGTGATCGTGTTTTTCTTGTGAGAGAGGTTTAGTCAACGGGTCTGCCACATTCAGATGTTTGTATTTTGCAAATTTCTATGTCTACAATACTCTGCACGCAACTACTCTAGCTAATTGCTCCCACTTTTAATATGTATCCATATTGAGACTCAGAGTCATCCGGATCAGTGTCAAAGCTTGCATCATTGTAACCCTTTACGACGAACTCTTTGTCACCTCCATAACCGAGAAACATTTCCTTAGTCCTCTTAGGTAAATAAGGATAATTTTGACCGCTGTCAAGTGATCTACTCCTGGATCACTATTGTACCCCTTGTCAAACTCATGGCAAGGTACACAATATGTTTGGTACACACAATGGCATACTTTAGAACCTATGGCTGAGGCATAGGGAATGACTTTCATTCTCTCTCTATCTTCTGCCGTGGTCGGGCTTTGTGTCTTACTCAACTTCACACCTTGCAAGAACCCTTTCTTTGACTGAACCATTTTGAACTTCTTCAAAATCATGTCAAGGTATGTTCTTTGTGAAAGTCCAATTAAGTGTCTTGGTCTATCTCTATAGATCGTGATGCCCAATATATAAGCAGCTTCACCGAGGTCTTTCATTGAAAAACTCTTATTCAAGTATCCTTTTATGCTATCCAGAAATTCTATATCATTTCCAATCAACAATATGTCATCCACATATAATATTAGAAATGCTATAGAGCTCTCACTCACTTTCTTGTAAATACAGAATTCTCCGGAAGTCTGTATAAAACCATATGCTTTGATCACCTCATCAAAGCGTATATTCCAACTCTGAGATGCTTGCACCAGTCCATAAATGGATCGCTGGAGCTTGCACACTTTCTTAGCACCTTTAGGATCGACAAAACCTTCTAGTTGCATCATATACAACTCTTCTTTATGAAATCCATTAAGGAATGCAGTCTTGACGTCGATTTGCCAGATTTCATAATCATAACATGTGGCAATTCCTAACACGATTCAGACAGACTTAAGCATCGCTACGGGTGAGAAAGTCTCATCATAGTCAACTCCGTGAACTTGTCGAAAACCTTTTGTGACAAGTCGAGCTTTGTAGATAGTAACATTACCATCAACGTCAGTCTTCTTCTTGAAGATCCATGTATTCTCTATGCTTCGCCGATCATCGGGCAAGTCAACCAAAGTCCACACTTTGTTCTCATACATGGATCCTATCTCAGATTTCATGGCGTCAAGCCATTATTGGAATCTGGGCTCATCATCACTTCTTCATATTTCGTAGGTTCGTCATGGTCTAGTAACATGACTTCCAGAACAGGATTACCGTACCACTCTGGTGCGGAATGTGCTCTGGTTGACCGACGAGGTTCGGTAGTAACTTGATCTGAATTTTCATGATCATTATCATTAGCTTCCTCTCTAGTTGGTGTAGGCATCACGGGAAGGGTTTTCTGTGATGAGCTACTTTCCAATTCGAGAGAAGGTACAATTACCTCATCAAGTTCTACTTTCCTTCTACTCACTTCTTTCGAGAGAAACTCCTTCTCTAGAAAGGATCCATTCTTAGCAACAAAGATCTAGCCTTCGGATTTGTGGTAGAAGGTGTACCCAAAAGTTTCTTTTGGGTATCCTATGAAGATGCACTTCTCCGATTTGGGTTTCAGCTTATCAAGCTGATGCTTTTTCACATAAGCATCGCAACCCCAAACTTTAAGAAATGACATCTTAGATTTTTTGCCAAACCACAGTTCATACGGTGTCATCCCAACGGATTTCGACGGTGCCCTATTTAACGTGAATGCAGTTGTCTCTAATGCATAACCAAAAAACGATAGTGGTAAATCGGTAAGAGACATCATAGATCGCACCATATCTAATAAAGTACGGTTACGACGTTCGGACACACAATTACGCTATGGTGTTCTAGGTGGCATGGGTTGTGAAATTTTTCCACATTGTTTTAAATGAAGCCCAAACTCGTAACTCAAATATTCACCTCCGTGATCTGATCGTAGAAACTTTATTTTCTTGTTACGATGATTCTCCACTTCACTCTGAAATGCTTTGAACTTTTCAAATGTTTCAGACTTGTGTTTCATCAAGTAGATATACCCATATCTACTGAAATCATCTGTGAAGGTCATAAAATAACGATACCCGCCGCGAGCTTTGACACTCATTGGACCGCATTCATCGGTATGTATTATTTCCAATAAGTCATTACCTCGCTCCATTGTTCCGGAGAACGGAGTATTAGTCATCTTGCCCATGAGGCATGGTTCTTAAGTATCAAATGATTCATAATCAAGTGATTCCAAAATCCATCCACATGGAGTTTCTTCATGCGCTTTACACCAATATGACCTAAATGACAGTGCCACAAATATGTTGCACTATCATTATCAACTTTGCATCTTTTGGCATCAATATTATGAATATGTGTATCACCACAATCGAGATTCAACAAAAATAGACCACTCTTCAAGGGTGCATGACCATAAAATATATTACTCATATAAATAGAACAACCATTATTCTCTGATTTAAATGAATAATCGTCTCGCACTAAACAAGATCCAGATATAATGTTCATGCCTAACGATAGCACCAAATAACAATTATTCACGTCTAAAACTAATCCCGAAGGTAGATGTAGAGGTAGCGTGCCGACGACGATCACATCGACCTTGGAACAATTCCCGACGCGCATTGTCACCTTGTCCTTAGCCAATCTTCGTTTAATCTGTAGCCCCTGTTTCGAGTTACAAATATGAGCAACCGAACCAATATCAAATACCCAGGCGCTACTACGAGCATTAGTAAGGTACACATCAATAGCATGTATATCAAATATACCTTTGTTCACTTTGCCATCCTTCTTATCCGCCAAATACTTGGGGCAGTCCCGCTTCCAGTGACCAGTCCCTTTGCAGTAGAAGCACTCAGTTTCAAGCTTAGGTCCAGATTTGGGTTTCTTCTCGGGAGTGGAAAATTGCTTTCCATTCTTCTTGAAGTTCCCTTTCTTTCATTTGCCCTTTTTCTTGAAACTATTAGTCTTGTTAACCATCAACACTTGATGTTCCTTCTTGATTTCTACCTCCGCAGCTTTGAGCATTGCGAAGAGCTCGGGAATTGTCTTATCCATCCCTTGCATATTATAGTTCATCATGAAGCCTTTGTAGCTTGGTAGCAGTGATTGGAGAACTCTGTCAATAACACTATCAACTGGAAGATTAACTCCCAGCTGAGTCAAGTGATTATGATACCCAGACATTTTGAGTATGTGTTCACTGACAGAGCTATTCTCCTCCATCTTGCAGCTATAGAACTTGTTGGAGACTTCATATCTCTCAACTCGGGCATTTGCTTGAAATATTAACTTCAATTCCTGGAACATCTCATATGGTCCATGACATTCAAAACGTCTTTGAAGTCCCGATTCTAAGCCGTAAAGCATGGCACACTGAACTATCGAGTAGTCATCAGATCGAGCTTGCCAGACATTCATAACATCAGCATCTGCTCCTGCAGCAGGCCTTTCAGCTAGTGGTGCATCAAGGACATAATTCTTCTGTGCAGCAATGATGATAATCCTCAAGTTACAGACCCAATCCATGTAGTTGCCACCATCATCTTTCAACTTAGCTTTCTCTAGGAACGCATTAAAATTCAGGGGACCGGTAGCACGGGCCATTGATCTACAACATAGATATGCAAAAACTATCAGGACTAAGTTCATGATAAATTAAGTTCAATTAATCATATTACTTAAGAACTCCAACTTAGATAGACATCCCTCAAGTCATCTAAATGATACGTGATCCAAATCAACTAAACCATGTCCGATCATCACGTCAGATGGAGTAGTCATCAATGGTGAATATCTCTATGTTGATCATATCTACTATATGATTCACGTTCGACCTTTCGGTCTCCAATGTTCCGAGGCCATATCTGTACATGCCAAGCTCGTCAAGTTTAACCCGAGTATTCCGCATCTGCAAAACTGTCTTGCACCCATTCTATGTGAACGTAGAGCCTATCACACCAGATCATCACGTGGTGTCTCAGCACAACGAACTGTCGCAATGGTGCATACTCAGGGAGAACACTTATACCTTGAAATTTTAGTAAAGGGATCATCTTATAATGCTACCGCCGTACTAAGAAAAATAAGATGCATAAAAGATAAACATCACATGCAATCAAAATATGTGACATGATATGGCCATCATCATCTTGTGCTTTTGATCTCCATCTTGAAATCATCGTCATGATCTCCATCGTCACTGGCTTGACACCTTGATCTCCATCGTAGCATCGTCGTCGTCTCGCCAACTATTGCTTCTACAACTATCGCTAACGCATAGTGACAAAGTAAAGCAATTACATGGCGTTTGCATTTTATACAATAAAGAGACAACCATAAGGCTCCTGCCTGTTGCTAGTAACTTTGACAAAACATGATCATCTCATAAAATAACATATATCACATCATGCGTTGACCATATCACATCACAACATGCCCTGCAAAAACAAGTTAGACGTCCTCTACTTTGTTGTTGCAAGTTTTACGTGGCTGCTACGGGCTTCTAGCAAGAACCGTTCTTATCTACGCATCAAAACCACAACGGTGATTTATCAAGTTTGGTGTTTTAACCTTCAACAAGGACCAACCGCAGTCAAATTCGATTCAACTAAAGTAGGAGAAACAGACACCCGCCAGCCACCTTTATGCAAAACTAGTTGCATGTCTGTCGGTGGAACCGGTCTCATGAACGTGGTCATGTAAGGTTGGTCCGGGCCGCTTCATCCAACAATACCGCCGAATCAAAATAAGACATTGGTGGTAAGTAGTATGACGATCACCGCCCACAACTCTTTGTGTTCTACTTGTGCATATCATCTACGCATAGACCTGGCTCGGTTGCCACTGTTGGGAAACGTAGCATGCAATTTCCAAAAATTTCCTACGCTCACGCAAGATCTATCTAGGAGATGCATAGCAACGAGAGGGGGAGAGTGTGTCTATGTACCCTTGTAGACCGAAAGCGGAAGCGTTTCACAACGCGGTTGCTGTAGTCCAACTTTTCGCGCTTCAACCGATCAAGTACCGAACGCACGGCACCTCCGCGTTCTGCACACGTGCAGCTTGGTGACGTCCCTCGCCTTCTTGACCCAGCAAGACATCGAGCTAGTAGATGAGTTCCGTCAGCATGACGGCGTGGTGACGGTGATGGTGACGGAGTGTAAACGGTGGAGGGGGGCGCCGCACATGGCTAGGCAATTGTCTGTTATGTGCTAGACACCCGCTCCCACATATATATAGGTGGGAGGGAGGGAGGAGCAGCCAAAGGAGGCACCCAAGTAGGAGGAATCCTACTTGGGGTCCCTCCCTAGCCGCGCCCCCTTCTTTCCTTATTTGGAGTGCGAGGAAAGGCAGGGGAGGGTGGCACCCCTCCTTTTCCTTTCTCCCATGAGAGGGAAAGGCGGGAGGGGCTAGCCCTCCCCATTTTCCTTCCCTAGGGTTGTCCAAACAAGTGGAGGGGCGCACCAGCCCCCTAGTGGGCCATTCTGTCCCCTCCCTTTGGCCCATTAAGTCCATAACTTGTTGGGGGGGGGGGTGCCCGGAACACCTTCCGGTGACTCGATTCCTTCCCGGTACGTCTCGGAACACTTGCGATGTCCAAATACCATCGTCCTATATATCGATCTTTACCTCTCGGCCATTTTGAGACTCCTCGTCATGTCTGTGATCTCATCTGGGACTCCGAACAACATTCGGTCACCAAATCACATAACTCATATAATACTATATCGTCATCGAACATTAAGCGTGCGGACCCTACGGGTTCGAGAACTAAGTAGACATGACCGAGACATCTCTCTGTTCAATAACCAATAGCGGAACCTGGATGCTCATATTGGCTCCTACATATTCTATGAAGATCTTTATCGGTCGAACCGTTATGGCAACATACGTTATTCCCTTTGTCCATCGGTATGTTACTTGCCCGAGATTCGATCGTCGATATCTACATACCTAGTTCAATCTCGTTACCGGCAAGTCTATTTACTCGTTCAATAATACATCATACTATAACTAACTCCTTAGTCACTTTTCTTGCAAGGCTTCTTATGATGTGCATTATAGAGAGGGCCCAGAGATACCTCTCCAATACTCGGAGTGACAAATCCTAATCTCGATCTATGCCAACCCAACAAACACCTTCGGAGACACCTATAGAGCATATTTATAATCACCCAGTTATGTTGTGACGTTTGATAGCACACAAGGCATTCCTCCGGTATTCGGGAGTTGCATAATCTCATAGTCGAAGAATATGTATTTGACATGAAGATAGCAATAGAAATAAAACTAAATGATCATAATGCTAAGCTAACGGATGAGTCTTGTCCATCACATCATTCTCCTAATGATGTGATTCCGTTATCAAATGACAACTCATGTCCATGGTTAGGAAACCTTAACCATATTTGATCAACGAGCTAGTCAAGTAGAGGCTCACTAGGGACAGGTGTTTGTTTATATATTCACACATGTATTTAGGTTTCCGATCAATTCAATTCTATCATGAATAATAAACCTTTATCATGAATAAGAAAATACAAAATAACAACTTTATTATTGCCTTTAGGGAACATTTCCTTCACATGCAAGATCTATCCATGAACATGTATAGCAACAAGAGGGGAGGGTATGTCTACGTACCCTCGTAGACCGTAAAGAAGCATTTATTAACGCGGTTGATGTATTCGAACTTCTTCGCAATCCAACCGATGGTGGTGATGCTCTCTGGTACGTCCTGCAACTCTTCCATGTCCAAATAGCATCATCCTATATATCAATCTTTACCTCCGGACCATTCTGGAGCCCCTAGTCATGTCCGTGATCAACATTCGGTCACCAAATCACATAACTCATATAACACTATATCATCAACGAACGATAAGCGTGCGGACCCTACGGGTTCGAGAACTATGTAGACATGACCGAGACACCTCTCTGGTCAATAACCAATAGCGGAACCTAGATGCCCATATTGGTTCCTACATATTCTATGAAGATCTTTATCGATCGAAACTTATGACAACATACGTAATTCCCTTTGTCTATCGGCATGTTACTTGCCCGAGATTCGATCGTTGGTATCTTCATACCTAGTCCAATCTCATTACTGGCAAGTCTCTTTACATGTTCCGTAATACATCATCTCGTAACTAACTCCTTAGTTACTTTGCTTGCAAGCTTCTTGTGATGTGCATTACCGAGTAGGTCCAGCGATACCTCTCCGATACATGGAGTGACAAATCCTAATCTCGATCCATGCCAAATCAACAAACACCTTCGGAGATACATGTAGAGCATCTTTATAATCACCCACTTATGTTGTAACGTTTGATAGCACACAAGGTATTCCTCCAGTACCCGGGAGTTGCATGATCTCATAGTCAAAGGAATATGTATTTGACATTAAGAAAGCAATAGCAATAAACCAAACGATCATATGCTAAGCTAACGGATGGGTCTTGTCCATCATATCATTCTCCCAATGATGTGGTCCCATTATCAAGTGACACCACATGTCTATGGTTAGGAAACCTTAATCATCTTTGATCAACGAGATAGTCTAGTAGAGGCTTACTAGGGACACGGTATTTTGTTTATGTATCCACACATGTATTTAAGTTTCGGATCAATACAATTCTAGCATGAATAATAAAACCTTTATCATGAATAAGGAAATATAATAATAACAACTTTATTATTGCCTCTAGGGCATATTTCCATCAATACGAGCCCTACCAGCTTGGCCATCACAAGGTTCATACAACAAACATGTCAGGTATGCATATTTCTCTCAAATTGGTCGAGCATGTATCCCCTCATCGACATCTCGTCAACTTCAACTTTTCAATGTTCTTTGAGTTCCGTCTGCCACTATAACCTCTTATTTGTTCCTAGACTTACTTGTGAAACTAATGCATTTATTAAATTTCACCCTTTTTGTTAAGGACAAAGCCACACATGACGTACTACTTAGAGGTCGCTATCACTATGGTCTTTACTCTCTGAATGTGCCACACCTGTCTCAAGTCTTCAGTGGTGTTTGTGTCTCGTCGTCTCAGTGGCATTCCCGCCTTGATCATCCGGCTTCTCCCATCATGTGTCATGCTCTTCATCATCATGAACTCCCCATGTTGTCTAATATTAAAGAAATAGTAGTGTGTGATACCTTTGAACATGGCAAAAGCCATCAACTTCCATTTTCATCATCTAGTTGAGTTATCAACAATCCTCTAGAGATCGTGTTTTCTGATATATAGGGTCCTACCCAAACCTCTAGTGGTCACAACTATTATATCAGTTTCATTGATGCATATAGTCCCTTTACATGGCTTTATCTTCTTAAGCGCAAGTCTGATATAACATATTTATTCGGTTCTAGTCACATGTTAAATGACATCTCAATCATAAAGTTGTATATATCCCATCAGACTATGGGAGCGAATATCACAACCTCAACACTTCTTTTCAAAAGCTTGTGAATTCTCACCATGTGTCTTGTCCCCGTGTGGTGCAGTGGGCCCCACACATGAACCAGGATGGTGCAAGGAGCGCTCTAAGCAGGTGGGACAAACGCGTCAGGCGTCGCAGGCTGACGCGACCAGACTAGGACGCACGGTCGCCCACGGGGGGCTGAAGGCACCAACAAGCGGCTCGGCGATGCTGTTGCGGGCGGGGTAATGTGCAGTGTTGGAAAACGTAGTAGAAAACAAAAAAAATCGCACCTAGAATCACCCAAGATCAATATGAAGACAGAAAGCACTACCTCTCTCTTTGGTTGCAAGCTTGCAGCCTTCATGATCCAGCAGCGCTTTGCCGTCCAGAGCTAATCGTTGCCGGAGAATTAGAGGGGGGAGATTAGAACCACACAAGACTTCTAAGAGGATTAGCCTAGCTCTAATTAGTCAACTAGGACTAACTAGAACTAGAACCACAAGAACTAGAGGAGGCTCCAAAACTTGTATGACCAATAGAGCAAAAAAACCTAGTATATATAGGTTAGAGGAGGAGGAGGGGGCAGCCACCAAGGAGGGAGAGTCCCTCCATGGGGTGCCGGCCAAGGGGGAGGAGTAGGACTCCTCCCCAAGTATATTTAAATTAAATATTCTGGGGCCCGTATTTCTACACAATATGTTCCCCTTTGAGAGGTTCATGGGAGTCCTAAAGAAATATGTCCGTAACCGCGCTAGGCCAGAAGGAAGCATCTCCATGGGCCATCAAATAGAGGATGTCATTGGGTTTTGTGTTGACTTCATTCCTGGCCTTGAGAAGATAGGTCTCCCTAAATCAAGGTATGAGGGGAGACTGACTGGAAAAGGCACGCTTGGAGGGGGGGACTCAATAATATGCAGGGACGGATATTCTTGGTCTCAAGCACACTACACAGTTCTACAGAACTCTACCTTGGTGACCCCGTATGTCGATGAACACAAGAACAGTCTGCGCTCCAAACACCTGGGGCAGTGTGACGACTGGATTACATGTGAACACATCAGGACTTTCAGCAGTTGGTTGGAAACACGTCTGAGAGGTGACACCACTGTTTGTGATGAGTTGTACTCGTTGTCCAGGGGACCATCTTCGACTGTATTGACTTACAAAGGATACGAGATAAATGGGAATACATTTTACACGATCGCCCAAGATCAAAAGAGCACCAACCAAAACAGCGGTGTCCGCTTTGATGCAGCAACCGAGAGGGGAAAGGACACATATTATGGTTACATAATGGACATATGGGAACTTGACTACGGACATGATTTTAAGGTCCCTTTGTTTAAGTGCAAATGGGTCAATCTGTCAGGAGGCGGGGAACAGGTAGACCCACAGTACGGAATGACAACAGTGGATCTGAACAATCTTGGGTACACCGACGAACCGTTCGTCCTAGCCAATGATGTGGCACAGGTTATCTATGTGAAGGACATGTCTACCAGACCGAGGAAAAGAAAAGATAAGGAAGCGAATACATCATACGATGAGCCAAAGCGCCACATAGTTCTTTCAGGAAAAAGGGACATTGTGGGAGTGGAACGCAAGACAGACATGTCTGAAGATTATGAAAAGTCTCATGAAATTGCTCCCTTCAAAGTCAAGGCTGACCCAAGCATCCTAATAAACGATGAAGATTATCCATGGTTACGGCGCAATAAGCAAATGACACAAGCGAAGAAAAAGTGAAGACTTTCTCCCGCAACTATTATGATGATACCATGCCAACTTTGTAATAGACGAGTATGATACCATTGTCCGTTTTGTACAAGAAGTGCATCTAGTTTTTGCCGTAACCCTCTCAACTTTCTTGCACATGCTATGTGGATGAAATGATGATACCATGCCAACTTTCAACCTTCTCAGAGTTCATTTGAAATGCTTTTCAATTTTAGGGTTTTATAGCTCAAAATAATTAGTAAATGCATGAAAAATAACAGGCCAAAAATTAAAAATTATGCCACCTACTGGGCCACCACGGCCTGAATACGATCAGAAACCCATCCATGGGCAAGGATTCAGGCCCGCAGAAGGCCCAGTAGGCCCACAGGCATGTAGAGAGAGGTTAGGCCCGTAAGCCTGCTTTAGAGAGGAGCTCGACAGCTCAGGCGCACCGCACCTTATAAACAGGTGCGGCTCTCTCTCAGCTAGCGAGGTGGGACTAAACTCACGACCACGCCGCTGTGCAAGGCCATTGGTCCCGGTTGGTGGCACGAACCGGGACCAATTCCACCCTTTGGTCCCTGTTGTTGCCACGAACCGGTACTAATGAGGCTGTGGCCCCACGAGCACCTTTAGTACCAGTTCGTGGCACGAACCGGTACTAGAGTTTCTTACTAAGCAGGTTTTTAGTCCCACCTCGCTAGCTGAGAGGCACTACGAGCAGTTTATAAGCCCTGAGTGCAGAGACGATGAAGAAGAGGCGCAATGCTCACGTTGCTCAGCTTCGAGCCTCGAGGAATAAGGTAGACTGCATGGAGCTATGTGCAGTACAGTCTACACTATTCCGAAAGGCTTGAAGCAAATCAACGAGCATTGCGCCTCTTTTTTATTTTTCATAACTTATTACAACTCCGGACTTCTTGTGTTCCGACAAAATAAAATAAACTTTAATAAAATTTATGAAACAAAAATTAACAAAGTATTTTCTGTTCAAAACATTATAAGAAACCTCTATTATTATTGAAACTAAAATCATATAAAATTGATGCAACTAAAATTATCAAAGTATTTTCTGTTCAAAATCATTAAAAGCGAAAAGAATTTTCATAAAGAACTTTTTTGATAGAAACTTTAATAGCAAAAAGAATTATCATAAAGTAAAATAAATAAGTAATTAGAAACAAAATAAAATAAAATAAATAAGTTTTTTGTTGTAAGTAGAAACAAAACAAAATAAATAAAGCAAAAAAGAAAACAAAAAAACTAAATACAGCGAAAAAAAAATTCATAAAGAACTTTTTTTGATAGAAACTTTAATAGCAAAAAGAATTATCATAAAGTAAAATAAATAATTAATTAGAAAAAAAATAAAATAAAATAAATAAGTTTTTTGTTGTAAGTAGAAACAAAACAAAATAAATAAAGCAAAAAAGAAAACAAAAAAACTAAATACAGCAAAAAAATTGTTGGGGCGCTGCCCGCTTAGCCTTCCAACCCTCAGGTTTGTAAATACAGGCCCAGAAGGGCTAGGAGGCTAAACGGGCAGCGCGCCAAAGTTAGGCCCAGAAGCCTGCTATAGAGAGGAGTTCGAAACAGCAGCCGCGCCGCGGCATTTAAACTGGTGCGGGCGCCCCTCGGCTAGCGAGGTGGGACTAAACTTTTGGCCGCGATGCGGACATTAAAAAAAATTGTTGGGGCGCTGCCCGCTGGGCCCTCCAACCCTCGGGTTTGCAAATACAGGCCCAGAAGGGCTAGAGGGCTCAACGGGCAGTGCGCCAAAGTTAGGCCCAGAAGCCTGCTATAAAGAGGAGTTCGAGACAGCAGCCGCAGCGGGGCTTATAAACCACTCCGAGCCCCTCTCAACTAGCGAGGTGGGACTAAACTTTTGGCCGCGACACGGGCAGCAAGAGGCCTTTGGTCCCGGTTGGTGGCACCAACCGGGACTAAAGGGGGCCTTTGGTCCCGGTTCGTGGCACCAACCGGGACCAATGCCCCCCCTTTAGTCCCGGTTGGTGCGACCAACCGGGACCAAAGGCCGCCGCTTCCCGCCCTTTGCGCTGCTGAAAAGAGGCCTTTGGTCCCGGTTGGTGGCACCAACCGGGACTAAAGGGGGGCATTGGTCCCGGTTGGTGCCACGAACCGGGACCAATGCTCTGACTATATAAGAAAACACTTGGCGTTTTTCAGATTCATCTCTGCAGTTGCCCCCCGACGACGCCGCCAGGCTGCCCGAGCTCGCCCCGTCGACGCCGTCGCCGCCCTCTGCCTCGTCGACGCAGCCGCCCCTGCCCCGACCACGCCACCGTCGGCCCGCCCCGACCACGCCGCGCGCCCCTGCCCCGACCACGCCGTCGTCGCCCCAGCTGCCCGACCACGCCGCGGGCCCTCGCCGTGCCTCTGCCTCGCCCTGCCCTGATCGACCACGCCGCCGTCGCCCCTGCCCCGACCACGCCGCCGTTGCCGCCCTCTACCCGATGCGCGCCTTGCCTTCTGCCCCTGCCCCGACCACGCCGCACCTCTCCTTTGGTCAGGCTGGCGCCGCCCCCTGCCTCCCTATTTTTTTCACATATATATGATGTTTTTTTCCAGATTATATGTATATGTTTGAGTATATGTATGTGTGTATATCTGATTATATGTCCTCTTTTCAGATTTTTTGTTTTTTGCATTTTTATAAAAATGTATATATGTATGTATGTTCTCTGTGTATATATATGTTCATGTATGCAAAACATAGATTTTTAGAAAAGTTTTATCTATATATGTTCTCTGATTTAGTCCATTTTAGGTTAGTTTCATTTTTAGAAAAGTTTTATATATTTAGGAAAAGAAGGAAGAAGAAGAAGAAGAAAAAGTTTTATATATATGCAAAAGTTACATTTTTAGAAAAGTTTTATATATCTAGCTAGGAAGAAAAGGAAGAAGAAGAAAAAGAAGGATAGGAAAAAAGAAAATAAGAAGAGGAAGAAAGGAGAAGAAGAGGAGAGGAAGAAGAGGAGAAATAAATAAGAAGAGGAAAAAAGAAGAAAAAGAAGAGGAGAAGAAGAAAGGAATAGAAGAGAAGAAGAAAAAATAGAAAAAATTCTATTTTTTCTTCTTCTCTCCTCTATTCCTTTCTTCTTCTCCTCTCTTTTTTTCTTCTTTTTTTTTCTTCGATATTCTCCTCTATTCCTTTTCTTCTTCTCCTCTTTTTATTTCTTCTTCGTTTTCTTATGTTTTATCGGGTCTGTCGTCGTCGATATACCCCTCTCCCGATAACTTCAACACGAGGGGGGTCGATATACCCCCTCCCCGCCGATAATATTATTTTCCCATGTATGTATGTTGTCGTTGTCGATATAACCCCCTCCCGATAACTTCAACACGTGGGGGGGGGTCGATATACCCCCTCCCCGATAACATTATTTTCCCATGTATGTATGTCGTCGTTGTCGATATATATAACTCCCTCCCAGATAACTTCGACATGATGGACGGTCGATATTTATACCCCCTCTCGACCGTGATAACTTATACCACGGGAGCACCCCCCGGCCCTCTCGCTCGACCAAAACTCTCGAGGACACCCAAACCCTAGAAAAAAACGATGTTGGTCTCCTACCCCCTCCCGCCGCGCCCCTACCCTTGAAGCGTTGCCTAGGCCACCCGAAACCCGGAATAAGCTAGGTCTACGTTTGCTCTAATATATCCACCTGCTGTCATGTTTGTGTAATAACTGCCATGTTGTAATATTTGCAGAAACAATGGAGCACAGACGAGATGAGCAAGCAGAAGAGGTGTTGGGGGACATAATCTTAGCCGGAGGTGATATCTTGTCGTATCTTAACGATAATGATGGTCTGGAAGAACAGGGTGAAGAAGCAGGCTACGGTGATCGAAGAGTGGAGGAGGAAAGACATGATTATGATGGCTCCGGTGACCCAATGCTAGTGCAAGAAGGAGCCCGTGGTGACGGCTCCGGTGACCGAACAGAGTCCGGCCAGGTAAATATATTAGTTAAGCCTGTGCTGACTAGCTAATTGATGCATTCATTGTTTTGGTATGTACACATATTAATTAACACTCGTCTTTCTTCTTTTTTCTAGCCCTCCGGATCGAGCACAACTTCGGTAAATAGACGAGGCCCGAAGAGAAAGTTGCGCTCGGATGAAAGGTTTGAGATCACAGCAATCGCGCGCGACGGCCAACTGATTGAACCCCTCCGGACAAAGGATGCATTTGCTGCTCAGTGCGGGGTTCTAGTTAGGGACAAGATCCCGATCAGCATCCACCAATGGTATAAGCCTAAGAAGGAAGACCCTGAGGTGTCTTATGTCAATGATATGCAGAAAGATGATCTTTGGATTGAGCTGAAGGCAAATTTCACCCTACCGCCAGAGGAGGATCCGGAGAAGCCAGTTATAGAGCAATTAATCAAGTCTCATGCTCTTAAGAAGATGGCAGACCTATTCAGGAGGTGGAAGAATGAGCTGAAAACGTTTGTCGACAAAGAAGAGACACCAGAATTCATCGGCCGGTATGAGTAGATCAGAGATCACTGGCCCGCATTTGTGGCCCACAAGACATCAGAAAAGAGTAAGAAGATGTCAGCGACAAACAAGAAGAATGCTGCGAAGAAGAAGCTTCACCATCGCACGGGGTCAGGTGGCTACCTCAAAGCCCGACCTAAGTGGGCCAAGGCTGAGAATGATCTGCTTGAAAAAGGGATCGAACCACAGACAATGAACTGGACAGACCGTTGCCGGACTTGGTTCTTCGGGGCTGGCGGAACCTTGGACCCTGTATAAGGGAGGTGCGTTTGGACGAACGATCTTTTGAGAATACCAGTCAAGAAGATTCAGCAATATATCGATAGAGCGCAAGAAGGGACGTTCGTTCCAGACAGAGAAAACGACGAGCTCACAATGGCCCTTGGGAATCCTGAGCACCCTAGACGGACACGAGGCACGCCAGGCTCCGTTTCGTGGAAGGCTGGTTTTCCGGACGCGGGCGGTTACAAAAGCCAGGAGAGGAGGAAAAAAGTGGAGCAGATCCAAATTCAGAAGTTGCACGAAAGGGTTCAAGCGCTAGAGGAACGAGACGGCAATCGAGATGCCGAAACTGCCCCCGAAGCTACACGGCCATCTCAACGGAGAAGCAGCGTGGCTTCCACCGAGCTGCTTCAGCTGGAGCATGCGACTCCTACTAGCTACCCCGTGGATGCTATCACGGAGTCTCAACATTGCCACCTTATGGCGGAATAGCAGAACTTCAAAGTCAAGGCGGCTGTTGGCTCTGTTTTACCTCCTGAACCCGGCGCAACCTACCACTGCCGGCCGATTCCAGAAGGATATGCTAGGGTGATGGTGGATGAAATAACAGAGGGATTTGAGGAGCTCCAGCTTGACCACCCTACCGGTGAAGGGGAGACTCGGCTGGGTTATGCTCTGAAGACTCCATGCCTATGGCGGAAGGAGCTCATCAAGCTTCCGAACTGGACAGCTCCGGCGAGTAAGGGCACTCCGCCTCCTCCTCCGCCTCCTCCTCTGGCGAGTGATCAGGGCACTCAGCCTCCTTCTCCGGCGCGTGGCGGCACTCCGCCTCCTTCTCCGCCAGCGCCAGCGCGCCAGAGCAGCCAGCCTCCTCCTTCTCCGCCTCGTCAGCAAGGGCGGAAGAGAACCGCTGCCGCTGCGGCTGCTCCGGCGCGTCGTAGTCCTTCTCCTCCGCCTCGTAAGCAGGGAAAGAAGACAGCTGCAGCCGCTCCGTCTGCTCTGCTGGCGTCTAGCAGTACAGCTGCCAGAGGCGGGAGGCAATACAGATTCGGTCCTTCTCTGAAGACTCCATAGAAGTTACCATACGAGAGGACCGAGGAGGAGAACGCGAAGATCGTGCGAGCCGAAGTGAAGAACTTCTTTGAAGGGGTGAAAGCAAAGAAACATCCACCTCCGGAGGACAAGGTAGATCCCGTGAAAGCAAAGCGCACTCTGGCTGCCCTGACAAAACCACCAAAGTCTCCGCCGAGAGGCAACTATGAGCGCATTCTTGCAAAGACATATGCCGAAGCGGAGCGGTCGGGAAGTACTGTCAGTGATAAAAGGTTAAAAGAACGACGAGCGAGGAAAAAATTGCCCAGCTCGGCGAACAAGCGAACCAATCGTGCCCCCCGCTCAAGGTGTCAAAAGACATCATCGCTAATGATCCGATTATGGTGCCCGGTTATAGCAACCTTGGAGATTACCTGCCCGACGATGTACATTATGAAATCATGGAGGTGGACGAACACAAATACCATTACGGGAAGCCTCTCGTAAAAGATGAAAGATCTCTAAGCACGATGATGCATAGACTACATGATTGGTACATGAAAACCTGCAGAGAGTCTGATGGGATGGATACTTTGACGCTGAGAGTTAAACCGGAGCATGACCTCGTTGGAATTGATCTGCTGAATGTTCCATTTGAGGATTTCTTCCAGTTTTACAATCAAAAGGCCCTCGATAAAACAACGATCACTTGCTACTGTCTGTAAGTAGTACTACTTCTGTCATTAAGTCTCTCTATATAGGTCAGCTCTTTCATTGCATGTATTTATACTTATCCTCACTATATTATGCAGATTGAAGATCGCCGAATTGAAGAAAAGACAAATCGGTGATATTGGGTTCATTAACACAAATCTCATAGATGCATATACGGTTGAAAAACATCCCAAAGAAGCCGAGGCCAACTTGCTACAATCGTTGGTATTAAATCAAAACAAAGATATAATACTCTTTCCTTACAACTTCAAGTGAGTGTTACTGTCTTGTGCATATTCGGTTTCCCTTATTAGTCCAGGTTATGGTAATGTAATTGATGACTTATGCATGCATGCGCAGCTTCCACTATATTCTCCTAGAGATTAAGCTTGAGCAGGGAGTAGTAACCGTCTTAGACTCGAGACGAAAAGATCCCCAGGACTATGCGAACATGACTCAAATGCTCCAGAATTAAGTTAAATCGATCATTATCCACCATATCAGCAACTTTGTTCATTTCCTGATATCAAGTAATTGTTTTCTTTGTCTGGCAGGGTTTGGAGAAAATTCACCTCAAAAGCTCCGGGACTGCCGAAGAAGCTGCAATTTAATCACCCGAAAGTAGGTACTATAGTAGCATGTTCCGCGCATCTCCTAGTGATTCAAGCGCTAGTTTCATCAATACCATTTAACATGCTTGCTTATCAGTTTGATTGACCTCTATTTCTTGTAAAGTGGTTGTGGCAGGAACCCGGGAATAATTACTGTGGATACTACGTTTGCGAGTCCATCCGCTACACGACCTGTGAGCGGGGCTACACTGAAGAACAATATGAAGTGCGTAAGCAATAATATTCACAATTTTATTTTATTACCATCATTTTTGTTGAGTTTCATTTATTCATATATATATGTATTGACCCCCTTCTTCAAATTAGATGTTTCGGAAGCGGGATGAACTCCTAGCACCAGATCATATGCGAGGAATTCAAGAGGAATTGGCGGCATTCTTCCTTGACCACGTGATCGCTGAAAACGGAGAATACTATGTGGACCCCGTGTTCCTACAATTTAATTAGGAGATTGTATTGTAAGAGATAATTATTGTATATATGTAGCCGGTAGTGTCGGATAGATATACGAGAACTTGTTGGTCTACCAATATCTCGGAGAAGGAGAGGTGGTCGATATCACTTCTCTCTGTATGCATATGTTCATGACGATCTTCTGTTTCCTTCATTTGATTACTAGCTAGCGTGTCTACTCCTCTCCATACGTATATAGTACATAGCGTCGACCAAGCACGGAGATAAGAGAGGACACTTCTCTCTATTAATTAGCTAGCTAACACAATATATGAAACACCTAAATTAACCCCCCAAAACCCCTAAACCACCCCCTTTCAAAAAAAACAAAAACCTCAGCTCCTGCCAGCTGCTGACGCGTGGATGCCTGTTGGTCCCGGTTGGTGACACGAACCGGGACAAAAGGCCCTGCCTATTGGTCCCGGTAGGTGGCACCAACCGGGACCAAAGGCCCTGCCTATTGGTCCCGGTAGGTGGCACCAACCGGGACCAAAGGCCCTCCTGCCTGGGCTCCCCGCACCGGCCACGTGGACGGCCTTTAGTCCCAGTTCGTGTAGGAACCGGGACTAAAGGGCTAGGGCATTAGTAACGACCCTTTAGTCCTGGTTCCGGAACCAGGATTACAGGCCCTTATGAACCGGGGTAAAAGCCCCTTTTCCTACTAGTGATAGTGTTCTTTCTTTGGAGAAGCGGCGTCTCTCCGAGAATGATGTGGCATACCCGGTTTTCGTGGCCAAGGTGCCAGAGGGCAAGGGCTTTGTGGATAGCGCCATCGGGGGTACGATCGTCCTGCGGTTTGATGACATCTTCGCTATGTTTAACCTTCATCCGCTGCACTACACCTTCGTTCAGCTATTTTCGCTGAGTATGGAGATGCGGATCATTAGAGACAAGACCCCGGACATCGTGATAGTCGACCCCTTCTACATGCGTGCCAAGATCTTGGGCAGCGCTGGGGACCGGCAAGTCGCGAGTTCATACCTCGAAGGCGTCATTCTGGCAAACCCAGATAAGGATAACTTCCTCGTGCCTTACTTTCCCGAGTAAGTCATCCCCTCACCGCCCCGTAACATATGATTTCTTAGATTTCGATCGTTCTTTTTTTTCTAACATTCCGTGTTTTGTGCAGTGACACACATTGCACACTCATCCTCTTAAGCCCGAAATATTCCATGGACACGTATTTCGACTTGGACCGTCAGTCGAAGAAAGACTACACAAATATCAAGAAAGTTCTTGATGATGTTCTCCCCGGCTATGCCAGATCTGGAGGCACCTTTAGCAGGCCAGTTTGTAGGTACGGCAAGCACGTGTTCACCCACAATACGACGTTCCCCTGCGTCAAGCAGCCGCCTGGCGGTCAGAAGAATGCCTACTACGCCCTCCATCACATGCGGGCGATCGTACGGGACCATAATCACCTTCTGCTACCAAATAATCTCAAAGATTGGGCCGCACGCTTGTCGGCAATCCAGGACGCGGACATCAGACAAGAATTCTTTCGCATCCAGTCGGAGTTTGCGGAAATCATCCATCAAGATGTCCTTCATACCTCGGGGCAGTTCTACCTCAGATATCAACCGTCCAACAGTGAGATAGAAACAACGCTACAAATGCAGGCTCACAACGCCCGCGATTTCATGACCATCATGACAGACGGCGGCTTCATCCACGCTCCGGTCCCTGAGTCGAGTCAAAAGTAGTAATGCTATGTAGTTCTGAAATATCGATTAGCTCATGTTGTAATTAAACTTTAATGAACTTGTATGTCTCTTTGGTTTGGACAGTCGCTCAACTTATATATAATCGATGCTATTTATTAGTAGGACCATGAGTCGTGCTATTAATGTCTTGCTTTTCTCTTCCGATCCTTTTTTTGCATACTTATATATTGCTTATGTATTGTCTGTGAATTGCTACTAACGTTTTGTTTGGCTAGTGCATAGAGATGCCGTCGTATGTCGTGTACAAGGGTAAGGTTCCCGGAGTCTACGACGACTGGGAGGAGTGTCGGAGACAGGTTCACCGTTTTAGCGGTAACAGTTACAAAGGGTACAACACTAGGGCGGAGGCGGAAGCTAGATACGCGCGCTATCCAGCGGGAGAGAGGAGGGAGCGGAGGAGGAACCGGATCAAGACCAGTTTCATCGCGATGATGCACATTGTGATGACCATAGCTCTCTTCTATGTGATGGTAGTTTAGATGATATATATCGACTTGTAATGTGAAGACAAACTCGCTACTCGCGGTCTCGAGACTTGAAATGTTCTAACTTTGTTCGGTATTTTGAATTCGAAGACTAGCTAATATGATGAATTGTATTCGGAGACTAATCTTCTATTGTATTCGATGAATCTGCTGTTTATATGTTTTGCTGTCTATATTCTGTGTAGTAATATATTTTGTAACCTGTGCAAATATCAGAAAAGAAAAAAATTCCTAATATTCATACTAGTGGTGCACCATACAACACATTAGTGGCGCACTGCTATAAAAAATACTAGTGGCGCATTATCTGTTAGTGCACCATTAGTAACCCAGAGCACAAGGTAAATATGGCCCCCTGGGAGGCATACTAATGGCGCACCAGGGGACATACTAATGGCGCACTGCCTGGTGCGCCACTACTGTCTAGTATACTAATGGCGTGATGATAGTGGCGCACCTGTAGTGCGCCATTAATGGCAAAAACAGGTGCGCCACTAACAGGCCTTTTCCTCGTAGTGGTAGCCCCGACAAGGGCCTTGCCGGGGCAACTTGCCCAACACCAGCAGAGCTGCCACCCTTGAGTCTAAGAGTTCCGACACCATCGACAACATTGGAACCAAGGCTCGGGAGGCGCCTGTGTGGTGGCATGCAGATCTTTCTGAAGACCAAGAACATACAATACTAGATGAGAACCAGAAGACAGAAACCCCGGCAAGATCCTTGCCGGGTGTCGGTGTCAAAACCGGCAGATCTCGGGTAGGGGGTCCCGAACTGTGCGTCTAGGATCGATGGTAACACGAGACAGGGGACACGATGTTTACCTAGGTTCAGGCCCTCTCTATGGAGGTAATACCCTACTTCCTGCTTGATTGATCTTGATGAATATGAGTATTACAAGAGTTGATCTACCACGAAATCGTAATGGCTAAACCCTAGAAGTCTAGCCTGTATGACTATGGTAATGAGTATGTGCTATCCGGACTACGCCCTCCGGTTTATATAGACACCGGAGGGATCTAGGGTTACATAGAGTCGGTTACATAAGATGGAATCTTCATAGTTGGTCGCCAAGCTTGCCTTCCACTCCAAGGAGAGTCCTATCCGGACACGGGTACAATCTTCGGCCTTCACGTCTTCACAGCCCATCAATCCGGCCATGGACAATAGGCCGGACGCCCGAGGACCCCTTAGTCCAGGACTCCCTCAGTAGCCCCCGAACCAGTCTTCAATAACGAGGTGTCCGGCACACAAATTGTCTTCGGCATTGCAAGGCAGGTTCCTCCTTTAATGATTTCCAAGTAGTGTGTTCGGCCGTAGATTCAATGTCTCCCCTCGACTTCTGCGCGTTTAATAACCTCGTCCTCCACTTGTCGAGCGAATATGGGGGGTCATGGTATTTTTGCAAATAACACCCCGTTTAGGCCAGGAAGAACACCTATTTAAAGAGATCGGATCTTGGATCCATTCAACATCTCGCGGAGAAAAATCCCCAAAGACTACTACGAGAAGCCATTCCAACATGGCCAGCATTCCCAGTTCCTCCTTTGACTCAAGAGAGGCGAGTGGGAGAACTGCTCAGTGGCCTACAACCAATTAAAGAAGCTGCAAACGCAGGGATTCCTTCCCCCCGTAGATCTGGTCCCTGTTCGAGCAGGGCAAGCCTCCCTTAACGGTGAGACCCAGGCGAAGGATTTTCCCAATCCATCCGGGGGGAACGTGTTTGTTTTGTCCCTTATCTGCTAAGGGGCGTCTGGTTTCCAATCCATCCGTTCCTCCAGGGGCTTCTGGAATACTATGGCCTTCAGCTGCACAACTTTACTCCAGCCTCCATTTTGCACATTGCGGGCTATGTCGCGTTATGCGAACTGTATCTGGGCAGTGAGGCCCATTTCAAACTGTGGAGAAAGTTGTTCTGCCTTGTCCCGCGCAACTACCAGGGGTCAATATTTGAAGTGGGCGGAGCCGAAGTATGGCGCGTCGCCGATACAGGATACCTATCCGGCACACCTAGGAAGGCATCTGAAGAATGGCCTTCTGAATGGTTCTATATAGAAGATTTCGCTCTTCCAGACCCCGTTCACAGGGGTCTCCCGAAATTTGCAAGCGTTCCGTTGAAGAAATGTCATAGCTGGCGTCCCCGAAGTCTTGAAGAGGAGGATAGTGCGGAAGTCCGTCAGCTCCTGGGCAAGATAAGGACCAGTTCGGTTTTACAATAGTAGAGGTAATGGCGACCTCCATAGTGCGAGGGGTTCGGCCACTTCAGTACATAGGGCTCCCAATGTGGCACTACAATGGGGAGGACGACGCTTCCCGTTGTGGTCGGAAAGGTCCGGACACTCCTGTCATTTTAGCCAAGATATTGGCCGAGCTGTTCAAAGGGGAGGAAGAAGAATTTCTCCGCATCAATCGGAGAGACGGGTACTCCATGTACAACCCTCCCAGCTGGGTAAGTCTTAACCCCTTTCCTTCTATTCACTCTGCTCTCATAGCCATCTTTGATGAATTCCCCCTCCGTCTATTTTGAAACAGCTCTGGCGGAAGGTAACCGAGGGGCTTAACAGCCCTGCCCCACAGCCGGAGAGCCACAACCGGGAGCTTGATCCTGGGTTCGAAGAGGACCCGGATATATTCGTGGTACTCGCGGAAGGGGTGTTTTACCAGACTAGCTACGATGGCAGAGAAGTGGCCATCATCGCCAATTATCCTGGTCTTCTTCCAGCTTCCCACGTAAGTAGTCACGAGAAATCCCCCTTGAAAGAGTTTCCTCGCACTACCTCACCCGCCGCACTGTCTCATGCTTCAAAGGGGAGGCGTTCGGCACGTCATGCTACGCCGGGGATGATTCCAAGAAGAGCGGCGCCCGTGCCAAGCAAGGCCTCGAAAAGGAAGGTCGGCGAAGACAAGGCCGGTCCTTTGTCGAAGAGGTATGGTTTTGAAGGTATGCTTTGGCGGTCGTACCCAACTGTAATTGTTATGTTGGTCCTGTATCAGGAAAAAGGTTTGCCGGACTATGTCCGGAGATTCGGCCGGTCGCAGTCCCAACAACCGGGATTTAGATCCCACCGGAGAGGTGGGGGACACTATGGGGACGACGCCGGACTGTCCTTCGGACGAGGGTTCGGAAGATATGTCCGTTACCAACTCGAAAATAGAGAGCGCCCAAGTTCTCGGTGGAGGCATTCAATGCCTTTAGCTCGGCTGACGCATAGATCCGAGCTGCGCGAGATGGGCTTAGAAAAGCCACAAAGCAAAATTTGACAGATGTGCAGGTAAATTTTTCCGTTGTCCGGAAAAGGTAACCATATGCCCATAGCCCCCGAGACTAAAAGCAGTTGGTACAACTGATTTAAGGATCGTTGTATAACCAGGTCCTTACGAAGAAGAATGACCTGCTAGGCCAAGAGCTGGAGCAGTGTCGGGCGCAGCTGAATGCCGCTACCGCCGAGTTGGAAAACTTCAAGAAGGCGTCATCTGGTAACATTCCCCTCTATCGAGGAACAATAGGTGTATACCAATTGTACTAATACTATTGCTGATTGCATAATAGGATCGCCCGATCAACTCCAAGAGGGGAAAAGAGGCGAAAAGGCTACACGCCACAGGCGAGCGTGTGTTGACCCGAGTCAGGGACGAGAAAAACAAGGTACAGGATTCCAACACTACATTGGGTGAAGAGTTGAAAGATGTGCGAGCCCGGCTAGCCGAATCCGTGAAGGAGAACAAGAAGCTGCGGGGCGTCATATTCAGTATGTATCTGAACTATTTTTAAAGAAGTTCGGAGATAAATGGAACAGATATAGTTATGATTGCAGGTATATTGATGGGCCGTCCTGAAGAGGAGGTGTTCGGATCATCAAGTGATCTGTTGCAAGGGCTGTCCCAGGTGCACGAACAGGCTCGGCTGGCGATGCGGAGTGTTGCCAAGGCCCTATGGCCATCCGCCTCCCCTCCAGGAAGTATGGAGGAGCTTGTAGAGCTGTTCAAAGGAGCGCGACGGCGTATCCGACTATGGAAGATATCAGCCTACCGAGAGAGTGCGCGAGAGGCCTGGGCCATCATGAAGATGCGATATACCAAGCTGGATCCTAATCACATGGCCCGTGTCGGACTGCTAGGGTCGGATGGGGAAGAAATTCCTGTTAGTTTAGTATATGACCAAGTAGAGGTGGCCGCCAAATATTCCCAACAGGATTGTAAGTTAGACCGCCTTTTGGACGGTGTAGAGGAGGAAGTGTTTGAGTCCACGTGACTGTGTACTTTCCTTGATACATGTAACTCTAGCTTAATTGTATAGCATTTGTCACGGCAGACCTTTTCGCTCCAGCCTCCGGATCCGAAGGTGCGGAGTGTTTCCGAATACCCACACGGCTGAATAGACCGGAGTATGCACGGAAACTAGGCGTAGGGGTCATAGTTGCTTGAACAGACAAGTTGTATCCGGCTAGCTACGTTATATTCCATTAAGATTGTAAGAAACATCTTCCAGAGAGAATAGTTCCGTTAAGGGTTCATTTCCCTGGGTGTGAATGCATTAGTGTGCATGTCTGAATTGTGATGTGAAACGACAGTGTGTATAACTCCTAGGGGTTCTCAATATAGTGAGTGCAAAAAACATCTTTAATTCACCGACCGAATATTCCCATAAGAATGCTAGCTTTCGGCTTCACCCAGTCTGAGGTACACATCCGGATGACCCGGCAGTAACAATCGCAGAGGTGCTCCCTTTCTGCTGTAGCTGCACTAACGGTAATGTAGGGCATAAGCACAAGAGACAGGCAACCCAGCTTGGCCAAAACTTAAGTCATATCGATGCATATAGTGGCGAAGAAAAGGTACATATGGGAAAAACTCATATGTGAAGAGCTTGATCCTCAGGGAATAATAATAAAAAGCTTCTGTCCGAGAAGCCCCCAGGTATAATGGACGTACATATTTAAAGATGTATGCGTCAGGGGTGTGCGGTCTAGCCGTACGAAAGCTTTAAAGCGAGAAAAAGAAAAAGGTAATCGAAAAAAAGAGAAATTAATGGAAACTACAGGGGAGAAGGAGACTAACAAGGAGTTCGGCGCTAGGCATAGAATCTTCGGAGTCTGGCCGCGTTCCAGGGGTTCGGCTCGAGGCGACTGTCTAATGCATCACGAAGACGGTACGCCCCTCTGGTGAGAACATCGTCAATTATGAAGGGACCCTCCCATTTGGGCTTGAGTTTGTCCTTTTTCTTCTCCGGCAGGCGTAGAACGAGTTCGCCAATGTTGTAGGTCTTGGCCCGTACTTCTCTGCTTTGATATCTTCGAGTCTGCTGTTGGTAAAATGCTGAACGGGCTTTTGCGACATCGCGTTCCTCTTCCAGGGCATCTAGGTTGTCCTGCCGATCAAGCTCGGCTTCTCTCTCTTCGTACATACGCACTAGAGGTGAGTTGTGGATAATATCGCAGGGCAATACAGCCTCCGCGCCATACACCATGAAGAAAGGTGTGTATCCGGTAGTACGGTTGGGCGTGGTCCGTAGCCCCCAGAGTACGGAGTCGAGCTCCTCAACCCAGTGCTTGTCTGATTCTCTCAAAGACCGCACTAGTCCGGGTTTGATGCCGCTCATAATAAGACCATTGGCTCGTTCGACCTGACCGTTGGTTTGCAGGTGGTAGACGGAGGCGTAATTGAGTTTAATGCCAAGATTAGTACACCAGGTTTTTACTTCGTCGGCTATGAAATTAGAGCCATTGTCGGTGATGATGTTGTGTGGGACACCATAACGGTGCACAACACCGGATATGAATTCTATCACCGAGCCGGACTCAGCCGTTTTGACCGGTTTGGCCTCTATCCACTTAGTGAATTTGTCTACCATGACCAACAGATATCTTTTCTTATGGCTTCCCCCTTTAAGGGGTCCGACCATATCCAGTCCCCAGACCGCGAAAGGCCAAGTAATGGGGATAGTTTGTAAGGCAGTTGGGGGCATATGGCTTTGGTTGGCGAAGAGTTGGCATCCGACGCAGCATTGGACAAGGCCCTGTGCGTCTGCTCGGGCTGTCGGCCAATAAAACCCGGTACGGAAGGCCTTGCTAACAAGGGCCCGAGCTGCAGCGTGGTGTCCACCGAGACCAGCGTGAATTTCCGCTAAAAGTTGCCGCCCCTTTTCCTCGGAGATACACCTTTGGAGTACTCCGGTAGTACTTTTCTTGTAGAGTTCTCCGTCGTGAACCTTGTAGGCCTTCGAATGCCGAACAATGCGGCGAGCCTCATTCTGGTCTTCGGGAAGCTCCTTCCTATTAATGTAGACCAAGAAGGTTTCGGTCCATGGGGCAATGACTGCCATAATGAGGTGGGCCGATGGTGTTATTTCGGTGGCTGAGCCCCCGATACTATCGGTGTGTTCGGGATTTGTGGTTGTATTCGAATCTGGACTGTTGTTGCCGCCCTCCCCTTGGCACACCACAGATGGCTTGAAAAGCCTTTCCAGGAAAATGTTGGGTGGGACGGGGTCGCGCTTGGCGCCAATGCGAGCAAGGACGTCCGCTGCCTGATTACTTTCTCGGGTGACGTGATGAAATTCGAGCCCCTCGAACCGAGCCGACATTTTTAAGACGGCATTATGATAAGCTGCCATCTTTGGATCTTTAGCATCAAAGTCTCCATTTATTTGAGATATTGCGAGGTTTGAATCCCCTCGCACCTCTAGGCGTTGTATGCCCATGGACACGGCCATCCGAAGACCATGCAATAGGGCCTCGTATTCGGCTGTGTTGTTGGAGTCTGTGAATAGTATTTGCAGTACATACTGGACGACGTCTCCAGTGGGGGATGTTAACACGACTCCCGCTCCTAGCCCCGTCCAGCATTTTGGAGCCGTCAAAATATATAACCCAGTTGGAATATGCGACGTACTCTTTAGGGAGTTCGGCCTCTGTCCATTCGGCGATGAAGTCAGCCAGCACTTGGGATTTGATGGCTCGACGTGGCTTGTATGTTATGTCAAATGGAAGTAGCTCTATGGCCCATTTGGCAATCCGTCCCGTGGCATCGCGGTTGTTTATTATGTCATTGAGTGGGAACTCAGAGGCCACCATGATTGAACACTCCTGGAAGTAGTGTCGTAGCTTTCGGGATGCCATGAAGACCGCGTATGCTATCTTTTGGTAATGGGGGTACCGGGATTTTGCATGGTGTGAGGACAGTAGATACGTAGTATACTGGTTTTTGGAGTGGAAATTTGTGTCTGTCCTGTTCTCGTTCGACAACGAGCACGGCGCTCACCACCTGGTGTGTTGCCGATATGTATAGCAACAGGGGTTCGCCAACGTTTGGTGCGGCCAGGATTGGGTTGCTTGCTAGGAGGGCCTTTATTTCCTCCAGTCCGGCAGTTGCCGCGTCTATCCATTCGAAGTTATCAGTGCGCCGCAAGAGGCGATGGAGTGGTAGTGCCTTTTCTCCTAATCTGGAGATAAAGCGACTTAACGCTGCTACGCAACCAGCTCGGATTTTAGCTGGATTTGCTTTTATTCCTCTATTGGAAACGATGAAGCCCAGCAGTTTTCCAGCAGGGACGTCGAAGACACACTTTTCCGGGTTGAGTTTAATGTCATACGCACGGAGGTTGTCGAATGTAAGACGTAAGTCGTCTATTAGTGTTTCGACGTGCCTGGTTTGGATGATGACATCATCGACGTAAGCTTCTACTGTCTTGACGATCTGCTTCTCCAGGCATATTTGAATCATACGTTGGTATGTGGCGCCGGCGTTCTTGAGCCCAAAAGACATGGTGTTGAAGCAGAATGGCCCATATGGGGTAATAAATGCTGTTGTAGCTGGATCAGACTCCTTCATTTTGATTTGATGGTATCCGGAATATGCATCGAGGAAACACAGTGAGTCGTGTCCTGCGGTGGGGTCAATGATTTGATCAATGCGGGGGAGGGGGAAGGGATCCTTAGGGCAGGCCTTGTTGAGGTCTTTGAAATCGACACACAGGCGCCAGGATTTGTCCTTCTTTGGTACCATCACCAGGTTTGCCAGCCAGTCCGGGTGTTTGATTTCTCTAATGAATCCGGCTTCGATAAGCTTGGCCGGCTGCTCTCCCATGGCTTGTTGCTTTGGTTCGGAGAAGCGCCATAGTGTTTGCTTGACCGATTTAAATCCCTTAAATATATTGAGGCTATGTTCGGCCAGCTTGTGTTTGATCCCTGGCATATCCAAAGGGTGCCAGGCGAATATATCCCAGTTTTCGCGCAAGAATTCTCGTAGTGCGGCGTCAACTGTTGGGTTCAGTTGCGCTCCGATGGATGCTGTTTTCTTGGGGTCCGTTGGGTGGACCTGGAATTTCACTATTTCTTCTGCTGGTTTGAAGGAGGTGGATTTGGGGCGTTTGACAAGCACCACATCGTCCCTGACCACCGTGGAGCGTTGTGCGGTTAATTCTTCGGCCGTGAGGGCTTCGGATAGTGCCTCAAGGGCGAGGGATGCTGTTTTGTTTTCCGCGCGGAGTGCTACATCTGGATCGCTGACGAGAGTGATTATACCGTTCGGTCCGGGCATTTTGAGCTTCATATACCCGTAATGAGGTATGGCTTGGAAGCGTGTAAAAGCGTCCCGCCCCAACTGGGAGTGGTATCCGCTGCTGAAAGGGGCCACTTGGAAAGTGATTTCTTCAGACCGATAATTCTCTGGCGTGCCGAATACCACGTCAGTGTGATTTTTCCCGCGCATCGCGCCTCCCGACTAGGAATGATTCCTCGGAAGGTTGTGCTACTTTGCTTGATACAGCTCCTATCTATTTCCATTTTGTGGAGTGTGTCCTCGTAAATGAGGTTTAGTCCGCTGCCGCCGTCCATGAGGACCTTGGTAACTCGAAACCCGTCCATGATGGGACTGAAGACTAATGCGGTTGGCACTCGGACTGTCTTGTACTTAGGCTCGTCACCGGCATTGAATGTTATAGCCGTGTCGTTCCAAGGGTTTATTGCGGCGATTTGGCAGACTTCGGCAAGGTCACGAAGTGCTCTTCTGCGTTTGTTGTTTGAAGCGAATGTCTCGAAGACCGTCAATACTCTTGTGTCGTTGTTTTCTGGAGGGTGCTGTTCGGGGGCGTCCTTGATAAGGATGTCCTCGCCGCTATCGGCTACCTGCCGGAGTATCCAACAAGCTCTAAGGCTGTGGGTTGCCATGGTATCTAGCGTTCTGTGTATTTTGCATGGGCCATCGAGCCATCCCTCTAGAACGGTGCCGTGCCGCGTAACGGGTTTATGTTTCTTGACTATTGGACTGGGCGTGCTGCGGGGGTGCGCCCTCTTCGCCTGTAGGAGGATTTTAGTTGGGACCGACGGTTCCCAGAAGCTGCCTGAATTTTCCAGGCGCTCTCCATCATGTTGTACTTCTGTATGATAGTTGCTAAGTCAGCGAAATTTAGTATGCGGAGACGATTGATGGCGTTGAGGATTCCTTCATCCACACAATTGTTGCGGAACGCTGATATTGTGTCCTCGTCGTGACAATCTTTTACCCTGTCTTTGACAAGGAGGAATCTGGCCCAGAAGTGGTGAATCGTTTCCTGAGACTGCTGTTTTACGCTCATAAGGGCGTGTATGTCCGGGCGGGTGGGTGCAATTAAATCCGAACCCTGACCTGAACGATTATCCGTAGTCTGAAGACCTTCCGGGCTCAACAGTCCGGGTTTCGGAATACCTTCTGATTGTTCAAGACTATCGTCCGATTCTATGTTCGGAGGGCTGGTCGCATCCTTTCACTGGTGAATATCCGGCTCTTCCTGACCGGCGATCCGAACATAGTCCGTCTTCGATATAGAAGAAGACTCACCGTCCTGCTCCTCGACTCAACGGCCGAACGGGCGATCATAGTAAAGCCGCCCAGCCGGAGGGTTTGGTCTGGGGCCAGAACTCCCCCAGAGGTGATGTTGTCTTTAAGGACAAGGCGAGCCATTGAGCCTTTCGTCGACGGCACAGTGGAACTCTCAATGAAAGCACCAATGTCAGTGTTAAAACCGGCGGATCTCGAGTAGGGGGTCCCGAACTGTGCGTCTAGGATCGATGGTAACAGGAGATAGAGGACACGATGTTTACCGAGGTTCGGGCCCTCTCTATGGAGGTAATACCCTACTTCCTGCTTGATTGATCTTGATGAATATGAGTATTACAAGAGTTGATCTACCACGAGATCGTAATGGCTAAACCCTAGAAGTCTAGCCTGTATGACTATGGTAATGAGTATGTGCTATCCGGACTACGCCCTCGGCCTCCGGTTTATATAGACACCGGAGGGATCTAGGGTTACATAGAGTCGGTTACATAAGAAGGAATCTTCATAGTCGGTCGCCAAGCTTGCCTTCCACGCCAAGGAGAGTCCTATCCGGACATGGGTACAATCTTCGGCTTTCACGTCTTCACAGCCCATCAGTCCGGCCCATGGACAATAGGCCGGACGCCCGAGGACCCCTTAGTCCAGGACTCCCTCACCGGGGATGCTCCTATTGCCGGGGACACCTTTGAGACCCCGGCAAGGCCCTTGCCGAGGACCCGGCAAGACCCTTGTGTGACACCCCAAAATTTTGACCTTGTTTTATTTATTAAAATTTTGCCAGGAAATAAAACTTTTCCATTTGTCAAGATTTATCCTTTTGTTATTTTGGATTTTTACCTCTAGTGGAAAAACCTTCAAAGAGTATTGTTGGACTTATATGCCCTCTTTATAAAACAATTCTTTAACAGTGGGCTTAATTGCAAGATTTGTTTTCTCAGAGCTTTATTCTCTCAGAAACGATTTCTTTGAATTTGGAGCCTGTTTTGCACTCCAACCATTTGATAAATGCCGTTAAAATTTCCACCAAAATTTGGGTATGTCATGTGATGTTTCCACATCACTTTTATGCAAAAATACCTTTTGGCCATTGGAGATTTTGAGCTCTACACCAACTTTTCCAATCTGGTCCAGTAGGCACTTTTGCACTACAACCCATTTAAATATTTCTTTAAAAATTCTTCCAAGTGTTTGGAGATGTCAGTGGATGCCTACAATTCAACTCTATGCAAAAACCCAGTGATGTTCTTTGAAAAATTTGAGTGAATCACCCTCTTTTGCATTCTGGTCCAATTTGGTTATTTGTACTGCAACCTTATTTTATTTTGCTCTAGTGACCCTGTGATTTTTCCTACTTGTAGCCCTCCCTTCAAAACCCTTAAGTCCAGGAGAGTGGACTCATTGGAGGTTTTTAAGTGCATGCAATAAACCCTTTTTCTTTCTGTCCAAAACTGGAGTTTTGCAAATTTTGCACTAACAAGTTTCTGGTTTTGCCCATATGATCTTGCCTTCATCATCCACACCTAAAGGGTGATCTGGAGATTTTCGCCACTCCAAGAATTGCCTAAGTGCACTTGGCATTCTGTCGAACAGTTGGTGTGCACAGTCTGTTTTGGCATGAGTTCTTTGTTTGCACTGTGATCTTGTTCCACTGACCCAGCAACCATGTCCACTGAGCTCCTAGCTACCCCTACCCCTGTCCTGTTAATTGCCAGCTCCACCCTCGCGCTCTGCACCGCCCTAGCATTTCGTCGATCAGGTTCCGTGCGTGCTCTGAGCGCGCCCAGAGCGCACGTTTTGCACGCGCGTGCACTGAGCCGCCGCGTCGCACTGCCGCACTCGACGCGACCCGTCCCTGGCCCGTGCTCCACTGCTGAACCGCGCACTACGCTCGCTCACTCCCCACGCCACCCTGGCGCCCTGCAGCGCCGCTGGCAGAGCTCTTGGCGGCACGCCGGCGTCGGCAGCGAACCTCTGACATGGACGGCGCCGCCCAAGCCACCCCAGCGCGCCAGCTGCCCCCGTGAACAGCCCAGTCTTATCCCGAAGCTCGTCGGCACGCGCTCGTCGCCGCCACGTCGCCCTGCGGCTACAGCACGGCTGTCGCCGGCGATCTTATCCCCAGCCGCCGCGGTCCAACCTCGAGCACCTAGTTAAAGGGTCCCCAAACTCGTTCAAGACCTCAGGCGACCTCAGACCCTCCCCATAGAGCTTCCCTAGCAGTGGATTGACCGGAGAAGACCGTCTTCACCAACTCCGGCCAGTTCGGCCGCCGCCGAACTCTGGTGAAATACGTCGCAGCCAGCCACTCTCTCGCCCAACCAGCGCCACCAGTAGCTTCCCCTTGTCCTTGCGGAGCTGCCCAGCAACCCAACCTCGATCGGAGACCACCGGAGCCCAAAAACCACTTCTCACCCGTAGCCCCCTCCGCCGCGGAGCTCGCCGCCGGCGATTCCTTCCACCTCCGACGACCCAGCTACCACCAAGAGGACCACCCCAGTCTGGCCGTTCCATCCCCGCCCTCGGATGCCCGTGAGGCGCTGCCGTTCGTCGACGGCGATCGCCGGAGTCCCTCTCCCGTCGGGTAGAGAAGAGGAGGGAGAGGGAAGAACGGTCAAACCTGACCAGTGGGCCCTCTGGACCCACTGTCAGTGACCCGCGCGCCGTCTTCTCTGTTTTAAGTGAAGGCGCATAAGTCCCGAGTACGTCTCCTCTGCTGCGAAAGCGTATTCCCCTCGAAGCGTTTTCCTTTTTCTGGTTTCATTAAAAACAGAGTTTTGACCAGACTTTGACCAGCTATAACTTTTGAAATAAAACTCCAAATGAATTGATTCTTTTTCCTGCCTCTCCCAAATTTCATCTAGTTTATTTTAAGATTTATTTCAAAAATATTTGAGACAACTTTTTGTACTGTGTTTGAAATATTTGTTATTTGGATATTTTGCAAAATAGGGATAATGGAGAGAAGAGAAAGCTTTCAAAAAGTGCATCCTTTGCATACTCTTGAAGGCAAGCATTTCTGGACTCTGGCATCATATTTTGTTGTGGTGTTCTGATACGATTACAACACCATTTGACTTGGAGTATGCGTTATCTTTATGTAACGATAAAGTCTCGTGCATGAGTGCTTTTTGGAGTTATTTTGTGGTCAGCAATGGATACGCTAGTGTTTTGGATCATCCTCGTGAGCTCCTCATGCATACCGGAAGGAAGCCGGGAAAGTCGTGGTCTTGGGTAGACACGAGCTTGTCCCTAGTCCCTCGTCGAGACGAGTATGTCCGGTATGGCATGGTGAGGCTTGATGAGTGGTGATTTATTCCATTAATGGTAATATTGTTGGAGGACACTTGGACCTCCTGAGTCGGTCGTAGGTCGAGTCTTGATCAGTAGCTTCCCTATTTGTTGGTACCACCACTTGTCCCTGTCGCAGAGGGGGTATGGTTCAGTAAGTTGTCAACCCCTTACCAAAGCACACGCCGTACAGAGAGGCCATAGTGGAAGATATCGGAGGCCTCCAGTAGGCATGCCACTTGGTCCGGGGGCATGGGTGTTTCCGGTTGGGACCGAGAGGGGGGGCACCCCTTAGAGCGCGCGAATATAAATTTGATCCCATGCTACGTCGAGGTTGTAGCCTCCCCACTTAGAGTTTTGCTTGGCAGGTGTCGTGGGTGATTCCAGACACCGGTGAGTTAAGCTGGTGTGTGCAGGTCGGGCGTGTTTTCAATTAAAAGGCCGTAGGCGGAATTAGTCTCGATGGGCTAAATAAATCCGTTACTCGTGGGTGAAGAGTACACCCTCTGCAGAGGTCATATCTTTTGGATAGCCATGTTCATGAGTAAGGACCACAGTCTGAGGGAAATCTAGTAACGGTATCCGGATGGAGAACGATTTAACTAGAACTCAGTGACGGTTTTCGGATGGAGACATGGCTAACTGGATCATAGTAACGGTATTCGGATGGAGAACGAATTAGCTAGAACTCAGTGACGGTCTTCGGATGGAGAAACGGCTAGACTAGATTTTTGTTTATGACCTGTGACATCTGAGGATCATGTTTTAATTTTATTATTAATATGGACTAACCATTTACATTATGTATTTTATTGAGTATCCCTGGGATGGTTCTACGTCCTGGATATTCACTGTGATTATTTATTTATAAGCCCTTTATGTGGTGTCGCTCAGACGCCCGACTGCGGCATGCTTGTTGTTTATTTATAAGCCCTTTATGTGGTGTCGCTCAGACGCCCGACTGCGGCATGCTTGTTGTTTATTTATAAGCCCTTTATGTGGTGTCGCTCAAACGCCCGACTGCGGCATGCTTATTGTTAGATTATCTTTTATAAGCCCTTTCTGTGGTGTCGCTCAAACGCCCGACTGCGGCATCGTTAATTTATTTGCAACCTTTCGAGGAGTCATTTTAGACACTCGCTCAGTGCATTTCTTTTACTTCCGTATTGCACGTCCATATTTTCTCTGCACGCGTGCATCATAGATTTTTGTTTACTTCATGGCAGACTTATCATCATAAATGTTTCGGAGTATGATTATCTCCTGTTATATTATACCCGCGTTCTTAATGTTTGCGAGTACATTCAAACGTACTCACTGGCTTGTCCTTGGCTATTGTCTTGGCCAGATTTTCGCGCATGGAGATAAGCATCGCGGTGACAGCCTCGGAACCTACGTATTGACGATAGCAGCCTCGCGAAGATAGGAGTTATCCTGGTCAGCTGTTCTCGTGGGAATGGAGTCCTATAGACGCAGTTGTATCACAGACCGCTTCCGCCATCAACCACTAGAAACCAAATGTTGTACTCCTAGGCCACAATGGCCTTGTACTACATATTTTTGTACCTTGCTTGGAATTGTTGTATCAAGTTGGTGTCTCATCAGCTAACAGTAATCTTCGGGCTGGTGAGCACAAAGGCCGTTTTCTGGGAAATTATTATCCCAAAAATCCGGTCGTGACAGACTTGGTATCAGAGCCAGGCTGACCATTGGCTAGCCCTATCTTAGCCAGGTCAATAAACCTAGGTTAACCAGACCACCAGACCTTAACCTAACCCCGGTCAAGCTTCCCGCGTAAGATAGCCCCACAGTGACCCGACGCCTTTCGACGGACGGTGCCCAACCTATCGGCCTAGCCCGTCGATCACGCGCCAGTGACCGACACCCAACCCGTCTCTATCGCAAGCGTGCGGAGGAAGACTCCGTCCCCTTTCCCCTATAAAAAGGGCACGCTAGCCTCAGCACAGCACAACCTCTTTCCCCAAACCAAGCCATGATGCCTGGCCCCATTGTTCACAATGAGACCACCGCAACCAACCTTGGAGGTTTTGTGACCGTGCTCGCAAACCTCACCCGCCGTGCCTAGGCATTAGAAGAGCCTCCTGAATATGTTGTGTACCAGGGACCCATGTACGGTGAGAGCCGTCAGTACTGGGCCACTGTGCACATCTACGGTAGGGGTCTGTCGCCAGAACGCCCCTGCAGGTGCACTCGAAGGACAACTTCCTTTGAGCCACATGCCATCCAACTGGCAGCCCGAGAAGCTATAGTTCAACTCCGGCACTTGTCGCCCAGAGTTAACTGTCGCTCGTTCTACTAGTACCCCAGTCGTGACGGGTATGGTAGGCCGCCCCAGGTTGCCAACGGAGATCACGAGACGGATCCGGCACTATTGCATCTGGTGCGCTATGTAAGTGCACTAGAGCAACTGTTGGATCAGGTCACCCTCGATCTGATCGCAGCTCGTGGAGAACTGGTTCGCCGAGCCCCGGCGAGAAGAGACGCGGAGCCCGACACCGACAACCCAGTCGTGCTATTCGAACAGCCGATCGATCCCTTGAGGTCCGCCCCAGCCATCAACCAGAGTACTTTGGTGTCACCAGAAGCGCTTCGTCGCCTTTTGGGAACCCATTCCAACGGGATTGTGGCCAACAACCCCCGCGATGGTCATCACCACTACCCCGACTCTGCAGCCCCTCAACCTCAGCCGGCAAATCCTGACGGAGAAACCCGTGGAGAAACCTCGGCACCCGCCAGGCCAGCCCACTTAGACATTAACGAAGTAGACTAAGTCGCTCGAGTTGTATCAAGTCTTAGTTTCCCTACGCTTTGTAACGGTGTGGCCTGGTATCGCTTTTTGCTGACTGCTTGAACACTCCTATTTTTGGAGTAGTAACTATGCATGTGTACGTTAGCGTACAGTTGCATTTTCTTTAAATTTCGGGCGCAGCTAACTAGACCAACCCCGACGACACCCACAGTAATGCGTCACATTTATGTGATATGTATATCTGTGGCCTTGACCCGAGAACAGGATCGACAACCAGTTACCCTTCACCCCGATAGATAACCCAGCCCCGGTGCTATATAAAGGCCACCTCGTGACCTTGCCGAGTACTCCCCACCTTGTGCACTACTCTCTCAGCCATTCCTTTGCCATGCCGACCCCCAGTATTTATCTGAGAACCCCAGACGCAACCCCGGGTAGTTTTGTTAAATTATTGTGGGACTTTACCTGCAGTACTATGAGTGCCACCCGTCCACCCCAGTACGAGTTGCTCAAATCGAGGATCACCCCATCCACCTCGAAATATTGGGCAGTGGTGCACATCCCTCCCGCATACCCAAACCAAGACCCAACGGAAGTCTCCTTCGTGGGGAAATCCATGCCGACTCCGCATATGGCCATAGAAGTTGCTGCGTACGAAGCGCTCGCTCGTCTTCGATTCACGGTACCCTACGCCAGCGAGCGAGGATACTATTATTTTCCGAGTCGTGCAGCACCCAGAGAAGTTGCATCTTTTCCCGGTGGACGAGTTGAGAGAGATCCAGTACTAGGCAACCTCGCCCAGTACGTTATCGCTCAGGAGCGTTTAACTCAGCGGGTAATGGGTTATCTCCAGAGCCTCGCTGATTTAAATCCTCGGATCGCTATTGGCAGACCAGTGAGGCCTGACCAGGAGAGGCGCATTCATCGACTAGTCAACCCGCTTCCCCCGATAGAAGAGGAGTGTGCCCCAGTACCAGAGGCATTTTCTCAGGACCCTGTCCTTTTGCCATTTTCTTTGTAAACGTCACCGCTGTATTTTTATACCAGTATTTTTTTATGTGTTGTAGCGTGTTCGTGGTTCCCAAATTTTGTGCGATGGATCCGATTCTCTTTAGTTCCAGTTATGTGAGCAGTTTTACTGCTGTTAGTTTGGTTTTAATTTTTTTTTCCTCACAACATGTTTTGATGAGATTTCTTTCCCCGAGTCACTGCTGCGTATACCTTTTTCACGACATAGATTTTTTATTCGCGCAGCGTCGTAACAGCAGACTCACAGCTGCAACCACTCGACCTCGGGCACTATTACAAATTCTTGAGCACATTGTTGCGCCTAACTAACCACACTCGAGGACACCACAGTCTCAGTGAGAGACATTTGTGAGTGATCATTCAGGCAGGAGTTGCCCCAGCACACCGACAGCAGTTATCCCTCGAGGCCGCGCCTAATCCACGTGATCGCCGCCGCCGCGAACAGCTAACACTCGAGCGACAGCATCTCGACGATCATCCAGGATCATCGCGCACAGGAGCACGGAGAACCCCAGCAGCACCGCCAATCCTCCACACACCAGGACCACATACCAGTCCGGCATCGCCTCCGCCATTAGAGCCTCGTCTCGAGCTCCTGCTAACAGCAGTGGAGGAGAAGGAAGGAGAAGTGGAAGCAAGGCCAGATGTGAGGAAGAAGAGAGGAGCACCGCGGTCGTTTTATAGCTCGAGATCGGTGTACGGTGGGCGAGGTCCACCAGCGCCACTCGTCGCTCGACCGCCGGTGTTCGGAGGCGAGTCCGCGAGCAGTGCCGACAGCGCACTGGCCCGCGAGGTGAGTGCACGCTGCACCAGCAGCTAGCACGCCGCACACTACCACGGTACGTCCTCGATGCCCTACGAGCTAGGCATCGCCGGTGGAGGAAGCGCGGGAGAGCTCGCGAGAGAGAAGAGAGAGCCAGAGGTAGAAGAAGAGGCCGACAGTGGGCCCTGGGTCCACCTGTCAGCCAGAGAGAGCACTGTGCTCTCGGGTACGACCAGCGTATTTTAGTAATTTAGAATTTATTCTAAATTACTGTATCCGCGTGGAAATATCTCGTTTTTCCCCAACCATAGATATTTTCCCATGCTACGCCAGTGTATTACACTGTGGTTTTACACCACTTATTGCCCTCTCACTATAGCCGCTTTGTTTTTGTGCAGTTGAATGATTTCTTTTGATAAAAACAGTTTTTGTTCAAAACAGCTTTTAACAAATCTCGAGGACGAGATTTTTCTTAAGGGGGGTAGTGTTGTCACACCCCAAAATTTTGACCTTGTTTTATTTATTAAAATTTTGCCAGGAAATAAAACTTTTCCATTTGTGAAGATTTACCCTTTTGTTATTTTGGATTTTTACCTCTAGTGGAAAAACCATCAAAGAGTATTGTTGGACTTATATGCCCTCTTTATAAAACAATTCTTTAACAGTGGGTTTAATTGCAAGATTTGTTTTCTCAGAGCTTTATTCTCTTAGAAACGATTTCCTTGAATTTGGAGCCTGTTTTGCACTCCAACCATTTGATAAATGCCGTTAAAATTTCCACCAAAATTTGGGGATGTCATGTGATGTTTCCACGTCACTTTTATGCAAAAATACCTTTTGGCCATTGGAGATTTTGAGCTCTACACCAACTTTTCCAATCTGGTCCAGTAGGCACTTTTGCACTACAACCCATTTAAATATTTCTTTCAAAATTCTTCCAAGTGTTTGGAGATGTCAGTGGATGCCTATAATTCAACTCTATGCAAAAACCCAGTGATGTGCTTTGAAAAATTTGAGTGAATCACCCTCTTTTGCATTCTAGTCCAATTTGGTGATTTGTACTGCAACCTTATTTTATTTTGCTCTAGTGACCCTGAGCTTTTTCCTACTTGTAGCCCTCCCTTCAAAACCCTTAAGTCCAGGAGAGTGGACTCATTGGAGGTTTTTAAGTGCATGTAATAAACCCTTTTTCTTTCTGTCCAAAACTGGAGTTTTGCAAATCTTGCACTAACAAGTTTCTGGTTTTGCCCATATGATCTTGCCTTCATCATCCACACCTAAAGAGACCCTGATCTGGAGATTTTCGCCACTCCAAGAATTGCCTAAGTGCACTTGGCATTCTGTCGAACAGTTGGTGTGCACAGTCTGTTTTGGCATGAGTTCTTTGTTTGCACTGTGATCTTGTTCCACTGACCCAGCAACCATGTCCACTGAGCTCCTAGCTACCCCTACCCCTGTCCTGTTCATTGCCAGCTCCACCCTCGCGCTCTGCACCGCCCTAGCATTTCGTCGAGCAGGTTCCATGCATGCTCTGGGCGCGCCCAGAGCGCACGTTTTGCACGCGCGTGCACTGAGCCGCCGCGTCGCACTGCCGCACTCGACGCGACCCGTCCCTGGCCCCTGCTCCACTGCTGAACCGCGCACTACGCTCGCTCACTCCCCACGCCACCCTGGCGCCCTGCAGCGCCGCTGGCAGAGCTCTTGGCGGCACGCCGGCGTCGGCAGCGAACCTCTGACATGGACGGCGCCGCCCAAGCCACCCCAGCGCGCCAGCTGCCCCCGTGAACAGCCCGGTCTTATCCCGAAGCTCGTCGGCACGCGCTCGTCGCCGCCACGTCGCCTTGCGGCTACAGCACGGCTGTCGCCGGCGATCTTATCCCCAGCCGCCGTGGTCCAACCTCGAGCGCCTAGCTAAAGGGTCCCCGAACTCGTTCAAGACCTCAGGCGACCTCAGACCCTCCCCGTAGAGCTTCCCTAGCAGTGGATTGACCGGAGAAGACCGTCTTCACCAACTCCGGCCAGTTCGGCCGCCGCCGAACTCCAGTGAAATACGTCGCAGCTAGCCACTCTCTCGCCCAACCAGCGCCACCAGTAGCTTCCCATTGTCCTTGCGGAGCTGCCCAGCAACCCAACCTCGATCGGAGACCACCGGAGCCCAAAAACCACTTCTCACCCGTAGCCCCCTCCGTCGCGGAGCTCGCCGCCGGCGATTCCTTCCACTTCCGACGACCCAGCTACCACCAAGAGGACCACCCCAGTCTGGCCATTCCATCCCCGCCCTCGGATGCCCGTGAGGCGCTGCCGTTTGTCGACGGCGATCGCCGGTGTCCCGCTGCCGTCGGGTAGAGAAGATGAGGGAGAGGGAAGAACGGTCAAACCTGACCAGTGGGCCCTCTGGACCCACTGTCAGCGATCCGCGCGCCGTCTTCTCTGTTTTAAGTGAAGGTGCATAAGTCCCGAGTACGTCTCCTCTGCTGCGAAAGCGTATTCCCCTCGAAGCGTTTTCCTTTTTCTGGTTTTATTAAAAACAGAGTTTTGACCAGACTTTGACCAGCTATAACTTTTAAAATAAAACTCCAAATGAATTGATTCTTTTTCCTACCTCTCCCAAATTTCATCTAGTTTATTTTAAGATTTATTTAAAAAATATTTGAGACAACTTTTTGTACTGTGTTTGAAATATTTATTATTTGGATATTTTGCAAAATAGGGATAATGGAGAGAAGAGAAAGCTTTCAAAAAGTGCATCCTTTGCATACTCTTGAAGGCAAGCATTTCTGGACTCTGGCATAATATTTTGTTGTGGTGTTCTGATACGATTACAACACCATTTGACTTGGAGTATGCGTTATCTTTATGTAACGATAAGGTCTCGTGCATGAGTGCTTTTTGGAGTTATTTTGTGGTCAGCAATGGATACGCTAGGGTTTTGGATCATCCTCGTGAGCTCCTCATGCATACCGGAAGGAAGCCGGGAAAGTCGTGGTCTTGGGTAGACACGAGCTTGTCCCTAGTCCCTCGTCGAGACGAGTATGTCCGGTATGGCATGGTGAGGCTTGATGAGTGGTGATTTATTCCATTAATGGTAATATTGTTGGAGGACACTTGGACCTCCTGAGTCGGTCGTAGGTCGAGTCTTGATCAGTAGCTTCCCTATTTGTTGGTACCACCACTTGTCCCTGTCGCAGAGGGGGTATGGTTCAGTAAGTTGTCAACCCCTTACCAAAGCACACGCCGTACAGAGAGGCCATAGTGGAAGATAGCGGAGGCCTCCAGTAGGCATGCCACTTGGTCCGGGGGCATGGGTGTTTCCGGTTGGGACCGAGAGGGGGGGCACCCCTTAGAGCGCGCGAATATAAATTTTATCCCATGCTACGTCGAGGTTGTAGCCTCCCCACTTAGAGTTTTGCTTGGCAGGTGTCGTGGGTGATTCCAGACACCGGTGAGTTAAGCTGGTGTGTGCAGGTCGGGCGTGTTTTCAATTAAAAGGCCGTAGGCGGAATTAGTCTCGATGGGCTAAATAAATCCGTTACTCGTGGGTGAAGAGTACACCCTCTGCAGAGGTCATATCTTTTGGATAGCCATGTTCATGAGTAAGGACCACAGTCTGAGGGAAATCTAGTAACGGTATCCGGATGGAGAACGATTTAACTAGAACTCAGTGACGGTTTTCGGATGGAGACATGGCTAACTGGATCATAGTAACGGTATTCGGATGGAGAACGAATTAGCTAGAACTCAGTGACGGTCTTCGGATGGAGAAACGGCTAGACTAGATTTTTGTTTATGACCTGTGACATCTGAGGATCATGTTTTAATTTTATTATTAATATGGACTAACCATTTACATTATGTATTTTATTGAGTATCCATGGGATGGTTCTACCTCCTGGATATTCACTGTGATTATTTATTTATAAGCCCTTTATGTGGTGTCGCTCAGACGCCCGACTGCGGCATGCTTGTTGTTTATTTATAAGCCCTTTATGTGGTGTCGCTCAGACGCCCGACTGCGGCATGCTTGTTGTTTATTTATAAGCCCTTTATGTGGTGTCGCTCAGACGCCCGACTGCGGCATGCTTGTTGTTTGATTATCTTTTATAAGCCCTTTCTGTGGTGTCGCTCAGACGCCCGACTGCGGCATCGTTAATTTATTTGCAACCTTTCGAGGAGTCATTTTAGACACTCGCTTAGTGCATTTCTTTTACTTCCGTATTGCACGTCCATATTTTCTCTGCACGCGTGCATCACAGGTTTTTCTTTACTTCATGGGAGACATATCATCATAAATGTTTTGGAGTATGATTATCTCCTGTTATATTATACCCGTGTTCTTAATGTTTGCGAGTACATTCAAACGTACTCACTGGCTTGTCCCTGGCTATTGTCTTGGCCAGATTTTCGCGCATGGAGATAAGCATCGCGGTGACAGCCTCGGAACCTACGTATTGACGATAGCCGCCTCGCGAAGATAGGAGTTATCCTGGTCGGCTGTTCTTGTGGGAATGGAGTCCCATAGACGCAGTTGTATCACAGACCGCTTCCGCCATCAACCACTAGAAACCAAATGTTGTACTCCTAGGCCACAATGGCCATGTACTACATATTTTTGTACCTTGCTTGGAATTCTTGTATCAAGTTGGTGTCTCATCAGCTAACAGTAATCCTGGGGCTGGTGAGCACAAAGGCCGTTTTCTGGGAAATTATTATCCCAAAAATCCGGTCGTGACACCTTGCCGGAGATATCTACGGGGCCAAAGCCAGGCTCCCACCTGCCAAGGCTCCACCGCCGTTCCAACACAGCAATCAACCCGCCAACGAGGCAGGCACCCGCGTGGCGACGTGCAGCTTCCAGGCCAACTCAGAAAGCACCTGTGTAGTGGCGTGCAGATCTTTGTGAAGACTCTATCACCGCACCAACTCAGAAGCCAGCCAGCCAGCCAGCATGGCGCTGCACGCCTAGTCAGCCTGGACGCGCGTCGGAGCGAGGCGAACCGGCGGCGGATGTGACGAGTTTCCTTGCTGTCCCCGATAAAGTGAGAGGGCACGTCGACAGCGCATTAAATGTGTTTGTCCTACGGTGCCAGGGGATAGACTTGTATATAGTACAAACTTTCCACCTCCTGTGCGCCACTGTGGCAACCCCCTTTGACTATAAAAGGAGGCCCGAGGCGTACTGGAGGAGGATTCGGACTTTTTGGACCTTGCACGCTTTGTAGCTAGTCCAAGAACACCAGATAAACAAAACCAGCAGGAGTAGGGCATTACGCATCACTTGCGGCCCGAACCTGGATAAATTCCTCGTGTTGATCTCCAAAACCCGCTCTTTCCACAGCCCCATGCCCGCCGACCGTAGAAGGGATTCCCCGTGATCCCATAGGTGTCGTTTCCACCGACATCTTTGGCGCGCCAGGTAGGGGGCGCAAGCTGTGGAAATCCGGTTTTGCAGTCGACTTACCGACTCCCTCGTCACGCTGGCCCAAGAAGAGAAGGCGACGCCAATCAGCCGCACTCTGGTGCCGTCCGCGGCTGCAACGACCACCCGTGTGGCTGCAAAAAGCTAGGTCACGCGCAACTTTGAGCAATTCTTCTTAAATATAAGGTTATGCTCCTCGAAAGATCTTGCTCTTTGTACGGAAAACCTGCACGCAATGAGACCATTCCGCTATTGGCAACACCCTTGTTCTGTTTTGTGTCCGCTCAATAGTTCAAGCGGCCGCACTGAGAACGGCAAGGTGGCCTGCCCGCTATTAGCAACGACCTTGCTCTATTTCGAGTCCGCTCAACAGTTTAAGCGGTCGCGCTGAGAATGGCAGGGTGGTTTGTCCGACAGCAAGCCCCCCCGGCAGGCCGCTAAGGATCCGTCCTCAAGGCGCCATAGCATGGGTTTACGTGCTGGCGAACCTATCCTACTCGGCGTAGGGCGTATACGTACAAAGAAAGATCAATACAGGAAGATAGCATGTTTCATCTTAAAGTACTGCAGAGTTATATTACATCAATTGTTGTTGCGGTTCTAACTTAAGATAAAATCATCTTGGTCATGAACTCGCAGTGGCAACGAGAAACGGGGTGGCTAGTCTCGGCGCTGGCCTCCACCCTCCCGATACGTCCATTTTGCATCATGCTTTTATATCTATATTTATTGCATTATGGGCTATTGTTACACATTATGTCACAATACTTATGCCTATTCTCTCTCTTATTTAACAAGGTTTACATGAAGAGGGAGAATGCCGGCAGCTAGAATTCTGGGCTAGAAAAGGAGCAAATATTAAAGACCTATTCTGCACAACTCCAAAAGTCCTGAAACTCCACGGAAGTCAATTTCAGCATACATTGGGTGAAGAAAGCACCAGACGGGGGCCACACACCGTCCATGAGGGTGGGGGCGCGCCCCCTGCCTCGTGGGCCCCCTGGCAGGCCTCGGGTGCCCATCTTTGGCTATATGAAGTCTTTCGCCCTCGAAAAAATCATAAGCAAGCTTTCAGGGCGAAGCACCGCCGCCATGAGGCGGAACCTGGCGAAACCAATCTAGGGCTCCCATGGAGCTGTTCTGTCAGAGAAACATCCCTCCGGGAGAGGGAAATCATCACCATCGTCATCACCATCGATCCTCTCATCGGGAGGGGGTCAATCTCCATCAACATCTTCACCAGCACCATCTCCTCTCAAACCCTAGTTCATCTCTTGTTTCCAATCTTTGTCTCAAAGCCTCAGATTGGTACCTGTGGGTTGCTAGTAGTGTTGATTACTCCTTGTAGTTGATGCTAGTTGGTTTATTCGATGGGAGATCATATGTTAAGATCCTTTATGCATATTAATACGCTTCTGATTATGAACATGAATATGATTTGTGAGTAGTTACGTTTGTTCCTGAGGACATCGGAGAAGTCTTGCTATAAGTAGTCATGTGAATTTGGTATTCGTTCGATATTTTGATGAGTTGTATGTTGTCTTTCCTCTAGTGGTGTTATGTGAACGTCGACTACATGACACTTCACCATTGTTTGGGCCTAGAGGAAGGCATTGGGAAGTAATAAGTAGAAGATGGGTTGCTAGAGTGACAGAAGATTAAACCCTAGTTTATGCGTTGCTTCGTAAGGGGCTGATTTGGATCCATATGTTTCATGCTATGGTTAGGTTTACCTTAATACTTCTTTTGTAGTTGCGGATGCTTGCAATAGGGGTTAATCATAAGTGGGATGCTTGTCCAGGGAAGGGCAGTACCAAAGCACCGGTCCACCCACATATCAAATTATCAAAGTAACGAACGCGACTCATATGAGCGTGATGAAAACTAGCTTGACGATAATTTCCATGTGTCCTCGGGAGCGTTTTCCTTTATATAAGAGTTTGTCCAGGCTTGTCCTTTGCTACAAAAAGGATCGGGCCATCTTGCTGCACTTTATTTACTTTTATTACTTGTTACCCGTTACAAATTACCTTATCACAAAACTATCTGTTACCGATAATTTCAGTGCTTGCAGAGAATACCTTACTGAAAAACGCTTGTCATTTCCTTCTGCTCCTCGTTGGGTTTGACACTCTTACTTATCGAAAGGACTACGATAGATCCCCTGTACTTGTGGGTCATCACCTCCTGACTCCGTCGACGCGCCTGATGATGGGCTCGATACGCTCTTCGAGCGCCCCGAGGTCCATATCCTCCGGCAATCTCTCCAGCGCGTCGGCAAAGTTGACATTGGGTTTCCAGTACGCCACCTTGGTGAGGACCTTGGTCAGGGCGCCCCGGCAGAGCTTCCGGGCCTCGTTGGCCAGAGAGGTCGCCCGGTTGGAACGGAGCTGCTCCAGGGCGCCGAGGACACCATCGAAGAACAGGGTCAGCCTGGCGTTGGGGCTCACGTTCGGCTCTTGGGAGTACCTGACATCCGGCATCCCCATGGCAGCCAGCTTCGTGGTGATCCTGCCGGCGACATCGACGAGGCGGCTGATCCAGAGGTTTACGCCCTTTGCGAATCCTCGTGCTCAGCTGCGTCATTCCTCTGCATCTGATTCTCGTCCTCCAGGACCTTGTTCAGGGTCTCCTCACGAGCCCCGGCCTCCGAAAGCTTCCCCTCCAAGCCGTCCAGCTTCAACTTCAGATCATTGATGGAGTCGTTGGCCTCGGAGAGCAGCTTGGCCTTGTCGGAGATGTCGACCTGCGCATCCGCAAGGAATCGGGACCGACCCGCTGCTCCAATCAGCAACGGCCCGGTTTCCCGCCTCGCCATTAAAGCCCGTGCCCTCCGCGTCCACCACCTACCATCCTTGGGGCATGGAGGACACGTAGCGAGCGGGCCGGAACTGAGAAGACAAGTGAGGCAACTGTTTTCCACCCCTTGAAGGCCACGACCCGAGTCCACTTAGTAAATCAACCGCACCCCTGTGTTTTCCTCTTTTTATGGGGAAGGCGCGAGCCGCCTCTTTACTATCCACCGAGATGTGACGCCAGCATGCAGCAACGGCCCCACGCGCGACCCCCGCGTCACACATTCAACACGGGTCGTGGGTGTAACACCCTGAGGATCATGCTACAGTAACTCTCTGTGATTAAGCTAATCATGTTGCTAAACAGGGCATGATCACATTTGGAATCACATTTCTTTTCAAACTCCTAATTCAAACTTCAATTAAAATTAAAGTGGAAAATAAAAGTTTTCAAAAATTTAAACAAAAATGTTCGGTGGGTGCCAAATAATACACTGGTAATTATGGTGGAGAAAACACATTTTTATAAAATACCTAAATACTTTTAAATGAAATAAAACAGAAAAGAAAATAAATAAATAAAAAGAAAATACAACAGAAGACAGAACAGGCAAAGAAAAAAAAGAAAAAAAGGAGAAGGCCCTCCCCCCCCCACTGGACCCCTGGCCCGACTGGCCGACCCCCGGCCCAGCCCACCTCTCCCGCTCGCCCCCTTCCCTGTTCCCCCTACCGGGGTCGGAACAGGGGCAGTCCCCGCCGCACCCCCTCGCCGGCGACGGGGAGGATAAGGACGCCAGCACCCCCCCGCCTCCTCGGGCCTCTCTCCCACTCACCCCCGCTCACCTCTCGGCCCCTGCGCCTCTCTCTTCCCCCCCCAGATCCGCGCCGCTCTCTCCTTCCCCACGCCCGACGCGGTCGCCGCCGTTCACCGTCGTTCACACGGCCACCGTGCCCACCTCGCCGCCCCACGTTGTCTCCAAGGACCGCCGTCGCCCGCTGCTTCGTCTGGTGCATCCCGTTGGAGACCGGAGCCCCTACAACGAGCACACCGAGCTCGTCTTCAACTTCGGACGCCGGCGACCCCCTTCTTCCCCGGCGCCGACCTGCTGCTCCTAAGCCTCTCACCGGCCTCCGTGTGCCGCGCGGTGAGCCTCTCCCCCTCCTCCCCTGTCTTTTCTCTCTCGCGCGCCCCCTAGCTGCTTCCCCACGCGCGCCCGAACGCCGCGCCGCGGAGCTCGCCGCCGGCGAGGCTCCGGTGACCTGTTGGTCACGGGCTCAAGCCCGTTGCACTCCCCACCTCGCGTAGATGCCCCCCAGCCCCTCCGCTTGCTCGATAGCCCGCCATAGCCTCGTTTCCGTCGGGCACCCGTGCGCGCCGCCGCCTCCGCCGCTCGCCGGCGCCGATTCCGGCCAAGTCCGGCGAAGCCCCGGCCACCCCTGGATGCGGCGCTGCGAGCCCTTTCGAATGGGCCTAGCCCCGCTCCTCCCCGAGCCCGGAACGCGATTCCGGCCAACTCCGGCGAGGGGCCGCCGCTGTTTTGGTCGCTGGAGTTGCTCCGGCGCCGGCCGCCGACGTGGCCGGCCTGGGGCCACCCCAGGGCCACTGCCAGTGGGCCCCGTGGGTCCCAGTTGACTGGGTTGACCCAGTCAACTGCTGACTGGGCAGGCCCAGCCACTGACATGCGGGCCCCGCCGCAAAATTAAAAAAAAAGAGAAAAGAAAAATGTTTTATAAATAAAAATAATTAGATTAACTAATCACTCACTGACATATGGGGCCCACCCCTCTAATTAGACTGTTAGTTTAGTTTAAATTAATATTAGACTAACAGAGGCTGACATGTGGGTCCCACTGGACCCACCTGTCTGGTTTGACTGGTCAGCCGACCTGTTGACCTGCTGACGTCAGCATTGCCTCATGCTGACGTCATAATTCATTTTTGCTTAATTTAAATAATTCCAGAAATTCAAATAAACTTTGAAAATTCATATCTTTTAAACCGTAACTCGGATGAAAATGTTTTCTATATGAAAGTTGCTCAGAACGACGAGACGAATCCGAATACGCAGTCCGTTCGTCCACCACAACCCCCTAACCTATCGAGCTAGCAACTTTCCCCCTCCGGTCCGTTTGTCCGAAAACGCGAAACATCGGGAATACTTCCCGGATGTTCCCCCCCTTCGCCGGTACCACCTACTGTCGCGTTAGGGCACACCTAGCACCGCTCATTTTCATGTCACGCATCGTCATGCTTATGTTTGCATTGTATTTACTGTTTCTTCCCCCCTCTTCTCTCCGGTAGACTACGAGACCGACACTGCTGCTGCCCAGTTCGACTACGGAGTCGACGACCCCTCCTACTTGCCAGAGCAACCAGGCAAGCCCCCCCTTGATCACCAGATATCGCCTACTCTTCTCTATTCTGCTTGCATTAGAGTAGTGTAGCATGTTACTGCTTTCGATATCCTATCCTGATGCATAGCCTATCCTTGCTACTATTGTTGTTACCTTTACCTGCAATCCTACATGCTTAGTATAGGATGCTAGATTTCCATCAGTGGCCCTACATTCTTGTCCGTCTGCTGTGCTATACTATCGGGCCGTGATCACCTGGGCGTGATCACGGGTATATACTTATATACTATATACATGACACGTGAGATGACTAAAGTCGGGTCGGCTCGTAGGAGTACCCGTGAGTGGATCTTTGTGGCGGAGCGACAGGGCAGGTTGAGACTGCCTAGGTGAGAGGTGGGCCTGGCCCTGGTCGGCGTTCGCGGTTACTTAACACGCTTAACGAGATCTTGGTATTTGATCTGAGTCTGGCCATTTGGTCTATACGCACTAGCCATCTACGCGGGAGTAGTTATGGGTATCCCGGCGTCGTGGTATCAGCCGAAGCCTTCTTGACGTCAGCGACTGAGTGGCGCGCGCCGGATTGGACTGGAACGCCACTAGGCTAGGTCTGCTTCCGGCCGCGTACGCAACGTGCAGGTGTGCATAGGGCGATGGGCCCAGACCCCTGCGCGCATAGGTTTAGACCGGCGTGCTGACCTCTCTGTTGAGCCTAGGTGGGGCTGCGACGTGTTGATCTTACGAGGCCGGGCATGACCCAGAAAAGTGTGTCCGGCCAAATGGGATCGAGCGTGTTGGGTTATGTGGTGCACCCCTGCAGGGAAGTTTATCTATTCGAATAGCCGTGTCCCTCGGTAAAAGGACGACCCGGAGTTGTACCTTGACCTTATGACAACTAGAACTGGATACTGAATAAAATACACCCGTCCAAGTGCCAGATACAACCCAGTGATCGCTCTCTAACAGGGCGACGAGGAGGGGATCGCCGGGTAGGATTATGCTATGCGATGCTACTTGGAGGACTTCAATCTACTCTCTTCTACCTGCTGCAAGATGGAGATGGCCAGAAGCGTAGTCTTCGACAGGACTAGCTATCCCCCCTTTTTATTCTGGCATTCTGCAGTTCAGCCCACTGATATGCCCCTTTACACATATACCCATGCATATGTAGTATAGCTCCTTGCTTGCGAGTACTTTGGATGAGTACTCACGGTTGCTTCTCTCCCTCTTTCCCCCTTTCCTATCTATCTGGTTGTCACAACCAGATGTTGGAGTCCAGGAGCCAGACGCCACCGTCGACGACGACACCTACGACACTGGAGGTGCCTACTACTACGTGCAGGCCGCTGACGACGACCAAGAGTAGTTAGGAGGTCCTAGGCAGGAGACCTTGCCTCTTCGATCGTTGCTACTTTTGTGCTAGCCTTCTTAAGGCAAACTTGTTTAACTTATGTCTGTACTCAGATAGTGTTGCTTCCGCTGACTCGTCTGTGATCGAGCACTTGTATTCCAGCCCTCGAGGCCCCTGGCTTGTATTATGATGCTTGTATGACTTATTTATGTTTTAGAGTTGTGTTGTGATATCTTCCCGTGAGTCCCTGATCTTGGTCGTACACATTGGCGTGCATGATTAGTGTACGGTCAAATCGGGGGAGTCACAGTGGGGAAGCACAACTGGCGAGAGAGTTACTGCGGTAAAACTCTGCCACGCATACCCGCACACCGTTCTGGGCCTGGCCCAATAGCGCTCCACGCTTATATGTGGCCCAGGCCCGGGGGCTCCTGTCGGTGTACAAAAGTAGGGGTCCTTTTGGCACCCCTTTACTTGTGCGCTGGCAGTCGCAGCCACACGCCTGCGGCCGCACTTGGCGGGGCAGAAGAGGAAGCAAAGCCACAAGACTACCAGAGCAACGCCAAGACAGAGGTGCGAGGAGCGAAGGGGCACGGTGGCCTCTCCCCAGCAAGAGCCTTGCCAGGGCAGCTTACGTAGCCCCGGCAAGGGCCTTGCTGGGGCAACTTGCCAAACACCAGCAGAGCTGCCACCCTTGAGTCTAAGAGTTCCGACACCATCGACAACATTGGAACCAAGGCTCGGGAGGCGCCTGCGTGGTGGCATGCAGATATTTGTGAAGACCAAGAACATACAATACAAGATGAGAACCAGAAGATAGAAACCCCGGCAAGATCCTTGCCGGGGACGCTCACAAGACCCTCGGCAAGACCCTTTCCGGGGACACCTGCGAGACCCCGGCAAGGCCCTTGTCGGGGACCCGACAAGGCCCTTGCCGGAGACTACGGGGCGCCAACCAGGCTCCCACCTGCCAAGGCTCCACCACCGTTCCAACACAGCAGTCAACCCGCCAACGAGGCAGGCACCCGCATGGCGACGTGCAGCTTCTAGGCCAACTCAGCAAGCCCCTGCATGGTGGCATGCAGGTCTTCGTGAAGACTCTATCACCGCACCAACTCAGCAACCAGCCAGCCAGCATGGCGCTGCACGCCTCGTCAGCCTGGACGCGCGCCGGAGCGAGGCGAAGCAGCGGCGGACGGGATGAGTTTCTTTGTCGTCCCCGATAAAGTGAGAGGGCACGTCGGTAGTGCATTAAATGTGTTTGTACTACGGTGCCTGGGGATAGACTTGTATACAGTACAAACTTTCTACCTCCTGTGCGGCACTGTGGCAACCCCGTTTGACTATAAAAGGAGGCCCGAGGCGTACCGGAGGAGGATTCGGACTTTTTGGACCCTGCACGCTTTGTAGCTAGTCCAAGAACACCAGATAAACAAAACCAGCAAGAGTAGGGCATTACGCATCACTTGCGGCCCGATTCTGGATAAATTCCCCGTGTTGATCTCCAAAACCCGCTCTTTCCACAGCCCCGCGCCCGCCGACCGTAGAAGGGATTCCCCATGATCCCATAGGTGTCGTTTCCATTGACAGATGTTTTACAATCATTTTATAGCAACTTTATATCATTTTGTGGGACTAACCTATTGACCCAGTGCCCACTGCCAGTTGTTGCTTTTTGCTTGTTTTTTACATCGCAGGAAATCAATATCAAACGAAGTCCAAACACCACGAAACTTTTTGTGGATTTTTTATTTACCAGAAGACCACCAATGGGCCAGAGCATCACCTGGGGGGGTGCCCTGATGGTGGCACAACCCACCAGGGCACACCTGGGGGCCCAGGCGTGCTTAGGTGGGTTGTGCCCACCTCGGTGGCTTGCCGCACCCCCTCTTTACCCTATAAATTCACAAATATTCCAAAAACCCTCGGGGTTAACCTAGATCAGAAGTTCCGCAGCCACCGGCCTCAGTAGCCACCGAAAACCAATCTAGACCCTGTTCCGGCACCCTGCCGGAGGGGCGAATCATCACCGGTGGCCATCTTCATCATCCCGTCGGCCACCATGATGAGGAGGGAGTAGTCCACCATCGGGGCTGAGGGTTTGTACCAGTAGTTATGTGTTTAATCTCTCTCTCTCTCTCTTGTTCTTGAGATGGCACGATCTTGATGTATCACAGGCTTTGTTAATATAGTCGGATCATATGGTGTTTCCCCCTCTCTATCTTGTTGTGAATTGAGTTTTCCCTTTGAGATTTCGTTGTTATCGGATTGAATACTTTTATGGATTTGAGAGCACTTGATATATGTCTTGTATATAAATACTCGTGGTAACAATGGGGTATCATATTGATTCACTTGATTTGTGTTTTGGCATTCAAGTCGCGGATTCCCGCGGTGACATTGGGGAAATCTATGCATAGGGGTTGATGCATGTTCTCGTCTTTTGTTTCTCCGGTAGAAATCTTGGGGCACTCTTTGAGGTTCTTTGTGTTGGATTGAGTATTATGAATCTGAAATTATTTGGTGTTATTTTAGTACGAACTCTTGGACAGATCGATCGGAAAGAATAGCTTCGAGGTGGTTTCGTACCCTACAAACGATTTCTTCGTATGTTCTCCGCTAGATAGGAACTTTGGAGTGATTCTTCGTTGCACGTTGAGGGATGGTTATATGATCCAATTATATTAGCATTGTTGAGAGATTGCACTAGTGAAAGTACGGACCCTAGGACTCATTTTCAAGCATTGCAATACCGTTTTTGTGCCCGTTTACTATTTGCTACCTTGCTGTTTTTATTTATTTAAATTATAAAAATATATTTCTATCATCCATATTACACTTTTATCACCATCTTTTCGCCGAACTAGTACACCTACATAATTTGCCACTATATTCGGTGTGTTGGGGACACAAGAGATTTCTTGTATTTGGTTGTAGGGTCATTTGAGAGAGACAATCTTCATCCTACACCTTCCACGGATTGATAAACCTTAGGTCGTCCACTTGAGGGAAAATTGCTACTGTCCTACAAAACTCTACGCTTGGAGGCCCAACATGTGTCTACAAGAATAAAGTTGCATAGTAGACATCACTTATTGTCTGCGTTGCGTGAGTGATAGAAAGACAAACAGAAATAAGTGTGTTATGGCGTGTGGGAATAAAGAGGACTTAATACATTAATGCTATGGTTGGGTTTTACCTTAATAATCTTTAGTAGTTACGGATGTTTGCTAGAGTTCCAATCATAAGTGCATATGATCCAAGAAGAGAAAGTATGTGAGCTTATGCCTCTCCCTCATATAAAATTGCAATAATGGTTACCTGTCTAGATATCGATTGCCTAGGGACAAATAACTTTCTAGTGAAAAAAAGCTCTCTAGTAAAACTAACTTAGTTGTTTTTTATCTAAATAGCCCCTAGATTTTATTTATGTGCTCTTTATTATCTTGCAAACCTATCCTATCACACCTACAAAGTACTTCTAGTTTCGGTGGTCGATAGAACTTGAAGGGAATACAAATCCTACCTTTAGCTCCTCGTTGGGTTTGACACTCTTATTTTATTGAGAAAGGCTATGATGTGTGCTAGACTACGTCGGTGTTAACCCAAAGAAGAAGGGATGATGCAGCACAACGACGGTAGGTATTTCCCTAAGTTATGAGACCAAGGTTATCGAACCAGTAGGAGAACCAAGAAACACTACGTAAACAGCACCAGCACACAAATAACAAATACTCGCAATCCAACGTGTTAAACGGGGTTTCAATCCCTTTCGGGTAACGGCGCCAGAAATTGGCAAACAGACGAGAGAAAGTTGTAATAATTTTATAGATAGATCTCGCGGGAACGCGAGATAAAATAAATTGCAGCAAGGTATTTTTGTATTTCTGGTTTAATAGATCTAAAAATAAAAGCAAATAAAATAGATCACAAAGGCAAATATAATAAGGAAGAGACCCGGGGGCCATAGATTTCACTAGTGGCTTCTCTCAAGAAAAATAGCAAACGATGGGTAAACGAATTACTGTTGGGCAACTGATAGAACTTCAAATAATCATGACGATATCCATGCAATGATCATTATATAGGCATCACGTCCAAGATTAGTTGACCGACTCCTGCCTGCATCTACTACTATTACTCCACACATCGACCGCTATCCAGCATGCATCTAGTGTATTAAGTTCATGGAAAAATGGAGTAATGCAATAAGAACGATGACATGATGTAGGCAAGATCTATTTATGTAGAAATAAACCACATCTTGTTATCCTTAATAGCAATAATACATACATGTCGGTTCCCCTTCTGTCACTGGGATCAAGCACTGTAAGATCGAACCCATCACAAAGCACCTCTTCCCATTGCAAGATAAATTGATCAAGTTGGCCAATCAAAACCCAGACATCGGACAAGAAATACGAGGCTATAAGAAATCATGCATATAAGAGATCAAAGAAGACTCAAATATCTTTCATGGATAAAAAGATAGATCTGATCATAAAATCAATGTTCATCCGATCCCAACAAACACACCGTAAAAAGCGTTACATCATATGGATCTCCAAGAGACCATTGTATTGAGAATCAACAGAGAGAGAAAGCCATCTAGCTACTAACAACGGACCCATAGTTCTACAAAAGACTACTCACGCATCATCGTAGAGGCACCAATGGACGTGATGAACCCCTCAGTGATGCTGTTTAGATTGGATCTGGTGGTTCTGGAACTTGCGGCGGCTGGAATTGATTTTCGTTGACTCCCCTAGGGTTTCTGGAATATTGGGGTATTTCTAGAGTAAAGAGGCGGTTCGGGAGGCAACCGAGGTGGGCACAACCCACCAGGGTCCGCCTGGGCCTCCAAGCGCGCCCTAGTGGGTTGTGCTCCTCTCGGAGCACCCCCAGGTGCTTCTTCGGCCCACTGGATATCTTCTGGTCAATAAAAAATCCACAAAAAGTTTCGCTACATTTGGACTCCGTTTGGTATTGATTTCCTGCGATGTAAAAAACATGCAAAAAAACAACTACTAGCACTTGGCACTATGTCAATAGGTTAGTACCAAAAATTATATAAAATGATTGTAAAACATCCAAGAATGATAATATAACAGCATGGAACAATCAAAAAATTACTAGTACATATGCCCGTGCGTTGCAACTGGAAAAATTTGATATTTTGTGCAAGCATAATGTCTGGTAGCACCGGATTCACTACGAAGAACATGCTGGCACCTGATTCACTATAAAAAATAGGATGCAATTTATCTGCGTCCATATTTTCTTTGCGGGCATAATCTCCCACAAATTTCATCTAAGTATAATCCTAACTTTAATTACCATGATGTTCTCACCCGTTTTAGTCGGGAATCAAATCCTTCATTTTCTAATTTAGTAGCCCCACCACAATGAAGCCTATGGATCCTTCATTTTAATTATCCTACCTTTTTACCTCAAATCCTTCCTTTAACACACTCCCACCTCTCGTCTGGGTCGCCCCTGCGCGGCGACCAGGGGAACCCTAGCGTCGCCAAGCCCTCGGCTCCCTCTCCCACCTCTCCTGCCCACCGCCGCCGGGCAAAGCCCGGTTGGCGTCGGCGGCGGCGGGATCTCTCCTCCCCGGAGTGGCCGGACCTGGGGCGGGTGGCGTTCGGCGGCGCGTTGGCAACGGGGCGTGCCGGTGAGGACTCAGGGGGCAACGGCAGGAGCTGCTTCCCCCGGTGGTCGCGTGGGGGGCCATTCGGGGCACTCATATGGTGGCCGTGGTCGATCTGTTTCAGATCTGACCGTCGGTGCCTCGGGCGGCGCGGGGATCTCGGGGCGGCGGCCTCGATTAGTGGCGCGCGGTGCGGCCTGCCTGGCGGGCAGCACCCGTGAGTGCAGATGGGGGGCCTTCCATGGCCGCGTGGGCGGCGTGGAGGCGTCGACGCTACGGCGGCTCCTCGATGGCCGACCGGAGTTCCATGGGAGGCGTCGTCTCCGACTCGATGTACTCCGGTTCGTGCTAGCTACCGTAGCGACTACGGTCGACGCCAATACTGCCTGGATGGATCTAGCGGGTGGGCATGGATCCGGCGGAAACTCCAGGGCGGCATGGCGGCCGCACCAAAGTCGACGCCCTCGGCGCCGATTCCCTTCCTAGAGGCTTCGGTGTGGATCATACGCCCCCATCTCTGCCGTGAGTGCAGGTGAAAGCCTCTGTTCCTCTGTTTGGGCGACGATGGCACTTTCGTGTCGTGTTCCTTCTTGAAGGTGTCGGTCGAGGACTGCTCAGGGTGGTGGAGTTGCTGGTAGTTTGGAGTCGACGCGAGATGGCATGTAGGTGGAGTGGTGTGGCATCAACAGTATCATCGACGGTGGGTCTCGGCGGCATGGCGCAGTGGAGATTCGGCGTCCGATGCGCGGAGATGGACTCGAAAAGGAGGAGGAAGCTGTCTGGCGTCATGGTGGCGTCGACAGTAGCAAGACCGTGCAAGGTAGATGCAGCAGTACAACTCTGAAGATGGATTGGTGGCAAGTGGCTGCGGCGGCCTCATACCCGGCAGGCGTCCTGGTTGAGGAGCACGCTGGACTGGTGGGTGCCCATACCCGCCAGGCATCCTAGTTGGGACCTCAGGTCTTAGATGTTCGGTCTGGCTGCGATGTCTATTTGGTATTAGGCCCAGGCTATCAGTACCCCTTCATCAATTGAATAGGTGTAGCGATAGTTGTTGCTTAGACGGTGGCTTTAGTCTTACTGTTGTATGACTTTGTAAGGTCTTGTTAGAATAATTAATAAAGTGGCCGTATGCATCGCCCAGATGTAGAGGCCGAGGTCATCCTCCTTTTCCAAAAAAAATTACCATGATGTTCTCACCCGTTTTAGTCGAGAATCAAATCCTTCCTTTTCTAATTTAGTAGCCCCACCACAATGTAGCCTATGGATCCTTCATTTTATTTATCCTACCTTTTTACCTCAAATCCTTCCTTTAATTGGCCCCGCATTCAATTCCCACGATGTTGATTTATTTTGACCCAATTATTTTTTGCGGTCTCTATGAAGCCCATAGAAGGTCCATCAACGTACCGAGTACCTGGCCCAGATGGCTTACCGTGTGTACAAGTGAACCGTACGAAACTTTAGCATGCGCTCATACCAAATGGAAATCAATGAAAAGGACCAAACCAAACCAAGAATACCTATTCCCTTTAATAGTAGGTATAGATGGATACATTGGAGATGTATCAGCATCCCCAAGCTTAATTCCTGCTCGTCCTCGAGTAGGTAAATGATAAAAACATAATTTTTGATGTGGAATGCTGCCTAACATGTCATCTCATAAACTTTTCTTTGTAGCATGGACATTTGGACTTTTATATGGTTCAAAGCAATAGTCTAGTTTTGACATGAGGACGACAATACTCAAGCATATCAACACGCAACCATGTCTTTCAAAATATCAACACTAAAATAAGTTATCCCTAGCCCATCATGCTCAATCATTGATCCATTCGTGAAACACACTCGCATATTAGCTACACCCAATGCTCAAGTATGATCATAGTGCCCCCTTGTTGGTGCTTTATAAGAGACGATGGAGAGTCAAATTAAAAATAAAAATTTCATAAAGTAAAATAAAGGCCCTTCGCGGAGGGAAGTAGGGATTTGTAGAGGTGCCATAGCTCAAAGCGAAAAACATAGAGGTAAAACCATTTTGCGAGGCATGCTTTTCCTGTCAACGAGAATGACCGAGTAGTTCCCAATACTTTCCATGCTAGATATATCATAGGCGGTTCCCAAACAGAAATTAAAAGTTTATTCCTTCTTCAACCATACTTTCACTTTCCATGGCTAGTCGTATCCACAGGTGCCTTACATACCAACACTTTCCAAGGAATTTATTATTTGACAAGATAAAGTAAATTCATTTTTTATTTCGGGACTAGGCATCCCTAATACCTTTGCCTTACTCTCGTGCAATAACAAGTGAATAAACACTCATCGTGAGAATATTATATCCAGCGTGGAAATATATTAGCCACCCCTACCGGTTCATGAGCGGTAAGAGCACACAAAAGAGAAGTTTATTTTGAAAATTAGAGATAGCACGAGCAAGTTTTCTTAGAATGGCAAAAGAACACCGCATATAGGTAGGTATGGTGGACTCATGTGGCAAAACTAGTTTAAAGGATTTTGGATGCACAAGTAGTGATCATACTTAGTGCAAAATGAAGGCTAGCAAAAGATTGAGAAGCGACCAACCAAGAAACAAATAACCTCATAAGCGAGCATTGAGCATAATTAACACCGAATAATGCACCACAAGTAGGATGTAATTTCATTGCATAACTATTGACTTTCGTGCTTGCATAGGGAATCACAAAACTTAACACCAATATTCTTACTAAAGTATAATTACTCATCAACATGACTCACATATCACATGATCATATCTCAAAACTGTTACAAGGAATCAAGTTTATTTTGTCCAATGGTCTTCATGAAAGTTTTTATTATATCCTTCTTGGATATCTATCACTTTGGAACTAATTCTCATGTGTTGCTTTTGATAAGCTCAAACAATATAAGTGAAGATCATGAGCATAATATTTCATTCTCTCAAATTAATATAAGTGAAGCAAGAGATAATTTCTTAAAAAAATTACTAACTCTCATATAAATCTAATTGAAGCAAGAGAGCATTTCTTCAAAAATACTAAAGCACACCGTGCTAAAATGATATAAGTGAAGCACTAGAGCAATTCCATAGCTCATAAAGATTTAAGTGAAGCATAGAGAGCAATTCTAACAAGTCATGGCATAATTTTGGCTCTCTCAAATAGGTGTGTCCAGCAAGGATTCATGACTTAAAACAAAATTCAAAACAATCAAAGACTCATATCATACAAGACGCTCCAAGCAAAACTCATAGTATGTGATGAATAAAAATATAGCTTCGAGTAAAATACCGATGGTCGTTAAAAGAAAGAGGGGATGCCACTCGGGGCATCCCCAAGCTTAGTTGCTTGCTTCTCTTTGGATAATAGCTTGGGATGCCATGGCCATCCCTGTCGGGTGGTTGGTGCGACATATGCCAACGGATGGCTTATCAATGTGGGTGCCAATAAAACATCGCCGGTGCCTGGAAACGGGATGAGGCGAAGACATGCACGCCGGCGGATCTTACCCAGGTTCGGGGCTCTCCGAGGAGATAACACCCCTAGTCCTGCTCTGCGGGGTCTCCGCATGATCACTAGATCAAGGAAAGGTAGCTACAATCGCTCCTAGAGCTGTTGGGTTCAAGGGAGAAGAAGAACAAGGCTAGCTCTTGCTTCTCTCTATCTCTATGGTGTGTGTGCTGTGTTTCGAAGCCAACCCTTTGCATGGGTGCTCCGGGGGGTTTATATAGGCCTACCCCCCGGGGGTACAATTGTAATCCGGCTGGGCTCTGGTCCCAGCCGTCAGTGTCTACACTCGTCGGCTTCTCCGCCGGCTGTTGGGGCCCACCGACTGGTGGGTCCCGCCGGCTGCCGGCCTCTTGGCCGACAGGCCGGCCCCACCGCCTAGGGTCTTGCCGGCGGCTGCTTACTGTAGCCTCGCCTCTGATGACGAGGGCTTTGTCGAGGTAAGCGTGGCTACAGTGGGCCGCCTCGGGGGCTCTCACTGTAGCCTTACCTCGTCTTGTCTCCTTAATGGGGCTCCTGCTTCGAGGAAGGGGGTAGCCGGCTTCTGGGGGCCGGCTACGCCCTTGGCCGACTCTGGGAGGCCGGGTCGCCTCGGCGCCTCTCTCTGGCGGAAGGGGCCCGCCGCCCGCGGGCCGTACAGGAGTCGGTCGTGGATGACGTCAAGGCTGGCATGGCTACAGTGCCGAGCCGAACAGGGGACGGTCATCCCGTACAGCCTCCTGTGGCATGCCTGCCTCGGGCATCGGGGGTAGTGGGCCGCACTGCGGCCACGCCAGTCTTGTCACCGTTATGTGGGTGTAGCTTTGGTGGTTGTGGAGTCGGCGCTCTTCTTGGCCGGCTCCCTGGAGTCGGCCACCCCGTGGTTGTCCTGGGGGGAGGTCGTTGAGGCTGGGTCGCCTTCCGGGAGTCGGCTTTAGAGGTAGCCGGCCAGGGAAGGCGGCCCAATGCTTGGAGTGCTTGGAGGCCCAAAGGCCTGATAATTTTTTCAGAAGAACCAGGGGCAGTCGGTTAGGCTACCCGTGGCCATTTACTCCGCCAGTAGTCCCCGAAGCTGATTGGGCTTCGACGTGGAATAGGGGTTGAGAAGCTCGATCAGCTTCCTATCTTGACAAGTCGGCAGCTGGGAGCCGGCTTTGGTTAGGCGTGCCGCCTTGGTCGAAAACTCCGGAGTCGGAGGGCGGGAGCTCGCTAGCGTGTGCACCGGGCCGCGGGCCGGCAACTTGCCGTCTGCGAACCACGTGGCCTCCCTTGGCCAGAAAGCCTGCCAGCCCACGCGCGTGACGGGACGTCGCCGCAGGGCGGGGGCCCGCCACGTCCCCGCCCGGCCCAGGCGCGGATTCTTTGCATCCCGAAACCGCCCGCACGTCTCCTTGCGGCAGTTTCGGCCCGCCTTTAGGGCGCAATAATCGCGGTGCGTGGGGGAATGGGTGCAGTTAATCCCACGACCCCCCCCCCCCACGTCCGGCCTCCCCGGCCTCGCCTCGCGGAGCTATAAGTAGGGGGAGGCGGAGGGTGGCAGGCCCTCGCACGCTCCTCCTACTTCCACCATCTTCTTCGCTCGCCGTTTCTCGCGACAGCGCCTCGCCGCCGCGCTCTTCCACTACTCGCTCCTCCGTCGCCGCACTTGTTCTCACCATGCCTCCCGCCACGGAGCAGTGGCGGGGATTGGGACGGCTCCAATGTCCACGAAGATCACGTCGAGTTCCTCCGCCAGACGCGACAGCTGCCCGGCGCGGACAAGGTGGAGGTCCGCCTCGCACCGGCGAGGGAAATTACGCCGGAGCCGCGGGAGGGTGAGCGGGTGGTCTTCCGCTCGCACTTCTTGCGCAGCATCGGCCTGCCAGTGAGCGCCTTCTTCCGCTCCTGGCTCGATTTCTACCAGCTCCAGCCGCACCACCTCACCCCAAACGCGGTGGTGCTGCTATCAGCCTTCGTCACCCTGTGCGAGGGCTACCTCGGCGTCCTCCCCACCCTCGAGCTCTGGGGGGAGTTCTTCCAGTCCAAGCTGGGCACGCGCATGCAGGGCGTGCCGGCTCAGACTGGCGCCTTCATCGCGTCGCGGAGGTCGGTCGCCGACAACGCCTTCCCCGTCATCACGCTGATCCAATCGGTGAAGAAGTGGCAAAAATCATACTTCTACGTGCGGAACATCGCCCCGCGGGGCGACTACATCAACCTGCCGGCTTACGTAGCCGGCCCACCGGCGGGCAGGCGGCCCAAGTGGTCCTTCCGGGCCATGACTCTGACGCCGGCCGGGTCCGCCGCCGTCGCCCGAGTGCGAGAGCTGACCCAGTCGGAGGGCTTAACGGGGCCCGACCTGCTGGCCGCATTTGTCACGCGCTGGGTTCTTCCGCTCTAGAGCCGGCCTCATCTGATCTGTCAGATGAGCGGCCAGCTCGATCCGAGCCGAATGTGCACCAAGGAGATGCCACGCGAGGAGGTCGCCTATATGGTGAACTACCTTGCGAACTGCAAACTCACCGAAGAGTGGCAGTTCGGCAAGGAGCCATATAGCCGAGCCAATCCGCCGCCTATGGTATGTTCTCCTTGTCTCTTTTTCTTTCTCTTTGCTTTGTTGCCGAGTTCCTCTTGGCCGACTCTAACTTAGTCGGTTTGTTTTTCGACAGAGCCCTCTTCATCGGCCGGCCGGCGGGTCAGACGCGGAGCGTCGATTCGTCCCAGACCGGACCGAACACGATCTGGAGGACCCCGACTTGGGGGCGGCCGGTATGGACGACAACATCGAGCCGGGCGGTGGCCAAGCCGGCGGCGAAGCAGGCGGCTCCGGGCTCGGAGTCACCTTCGATGACTGGCCGGACGACGATGAGGCCGAAGTCGCCCCGCGCCGCCCGCCGGCATCTGGACGCGGCGCGGGTTCCTCCGCTGCACCGCCTGCTCGGGGCGGACGTCAAAAGCGTCGCGCCGCCCAGGGTTTGTTCGGCAGCCGGACGAAGAAACCCAGGGGCGGGGCGGCAGCCACCAGGCGGGAGGAGGCGGCCGCGAAGGCGGCTCGCTTCCGCAAGACGGTGAAGCAACCGCAGACCGTGTCGGCGTAAGTTCACTTTCTTTCATATACTCTTTTTTCTTTCTTTTCTCTGGTGGTTCCTGATCCCTTGTCTTTTTCTTCAATGATCAGAGCTCCGTTGTCGCTTGAGCGGGCGGCTGCTACCTCCGTCGTCGAGTCGCCGAGGGGGTCTGGGAGCACCACCCGTCGTGTGGACCCCCGCGCCGAGCTTCAGGCGGCGACGGAACGGAACGCGCGGGAGGCGCGGGAGGAACAGGAGGCGCGGGAGGCGGAGGCACGGAAGGCGGCCGCCGCCCAGGCGGCACGGGAGGAGGAGGCGGCGAAGGCGCTCGCCGATGCCGCAGCCAGGGCCCAAGCAGAGGCTGCGGCCGCGGCGGCGCCGGGGGAGGTTTTGATGGTCACCCCGCTGCGCGTCATGGCGCCTGGGGACGTAGAGCCCTCGCCAGAGGGAGCCAGCGGCGACCAGCCAGGGCTGGGGAGAGACGACGACGTCATCATCCTGGAGAGAGCGCCGGTGCCGACCCCGCCAACTGGGGCGGCTCAAGGCGGCCGGCCTAACCAGCCGCCTGCGCAGTCGGCGGGGGGCGAGCCGGCCGCGAGGACTGAGATGGCGGTCCGGATGCCGCCAAGCCGGCGCGCGGGGAAGGCTGCGTCGGAGCCACAGAAAGCCGCGTCGGAGCCGCAGCCGGCCATGGGCTCCAGCTCGTCAGCCCAGGATGTGGAGGCGGCCAGTGCTACCTCGGGGTGGACGCCAGGCGGAGGGATGGCCGTGATGAACGTGGCTGCGCAGGACGTCCGGACCCGGCTCCAGGGCCAAGCTGCGGCGCTGAGGCAGTTCACCGATGAGTTCCTCGCGACGCGGGCGGCCATCTGGGTTAGTCTTCCCCTCTTGCTTCTTCTTGACTTTGATTTCTTCTTGATCTTGATTTCTTATTGATCTTGATTTCTTCCGTGGGGGCGCGTCAGCGCACCCACTGGGTGTAGTCCCCGAGTTCCGAGTCGGCTGCTGAGCAGGCGGCTTGGAACTTCTCGGTGGATTTGTCTTTGCTATTCTTGCTCTTACTTCGAACTTCTGTCTATCTTGCAGGACTACCACAATCTTCGTGCGGACGCCTTCAACTCCCAGGCTCGGGAGCTGACCCAGAAGACCGCCGACCTTACTGAGAGCCGAGGTACGTGCTTTGTTCTTTATCTCATGTGGGGGGCGCGTCAGCGCACCCACTGGGTGTAGTCCCCGAGATTCGGGCCGACTGCTGAGCAGTCGGGTCGGATCTTCCTTGACGACTTCTTCTTACTGTTCTTTCTTTTTCTGCCATCTCTGCAGCGGCCAACGCCAGTCTGAGGGCACAGCTGGGAGAGTCTCAGACTGCCCTTCGTGCCAAGGGTGCCGAGCTCGCCGCCCTGGTGCAGGAACGCGACCGCCTGGCCAAGAAGTTGGCCGACCAGGAGGAAGGCCACAAGGCGGCACTGAAGGCTGTGCAGGACCGCGAAGCCGCTCTCCAGGCCGAGTACGAGACGGAGGCGGCTGGCTGGGCTGAGGCCAGGCAGACTCTAATCTCTGGCTACGGTCAGATCGAAGATCTGGTTGACGGTAAGCCGCCTACCTCTTCGTCCTTTCTTGCCATCTGCCACTTTGGCTCGTTTTCTGACTTTGGTGCTCTTTTCTTCTTTTCTTCTTCTTTCTTGCACAGAATATTTCCCTGGCTATTCTACCGCCACCAACCAGACCATCGAGGCCCGCCGCCAGGCGCGGAGGCAGGCTGGCTTCGAGATTTCGCCAACCGCCGGCCATTCGCTAAAAAAACAGCTCCTGTCGATCCAGGCCCGCATCCAGCCGGCTCACCGACTGCTACGCCGGCTTCAGCGTGCCAGGGCACAAGTCTTGGCCGCCCTCTGTCCTGGCCAAGTGGGTCCTCGCACCCCCAGTCGGACTGCCGACTGGCTGGAGGTGGCAGTCGGCCGCTTCGAAGCTTGGAAGGCCTCGGCGGCTCGCTCCGGCGCCAGGCGGGCGCTGGAGTTCGTCAAGGCCTAGTATCCCGGCCTGATCCTGGATCAACTGGCTACCTGGCGGCAGCAAGCCGACACGGAGCTGGAGCCAGCGCGGCCGGCTATCATCCGGCGGGCTTCGGCGATCGCCGACTATACCGACACCAGCGTCTTCGCCCCCGAGGTAGAGGACAACGGTGTCGCCCAGCCGGAGGAATGGTTCGGGCTGAACCCGGCGGACGGTGAAGATTCGGCGGAGGAGATCGACTCCAGCGACGAGGGTGAAGAAGAGGAGGAGGAAGGTGAAGACGTCGAGCCGGCTGGTGGAGCAGCCGGCCAGCCTCAGCCTGACCGCACCTCCAGCACTACGTCGCGAGCGAGTGCGTCGCCTGCCGTTGGTGGTGATCAAGCCGAGACCCGCTAGGCGGCCACTCCTTCAGCCGGCGAGGCCGCCTTCACCGACCAGCTCGGCCTCCGCACCGCGCCTTAGTCTGCCATCTTTTGTTTTCCTGTCTTGTTACTTTTGGAACAATGTTTGGTTAAGTCTGCACAATTCCACCCACTGGGTGTATTCGAACTTATGTGTGTTGCCAGCCTGTTGGGGGCTTTATATGTATATATAACTTATGCATGCGTTTGGCCTTTCCTTGTACTTTGCTTTTTATCCTTTCGCTGTTTCCTTTGCCGCCCTCCCGTGGTTGCCGCCTCCCCAGTCCAACAGTTGCTCTGCAATCTGTAGCTGGAGGAGTGCTTGGCCAATTGGGGGGGGAAGTACTTTAGCTTTGCTGGACTAAAGCTAAGTGTTTAGGAAGCCGGCCAGCCGGCTGTTCTGACAGCCGGCAGGCGTGTTTGGAGGCCGTCTCTTTGCTATATAGGTTCGTTGTTCCTTAGCCATTTTTCGTGTGGGCATCCTTTTTGCCTTGCCTCTTGCTAGTCGGACAGTCGGTTCTTCGAGCTGCGACTTTCAACAAGAGGGGACTCGGGAGCCGGCACACTACTTTTCTGACTTCAGGTAGAACTTTCAATATAGCTCAAGGCGGCCAGTCCCCGGGCCGACTAGTCGAACCCGGTGCCAGACAAGAAATCAAATGTAATAATACATTCATGGATATGACGCTTGTCATTCATAGATAAACAAAGGCAGTCCCCGAGTACTGTTCGGGGGGCCTGTTGGTTTGTACTTAATACAAAAGGGGTAGCATGATACATACTGCTTTCAACTGTAAAATCGTCTTAGGAGGTTTGCGTTCCATGGTCGCTCCGACTCCTTGCCGGAGTCGTCTCTCTTGCGTGCTCTTGGTTTTTGTGTGTCGATCAAGTAGTAGGAGTCGTTGCCGAGTGCCTTGCTGACGACGAAGGGGCCTTCCCAAGGGGCCGAGAGCTTGTGCTGGCCGGCTGTTCGCTGGATCAGCCGGAGCACAAGGTCGCCCTCTTGGAAGGATCTTGGCTTGACCTTGCGGTTGTAGTAGCGGCGCAGCCCTTGCTGGTAGATGGCGGACCGGCTGAGTGCTAGCAGCCAGCCTTCTTCCAGTAGGTCCACGCCGTCTTCTCTTGCTTCTTTGGCCTCCTCCTCCGTGTACATGGTGATCCGAGGCGAGTCGAACTCGATGTCTGTTGGGATGACAGCCTCGGCACCGTACATGAGGAAAAATGGAGTGAAGCCGGTTCACTTGTTGGGTGTAGTGCGCAGACTCCAGAGGACAGCCGGCAGCTCGTCGAGCCAGCAGCTGGCCGATCGCTCCAGTGGTACAAACAGTCAGGGCTTGATGCCGGAGAGGATGAGTCCATTTGCTCGCTCGACCTGGCCGTTTGACTGTGGGTGGGCAACGGACGCTAAGTCCAGTCGGATGCCCTGCGTCGCGCAGAAACGTGCCAGTGCTCCTTTGGCGAAGTTCGTGCCGTTGTCGGTGATGATGCTGTGCGGCACGGCGTACCGAGTAGTGATGTCAGTGATGAATGTCACGACAGTCGGCCCGTTCAGCTTCTTGATTAGCTTTGCTTCGATCCACTTTGTGAACTTGTCCACAGCAACAAGTAGATGTGTCAAGCCGCCGCGGGCTGTCTTGAAAGGGCCCACCATGTCCAGTCCCCAGACGGCAAAAGGCCAGGTGAGGGGAATGGTCTTGAGTGCAGAAGCCGGCAGGTGTTGCTTGGAACTAAAAACTTGGCATCCTCTGCAGCTCTTGACTATTTCTTTAGCATCCTCCAAGGCAGTCGGCCAAAAGAAACCATGGCGGAAAGCCATGGCCACAAGTGATCTTGAAGCTGCGTGGTGGCCGCACTCGCCTTGGTGGATATCCTTGAGGATTGCCACTCCTTTTTCTGGCTCAACGCAACGCTGGAAGACTCCAGTGACGCTGCGCTTCACAAGCTCTCTGTTGATTATTGTATATGCTGCGGCTCGTCCTTGCACTTGTCTTGCTGAGATCTCATCAGCCGGCAGCTCTCTGCTGACTAGGAACTTGAGGATGGGCTGGGCCCGTGAGGGAGCTATGACTTCTACTTCTATTAATGTAGCCACCATGACTCGGGTGGGTGGGTTGGGTGAGTCGGCCACCGCTTCTTGTGTCATTGCAGTCCCCGGGCCGACTGCTGCAGTCCCCGGGCCGGGTTCTGAAGTCCCCGGGCCAGGTGCGACTACGGCAGTCCCCGGGCCAGTAGTCGAAGTCCCCGTGCCGCCTGCGGGGTTTCTCCAGTCGGATCCGGCTGTATCTGGTGCAGGCGGTACGAAGATGGAATCCGACTCTGGAGACGGCTTGATGGACGGCTTGAGGAGGCGCTGGAGGGAGACGCCAGTCGGTATGGCTTGCCGGGGGAGCCGATCCGTGCTAGGGCATCTGCTTGGTCGTTGTCGGCCCTTGGCACATGAAGGAACTCGCACCCTTCGAAGTATCTGCTGATCTGCTGGACGAGGAATCGATAGCTCGCCATGTTCGCGTCCTTGGCGTCCCAGTCGCCAGACGATTGCTGGACCACCAAATCTGAGTCGCTGTAGCACAGGATCCGGCGTATGCCAAGCTCTTTGGCTAGCCGGAGCCCATGTACGAGCGCCTCGTACTCGGCCACGTTGTTGGAGGCGGCGAAGTGGATCTGCAGCGTGTACTTGAGCTTGTCGCCTTTGGGAGAGGTGAGGACGATGCCGGCTCCCAAGCCGGTGCGCATCTTGGACCCGTCAAAGTGCATCCACCAATGGGTAGAGTCGGGAGCCGGCGGTAAGTACTGGGTCTCGGCCCAGTCGACGAGGAAGTCGGCCAGTGCTTGGGACTTGATGGCGGTGCGGGGTTGGTAGAAGATCGTGTAGGGCGCCAGCGCAATGGCCCATTTGGCCACCCGGCCGGATGCATCCCGGCTGCCTATGATCTCGGCGAGCGGGGCAGTGCACACGACCGTGATGGGGTGCTCTTGGAAGTAGGGCTTCGGTTTCTTGGCGGCGAAGTATACCCCATAGCACATTTTCTGGTAGTGCGGGTAGTTCTGCTTTGAACTAGACAGCACTTCGCTGAGATAGTACACCGGCCTCTGGACTGGCTGGGCTCGGCCTTCTTCCGGGCGCTGGACCACAATAACAGTGCTGACGACTCGGCTAGTCGCGGCGATGTACAGGAGCATGGGCTCCTTTTCAGTCGGCGCTGCCAGGACAGGCGGAGTGGTCAGCATTTTCTTCAACTCATGGAAGGCTTGGTCGGCTTGGTCGTTCAACTCGAAGTGAGTGGACTTCTTCATGAGTCGGTACAAGGGGAGAGCCTTCTCTCCTAGTCGGCTAATAAAACGGTTCAGGGAGGCTAAGCAGCTGGTGAACTTCTGCACATCTCGCAGCTTGGTGGGAATCTCCATCCTCTCGATGGCCTTGATCTTGACGGGGTTGCATTCAATGCCGCGTTCGGAGACCAGGAAGCCTAGCAGCTGGCCGGCTGGCACTCCGAACACGCACTTCTCGGGGTTGAGCTTGATTTGGAATCGGCGCAAGTTGGCGAATGTTTCTTTCAGGTCTTCCAGCAGGGTGCCGCGCTTCTCTGTCTTCACCACAATGTCGTCTACATAGACGTGGGCATTTCTGCCGAGTTATTTCAAGAGGCATTTCTGCATGCAACGCTGAAAAGTGGCACCGGCATTTCTCAAGCCGAATGTCATAGTCAGGTAGCAGAAAGCTCCAAAGGGTGTGATGAAGGCAGTCTTCAGGCGGTCAGCTGGGTCCAACTTGATGTGATGGTATCCTGAGTACGCATCCAAAAAACTTAACAGCTCACATCCGGCTGTGGAGTCTATCAGTTGGTCAATCCGTGGCATAGCAAACGGATCCTTTGGGCAGGCCTTGTTCAGACTGGTGTAGTCTATACACATACGCCACTTGTTATTCTTCTTCAAAACCAGAACTGGGTTGGCAAGCCATTCTGGAAAGAACACATCCATGATAAAGCCAGCGGCAAGGAGCCGGGCTATCTCTTCTCCCACAATTCTTCGCTTCTCTTCTGACAGTCGGCGGAGGGGTTGCTTGACCGGCTTCGCATCAGCTCGGACATGTAGCTTGTGCTCGGCGAAATCCTTCGGGACACCCGGCATGTCGTTTGGGGACCATGCAAAAATGTCTCGATTCTCACGGAGGAAGTCGACGAGCTCGCCTTCCTATTTACTGTCCAAGTTCGCCCCGATGACAGCGAACCTCTCCGGGTTCTCCGGGTCCAGAGGTATCTTATTCGTCTCTTTGGCAGGCTAGAAGGAGCCCTGCGCATCACAATCCTTGGGGTTGGGGGACAAGGCCGGCTGCTTGCCGGCCATGGCCACAACCCGTTCCAACATCTTCTTCTCTTCTGCCACCACGAGGGACTCGGCCAGCCGGCTACTGGCCATGGCGCACTCGATGGACTTCTTGTAGTCGCCGGCTACCGTGATGATCCCCTTCGAGCTCGGCATCTTCATCTTCAGGTAGGCGTAGTGGGGCACAGCCATGAACTTGGCCAGAGCAGGTCGGCCAAGCAGTGCATGATAGGGGCTCTCTAAATCCACTACCTCGAACCATATTGCTTCTCGGCGGAAATGATCTTTGTCTCCGAAGAGAACGTCCATTTTGATCTTGCCAATTGGGGAGCAAGACAGGCCGGGGACGATACCATGGAAGACGGTGCGGCTCGGCATGAGCTGCTTCGCTTTGATGTTCAGTTTTTCCATGGTATCGCGGTATAGTATGTTGATACTGCATCCGCCGTCTATCAGGACGCGGGAAAATCTGGCAGCTCGCCTCTCCGTTGCGAGGGTGACGTCCAAGACCATTGTATAGGAGCCAGGAGAGGGCATCACCTCTGGGTGGTCGGCCTGGCTCCAGCTGATTGGCTTCTCTGACCAGTGCATGAACTCGGGGGTGCTAGTGGCGACTGCATTAACTTCTTGATGCTGTCTGCGCCGACTGCGCTTGTCGTCGGCTTGACTGGTGAAGACGACGTAGGCGGCATGCTCTTCGGGGAATTCGTCTTGGATGGCGCCGACTGCCGGCCGGGCCGCCGGCTGTTGGGGGGCTGGAGGCGGCGGACCGGGAGGCAAAGGCGGCAACATCCCCTCGCCCTTGGTGATGCGGGTGAGCCAATGGCATTTCCGGCTTGTGTGGTTGGACGGCTTCGCGCCGCTGTGGAACTTGCAGGGGGCGTCGAGAGCTTGCTTGTAGGAGAAAGACGGCTGCCAAGCCGGCCTGCCACCCTTCTTCTTGGGAGCGGGCCGTTCTTCGGGCTGCTCGTCTTCAACTGTGGCCACCTGCCGACTGGTGGAAGTCGGCATGGGGGCCTTGCGCTTGTGATCGTTCTGGTAAGGGCGCCGATTGGGGTCGCCAGCCGGCGTCTTGGGAGCCGGAGCAATCACCTTCCCAAAGGCGTCCACTCGCAGCTCGGTCTTCATTGAGGAGTCGGCTGTGGCGTATTTGTCCGCGGTGATCAGCAACTCGTCGAGGGTAGCCGGCTCGTCGCAAAGGAGTCGGTGCTTGAGGAGGGTGCCCTCTCGGCACCCGGCGGTGAAGTACTCGATGGCCTGGACCTCATGCACCCCCTCGCAGGAGTTGCGGAGCTCGGCCCATCGCGTGAGGTAGTCGCGGGTTGACTCGTTGGGCCCTTGGACGCAGAGGGAGAGCTGGCGAGGCTTGGGAGGCCGCTTGTAGGTGCTGGTGAAGTTGCGGACGAAGACTTCTGTGAAGTCCAGCCAACTGTTGATGCTGTAGGGCTTGAGGCTATTGAGCCATGTGCGTGCCGTGCCTTGCAGCATGAGGGGGGCGTATTTCACGGTGACGCGCCGATTGCCGTTGGCTATGCTGACAGCCGTGGAGTAGTCAATGAGCCAATCCTCCGGCTTCACTGAGCCGTTGTACTTGGGCGTGTCTCTGGGGAGCGAGAACCCTTTGGGGAAGGGCTCGTGGCGGATGCGGGGGCCAAAGCATGGCGGGCCGACATCGTCTTCTTCTTCTAACGCCAAGGATCGAGCAAGGCGGTCGATCCTGTGGCGGGCGTCGTTCTCGCCGACTCCTTCTCGGCGGCCGAGTCGGTTGCCAAGAGTCGGGTGTGTGATAGGCGGCGGAGTCAGGCGTCTTTCTCTTCGAGGCGGGGGAGGAGGCAGATTTCCTTGGTGCTCTACTGCTCGAGGGCGGCCCTCCGCATCACGCTCGATGGTGATGCGAGTCCGGCTGCGGCTGGCAGCCGGCTCCTTGTCTTTCTTCTGGCGTGCGCCGCTCGCAGTCGGCGAGCGGGACATTGCGGCGTGCTCTCGGCGCGGGGGATGACTATCAGCACGAGCCCCGGCTTCGTGCCGTTCCGCAGCCGCGTCGATCAGCTGTTGGATCTGTCTTGTCATGTAGGGGAGCTCATCGGCTCCCAGCCCATTGAGCTCTTCTGCAGCCGCCTGAGCGGCTCGCAGATTCTCGAGTGGGTGGTGTAGACGGGGCGATCTGCCCCCAGCATGCTGGCGACGGCCGTGCCGCGCTTCTGGACGAAGCCGGCTCGGCTCGGGCCGCTAGGCGGCGCGGTCGACTTCGCGCTGGTGGGCCTCGGTGAGGCGTCTCATGGAGGCTATCTTCTAGCCCTCCGCGATGAGGGCAAGGCGGCGTGCTTCCAGGGTCTCGGCGTCGGCATCGGCTGGGATGGGGACGGAGAGGTCGTGCATCGCCGCTTGCAGGGCGTCGTGGGCGTTCTCGCCCGAGTTGGCGACGTGGCTGATGACCAACACTTCGGTGACAGCGCTGATGCCGCTGTCAGCTCGAGGGAGAGGGTCGTCGAAGACCACCACGTCAGAGGGGTAGGCCTCAAGCGATGCTGTGTCGGAGTCGACAAGCATCGGGTCGGTGGAGCCAACCGACTCCACATCTGCAGCAGGCTCGCTGGAGACGTGAAGCTAGTCGAGGAGGCTGACGAGGCAGCTCTCGGGGTAGTCTGTGCCTGCGTCGGACGCAGGCTCGTCGGAGATGCGAGTCTCGCCGAGCAGATCGGCGAGCCAACTCATTGCGCAGGCGTCGTCGACGCCTTGCAGCGTGTCGAGGCAAACGCCATCGGGCGCAGCAGGCTGGCTACGCTCACGGGGGAGGAAGAGGGTTCCCGTCCAGAACAGGTCTCCGGACGACGGTGCACCTGGCCCCACGGTGGGCGCCAAATGTCGGGTGGTTGGTGCGACATATGCCAACGGATGGCTTATCATTGTGGGTGCCAATAAAACATCGCCGGTGCCTGAAAATGGGATGAGGCGAAGACATGCACGCCGGCGGATCTTACCCAGGTTCGGGGCTCTCAGAGGAGATAACACCCCTAGTCCTGCTCTGCGGGGTCTCCGCGTGATCACTAGATCAAGGAAAGGTAGCTACAATCGCTCCTAGAGCTGTTGGGTTCAAGGGAGAAGAAGAACAAGGCTAGCTCTTGCTTCTCTCTATCTCTATGGTGTGTGTGCTGTGTTTCGAAGCCAACCCTTTGCATGGGTGCTCCGGGGGGTTTATATAGGCCTACCCCCCGGGGGTACAATTGTAATCCGGCTGGGCTCTGGTCCCAGCCGTCAGTGTCTACACTCGCCGGCTTCTCCGCCGGCTGTTGGGGCCCGCCGACTGGTGGGTCCCGCCGGCTGCCGGCCTCTTGGCCGACAGGCCGGCCCCACCGCCTAGGGTCTTACCGGCGGCTGCTTACTGTAGCCTCGCCTCTGATGACGAGGGCTTTGTCGAGGTAAGCGTGGCTACAGTGGGCCGCCTCGGGGGCTCTCACTGTAGCCTTACCTCGTCTTGTCTCCTTAATGGGGCTCCTGCTTCGAGGAAGGGGGTAGCCGGCTTCTGGGGGCCGGGTACGCCCTTGGCCGACTGGGGGAGGCCGGGCCGCCTCCGCGCCTCTCTCTGGCGGAAGGGGCCCGCCGCCCGCGGGCCGTACAGGAGTCGGTCGTGGATGACGTCGAGGCTGGCATGGCTACAGTGCCGAGCCGAACAGGAGACGATCATCCCGTACGGCCTCCTGTGGCCATGCCTGCCTCGGGCCTCGGGGGTAGTGGGCCGCACTGCGGCCACGCCCCGTCTTGTCACCGTTACGTGGGTGTAGCTTTGGTGGTTGTGGTCTCGGCCGACTGCTTGGAGTCGGCGCTCTTCTTGGCCGGCTCCCTGGAGTCGGCCACCCCGTGGTTGTCCTGGGGGGAGGTCGTTGAGGCTGGGTCGCCTTCCGGGAGTCGGCTTCAGAGGTAGCCGGCCAGGGAAGGCGGCCCAATGCTTGGAGTGCTTGGAGGCCCAAAGGCTTGATAATTTTTTTAGAAGAACCAGGGGCAGTCGGTTAGGCTACCCGTGGCCATTTACTCCGACAATCCCCAAGCTTAGGCTCTTCTTACTCCTTATTCCTTCATCCATCGTAACATCGATCACCCAAAACATGAAAACTTCAATCACATAAAACTCAACAAAACCTTTGTGAGATTCGTTAGTATAAGAAAACAAGTCACTACTATAAGTACTGTTGAAACCCATTAATATTTTATTCTTGCATTATATCTACTGTATTCCAACTTTTCTATGGCAAAAACTCCTCAAAGAAAAACCATGGAATCATCAAAACAAGCACACAACGCAAAGAAAACAGAATCTGTCAAAAACAGAATAGTCTGTAGAAATCTGGATATTTCGAATACTTCTGAAACCTCAAAAATTCTAAACAAAATAGGAAAACCTGAGCAATTTGTATATTAATCTTATGCAAAAAGAATTGGCATTTTATCACGCTTTCGTTAAAAATGAAAAATATTTACGTGAGCGCAAAAGTTTAAGTTTTTCAGGAAGATCAAAACAACTTTCACCCAGGAAGATCCTAAAGGCTTTGCTTGGCACAAACACTAATTAAAACACAAAAAACACATTGCTCCCCTAGGGTCTGGTGGTTCTGGAACTTGCGGCGGCTGGAATTGATTTTCGTCGGCTCCCCTAGGGTTTCAGGAATATTGGGGTATTTATAGGGTACAGAGGCGGTCCGGGAGGCAACCGAGGTGGGCACAACCCACCAGGGCATGCCTGGGACTCCAGGCACGCCCTGGTGGGTTGTGCTCCCCTCGGAGCACCCCCCCAGGTGCTTCTTCGGCCCACTGGATGTCTTCTGGTCCATAAAAAATCCACAAATAGTTTCGCTGCGTTTGGACTCCGTTTGGTATTGATTTCCTGCGATGTAAAAACATGCAAAAAATAGCAACTGGCACTTCGCACTATGTCAATAGGTTAGTACCAAAAATGATATAAAATGACTATAAAATATAAAACATCCAAGAATGATAATATAACAGCATGGAGCAATAAAAAAATATAGATACGTTGGAGACATATCAGGCTACAACTGATCCCCTGGGTTATCAAGACCTTTTTCTGGTGTCGTTGCCGGGGAGCAATAGCGTGGGGTGAATATTCTCGTGTGTGCTTGTTTGCTTGATCACTAAGTAGATTTTATTTGTTGTTCTAAGTTGTTCTCTATCTTTAGTTATGGATATGGAACACGAAATACCAAAAAAATTAGGTGTACTTGCTACCCATGGAGATTGGGAACCTCCTAAAACCCTCGATGCTCATTATGTGAAAGATATTATGCACTACTTTAATAATCCTGAGAAAACCCCATTCAATTATATAATGGGAGACACGTTGGATCAACGTGAATACTTTAGGGATTATCACTTGACTCAAAAAGGGAAACTGTTATGGGATCAAATTCATATGTTGCATTGGTATGCTCGGAATTTATGCTTGAGATATCATTATACTTGTTGCTCTAGGATGAAGGCTCCACACCTTCCCTTTTCATGTAAATTTAATGATTATGAAACCTTAGCCTCTTATGCTAATGGTAGATATGATTACTATGATGTGGAACGAATAGAAGAATTTGTTGCTTATAAGGTTGCTTATGAGATTGAATCTTTGTTTGAAAAGTATGAAGCTTTTGATGATGATGTTTATAGGCCTGAATATTTTGCTATACTTAAAATTTTCTATGAGAATTATGAATACAATGCCGATATTGATGCGTTTATTGAGAAAGTCGCTGTTGTCCAAGAAGAGACTAATATTTTGCAGGAAACTATGGAAGAAGAAATTGATCACACTATGAGCTCATTAGATGAAATAGGTGACGAGGAGAGCGAAGAACAAAAGGAGGAAGAGCGGATTAATCACCTGTGCCCACCTTCTAATGAGAGTAACTTTTCAACTCATACATTGTTTAATTTCCCTTCGTGCTTACTGAAGGATGATTGCTATGATCCCTTTGATTCGTTTGAAATATCCCTTTTTGATGAACTTGATGCTTGCTATACTTGTGGCCATGATGCCAATAAGAATTATCATTTTGGAGATAAACTTGTTATAGTTCCTTATGTTATGAATGAAATTGTTGCTATTGCACCCACGCATGATAGTCCTATTATCTTTTTGAATTCTCCCAATTACACTATATCGGAGAAGTTTGTGCTTATTAAGGATTATATTGATGGGTTGCATTTTACTACTACACATGATGATTTTTATAAATATAATATGAATGTGCTTGCTGCTCCTACTTGCAATTATTATGAGAGAGGAACTACATCTCCGCCTCTCTATGTTACTAATACGATAAAATTGCAAGAAGTGGTTTATGCTATGTATCGGCCGTTACTATGTGTGCAGGAAATGTTCTTTTATGACATGCCGATGCATAGGAAGAGAGTTATACTTTGATGTTACATGATATATGTTGCTTTGTGCTTACTACTAAATTACAAATCATTGTTAATTAAAATTGGCTTTGATATACCTTGGGATCCGGGTGGATCCATTACTTGAGCACTATATGCCTAGCTTAATGGCTTTAATGAAAGCGCTGCCAGGGAGACAACCCGGAAGTTTTAGAGATTCATTTATTTCTGTTGTGTGCTTTTATAAAATTTAAAAACCAAAAATAAAGTGGGGAACCTAAAACTTTTTCAAAAGGAGAAGTGAAAGTAAGAAAGACGAGCACCGTTGAAGTGGGGAAGCTCCTTGAACTTTGTTCATGCCCATGGAAACTTTGTGAATCTTGATTACAGAAACTTTTCAAAAAAATAATTATCCCCTTAAACAAATCCATTGTATTATAAAAATAATGTGCCAAGATTTGCCTTTAGGATGATTAGATTGCTTGTTTGGTAGTGCATTGAAAAAACAGAAACTTTGGCTGTAGCGCGTGAATTTACATTTTTTACTGGAATGTCAAAAGCTTCTGAAACTTTTTGCATAATACTTCTATACAAATTGTTTATTTTTCCTATTTTTTCAGAATTCTTAGATGTACAGAAGTATGGTTGATGTACAGATTACTACAGACTGTAATGTTTTGACAGATTCTGTTTTTGATGCATTGTTTTGCTCATTTTGACGAAACTATCGATTGTATCGGTGGTATAAGCCATGGAAAAGTTATATTACAGTAGCTACAATGCAAAAATAAAATATGGATGTGTTTGCAACAGTACTTAAAGTGGTGATTTGTTTTATTATACTAATGGATCTCACAAGGGTTTTGTTAAGTTTTGTGTGATTGAAGTTTTCATGTTTTGGGTGAGATCACGATGGATGAAGGAATAAGGAGTGGCAAGAGCCTATGCTTGGGGATGACCGAGGAACCCCCAAGGTAATATTCAAGGACTCCCAAGCAACTAAGCTTGGGAGTGCCCCAGAAGGCATCCCCTCTTTCTTCTAACGATCATCGGTAATTTTACTTGGAGCTATATTTTTATTCGTCACATGATATGCGTAAATCTTGGAGTGTCGCGTGCTTTTTCTTTTTCTTTTAGTAATGCACAATGCTGGTATGAGATAGTCCTTGGTTGATTTATAGAATGCTCTTTGCACTTCACTTATATCTTTTGAGTATGGCTTTATAGAATGCTTCATGTGTTTCACTTATATCATTTGAAGTTTGGATTGCCTATTTCCCTACACATAGAAAACCGCCATATGTAGAATGCTCTTTTGCATCACTTATATTTGTTAGAGTGTGGGCATATCTTTTTTAGAAAGAATTGAACTCTCTTGCTTCACTTATATCTATTTAGAGAGTCATCAGGAATAGGTCATTCACATGGTTAGTCATAAAATCCTACATAACATGTAGATCACTGAATATGATATGTTTGATTCCTTGCAATAGTTTTGCGATATAAACATGGTGATAGTAGATTCATGCTAGTGACTAATTGTACGGTAGAAATACTTGTGTTAAACTTTGTGATTCCCGTAGCATGCACGTATGGTGAACCATGTAACGAAGTCGGAGCATGATTTGTTTTTGATTGTCTTCCTTATGAGTGGCGGTCGGGGATGAGCGATGATCTTTTCCTACCAATCTATCCCCCTAGGAGCATGGGTGTAGTACTTTGTTTAGATAGCTAATAAATTTTTGCAATAAGTATGTGAGTTCTTATGACTAATGTTGAGTCCATGGATTGCATGCACTCTAACCCTTCCATCATTGCTAGCCTCTTCGGTACCGTGCATTGCCCTTTCTCACCTCGAGAGTTGGTGCAAACGTCGCCGGTGCATCCAAACCCCGTGATATGATACGCTCTATCACACATAAGCCTCCTTATATCCTCCTCAAAACAGCCACCATACCTACCTATCATGGCATTTCCATAGCCATTCCGAGATATATAGCCATGCAACTTCCATCATCATCATATACATGACTTGAGCATTCATTGTCATATTGCTTTGCATGATCGTAAGATAGCTAGCATGATGTTTTCATGGATTGTCCATTTTTTGATATCGTTGCTACGCTAGATCATTTCACATCCTGGTACACTGCCAGAGGCATTCATATAGAGTCATACTTTGTTCTAGATATCGAGTTGTAATATTGAGTTGTAAGTAAATAACAGTGTGATGATCATCATTATTAGAGCATTGTCCCACTGAGTAAATGATGATGGAGACTATGATTCCCCCACAAGTCGGGATGAGACTCCTGACAAAAAATAAAAATAAAAAAAGAGCCAAAAAAGGAGAGAAAACAAAAAAATGAGAGAAAAAGAGAGAAGGGGCAATGCTACTATCCTTTTACCACACTTGTGCTTCAGAGTAGCACCATGTTCTTCATATAGAGAGTCTCTTGAGCTATCACTTTCATATACTAGTGGGAATTTTAATTCTAGAACTTGGCTTGTATATTCCGATGATGGGCTTCCTCAAATGCCTCAGGTCATCATGAGAAAGCAAGTTGGATGCACACCCACTCAGTTTCAGTTTGAGCTTTCATACACTTATAACTCTAGTGCATTAGTTGCATGGCAATCCCTACTCCTCGCATTGACATCAATTGATAGGCATCTCCATAGCCCGTTGATTAGCCGTGTCGATGTGAGGCTTTCTCCTTTTTTGTCTTCTCCACACAACCTCCACCATCATATTCTATTCCACCTATAGTGCCATCTCCATGGCTCACGCTCATGTATTGCGTGAAAGTTGAAAAGGCTTGAGAACATTAAAAGTACGAAACAATTGCTTGGCTTGTCATCGGGGTTGTGCATGATGAAATACTTCGTGTGATGAAGATGGAGCACAACCAGACCATATGATTTTGTAGGGATAACTTTCTTTGGCCATGTTATTTTCAGAAAGACATGATTGCTCTATTCGTCTGCTTGAAGTATTATTGTCTGAATGTCAAATGATAGACTATTTCTTTCAATCACTCGTGTCTTAATATTCATGCCATGATTAGATTATATGATCAAGATTATGCTAGGTAGCAATCCAGAAATTATCTTTTTTATCATTTACCTACTCGAGGACGAGCAAGAATTAAGCTTGGGGATGCTGATATGTCTTTGTCGTATCTATAATTTTGATTGTTCCATGCCAATATTCTACAACTTTTACATAATTTTGGCAACAATTTATATGATTTTCTTGGACTAACATATTGATCTAGTGCCTAGTGCCAGTTCCTGTTTGTTCCATTTTTTCGGTTTCGCAGAAAATCCATATCAAACAGAGTCCAAAGGGATAAAAACTTACGGAGATTTTTTTGGAATATATGTGAATTTTGGGAAGTGGAATCAACGCGAGACGATGCCCGAGGGGGCCACAAGGCAGGGGGCGCGCCCCAGGGTGTAGGGCGCGCCTTGGGCCCTTGTGGCCACCCCGTAAGGCGGTTGGTGCCCATCTTCTGGCGCAAGAAAGCTAATATCCGGATAAAAATCGTGGTAATATTTCAACCCAAGCGGAGTAACGGATGTTCGGGAATTTAAGAAACGGTGAAAGGCAAAAACATAAGGAAACAGAGAGAGAGAGAGAGATCGAATCTCCGGGGGGGGGCTCTCGCCCCTCAGCCACCATGGAGGCCATGGACCAGAGGGGAAACCCTTCTCCCATCTAGGTGGGAGGTCAAGGAAGAAGAAGGAGGAGGGGGGCTCTCTCCCCCTCTCTCCCGGTGGCGCCGGCACGCCGCCGGGGCCATCATCGTGACGTCCTATGGGTTCATTGATGATCGTGATTGGTTTGAGTTGCATGTTTTATTATTGGTGTTGTCCTATGGTGCTCTCCATGTCGCACAAGCATGAGGGATCCCCGCTGTAGCGTTTGCAATATGTTCATGGTTTGCTTATTGTCGGCGTTGGGTGCGTGATAGAAACACAAACACGGATAAGTGGATTATGGCGTATGGGAATAAAGAGGACTTGATACTTTAATGCTATGGTTGGGTTTTACCTTAATGATCTTTAGTAGTTACGGATGTTTGCTAGAGTTCCAATCATAAGTGCATATGATCCAAGAAGAGAAATTATGTTAGCTTATGCCTCTCCCTCATATAAAATTGCAATAATGATTACCGGTCTAGATATCGATTGCCTAGGGACAAATAACTTTCTTGTGACCAAAAGCTCTCTACTAAAACTAACTTAGTTGTTTCTTTATCTAAACAGCCCCTAGATTTTATTTACGTGCTCTTTATTATCTTGTGAACATATCCTATCACACCTACGAAGTACTTCTAGTTTCATACTTGTTCTAGGTAAAGCGAACGTTAAGTGCGCGTAGCGTTGTATCGGTGGTCGATAGAACTTGAAGGGAATACAAATCCTACCTTTCGCTCCTCGTTGGGTTCGACACTCTTATTTATCGAGAAAGGCTACAACTGATCCCCTATAGTTGTGGGTTATCAATACTCACTACTGCAGGATGCTGCTAACGCGACACTACGATCAGAGACCCTTTGACGAAACTGTGTGCGATGCATTAATCGCAAATGATGATGTAAAAAAATGTCAAAGAAGATGCAAAACGTTTGCGATGAATGATACATCAAACACGGTTCAGATTTTAGTTGCGTGTGCGATGAGGGGCATACGGTTGATCTATACGAACTGTTTGAGATGAGACAGAACAACAGAAACGTGCAGCCAGATGAAGGTGTGTGCGATATATGGCATACAGTTCACTCCGATGAACCGTTTACGATGATTAAGGTGAACACAAACGATTCAGCGTAACAAGATGTGTGTGATACCCGACCAACAGGTCGGTAATCAGAATTGTGTGCGATCATTATAGACATCCCATACGGTCTTTTTGTATGAATTGTTTGCTTGTCAGGGCACACAGTTCAACAAACCAACCTGTTGGCGATAATGTAGAAGATCTCTGTCGAATACATATTACTAACCATCTGCGATGAGATTGATAGGATAAATAGAGATATATACAGTCTGCTTAATTTAGTCCTTCTTGTTGTTGTTGTTGTTGTTGTTGTTGTTGGATGGCCCCGCGACATCGTCTTGACGAGGACGCTTCTTGCCGCTGACCGTTGCCTTTTCATCGCCACCGTCGTTATTGTCGTTGTTGTCATCATCGTCCTCCTCGTTCGACCATTCCTCCTCCTCATCATCGTCGTCCTCTTCTTCATCCTCCGACGGCTCCTAGTCCATATGGTTGTCGTCTGACGACTCCAGAGGCGGCGTCCCTTCCATGAACCGGATATAATCGAGGACTGGGCTCGACGCCGGACTCATGGAAGATGAGCGGGATGATTCTGATGTTGACCTAAGATCGGGCACCAGACTGCTGGCCGAACTGTCGTCCTCGCTGTCGTTCGATATGGTTGCAGAGTGTGTGCCAGTGTGTAGATCGGCCTGCCGGGGACGATGAAGATGGTGGACACTTAAGCGGGGTATGCAGAGAAGAGGAACTGCCAATTGAAGCGGGGATTAAAGCGGGGGTTGACGTATTATCTAACCACTGATATAATCAACCGCAATTATTTGTACCCAGTCGCTCCAAATTCCCGGGGTTGCGCAAGACTCCTATTGGCTATTTGGCTGGTTTCCTTTTTCAGGACAAAAACAAGGAACGAGTTTTGGGATTATGCACCGGTATCGGTACGAACGGAGTATGACAGTTGGCAAGCAATACATTGAGCTCTTCTTATTGATAAAGCCAGCAATAATCAAACTAGAAAGGAAAAGAAAAAAGACAAAGAAAAATATATGCACGAATCTTCGCGTAACATCAATGGCATAGGACCTAGATGTGCATTACTTAGAGCACATCTAGAGGTGCTTTAGCAATACTGTCAAACAAAACCCCTAATCATCATTGCAAACAGCGCATAGAACATGGCTAATGCGACAACCACAACTACACATGCTAGTTCCTTCTTGTATCTTGCTTTCATCTGTTGCCTGTGATTGATTCTTTCTTGCTTCATCGTACTGATTGTACATTCTAGATCAGCTAGTTTCTTCTTTAGCTTTACGTTATCTTCTGCGAGCTTAGTGATAACACTCCGAGCCCTGCCATGCCATTCTTCATCCAGCCAGTTAACAAAGGCACAAGCCTCATATCCCTACCAATGTTAAATAGTATTCTGGATGAGCAGTGGCATTAACTGAAGTAAAATGATGAACTTAATTAGCACTAACCTCTAAGGGGCAACTGAGAAACTGCCTGCCAATGTCGAATCCCTCCGTGCATACACGTCGAGCGGGAGTGTGCCCGTGCACACAACTCAGCTTTTGGTACTTCTCGGTGGAGCAAAACTCGGGGTCGAACTCATGTTGCGGGAGTCTGGAGTCAAGCTCCGGATCCGGCGGCAAATCACTTTCCTGGGGGGGGTCATTCAGGACGGATTCAGCAAGGAGCTATACTTTGGACATGCTAAAAAAGAACGGGATAGATTGGAACCTGACAGGATGACTCAAATCCGTAGTACACCTGCCTTCTAATGACCTTAGGCAAGTGCTCGACGACAACCACCGTCATGGCGGCAATACGAGCAGGAGCAGCCACACCGAAACCATCAGCACCACTCATCCGCATTCCCCCAATGTCAGCGCCACGCGAGGGAATTTGGAGGCTATGTAGGTATTTGGTGGAAATGGGGAAACTGTGGAGATAAGCTAACGGTCGGGAACTACTTATGGCACTATATGTTGTATACGACACACTGTTTATACATGTCGTTTGTGTTAGGTATTACAATGTCACACACGATTTCCGCACCAAACCGTGTGAGAAGACAACGTAGGTTAGACACAGTTGCTGTTACATAACTGTATGTGTTACTACCCTGTCCATATAATTGAGTTACGGTGACATACCGTGTAAACAGCCGCTCTGCGGATATCCGTAAAAAAACAGCCGCTCTGCATATAGGGATGGCGGCGGCGGCCTAGGCAGCGGCTACCGGAGAAGAGGTCAATCCTTGGTCGGTGGGTGGTGGCGGCTTCATAGGAGGTCAATCCTCGGTCTGCAGCGGGAGATAGGAGGAGCTCAACCATCGAGGTCGGCGGCGGCGTGATTCGAGCACATCCATCATGGTCGATGGCGGGATAGTGGAGGTTGAACTTCAGGCGGTAGCCGCACTAACCTTCGCTCCTCGACCCTGCTGTCTCGGCGTGCCGCCGCATCGCGCTTGTCTGTCTGCTGGGTGGAGGTCGCCGCACGGCTAATTAATTAATGTATTCTTTTCGTGAGTGGCTTAATTAAGGTATTCAATTCCTAAGTGTAGTGTTGTACTAGCACTCTGCGTGTAAATTGACTGGCCATTAATTTTTGTCATTGCACGTCTGGATAACAACATGGAGCACCCTCAGTAATTATCAAAATAAAACCTTGTGATTTATGCACGCATCTTTGGGCAGCAGTTAATCCATGTATTAATGTTGTTGTTTTGTTTTTAATTACCATTCGTGTGCTGCAGATGGAACGACCTCGATGGATGAAGAATCGGAAAACCGGAGATTTTATCAGTGGCATGACAGAGTTCATGAATTTGGCTGAAAGTACAAAGAGGAGAATTGGTGATGCGGATTACATCCTGTGTCCATGTACTGATTGTGCCAATACAGAGTCACATGAAGTTGCAGATGTCCAGATGCACTTAGTCTCTAGGGGATTCATGGATGGATATACACGTTGGACCAGACACGGTGAAGAGGAGGTCATGGATGAAGATACCCAGGGCAGCGAGATGCCAAACCCCGATCAGTGTCACATGGATGTTGATCTAACATCGGGGCAGAGGCGTCAAGCTACCAATGGAACACCGGAAAGCCAAAACGCCCACTAGAAAACCAAGACGTCAACGCAGATGACGACGATCTTGATATGCCAGATTTTGCTGCTATGATTGCAGATTTCAAGGGCCCAAAAAAGGATATGATTGGGTACAAGGATCTGCCAACCATTCATGCGGACTCCAACAAAGAATTGTATCCAGGTTGCAAAAAGAAATATTCCAGGTTGAGTGCCACCCTAGCGCTTGTTAGATTCAAAGCAGCAAACGGTCCATCAAACAAGGGCTTCACAGAGATGTTAGGCCTTTTCAAAGAAATTCTTCCGGAAGATAATGTGCTCCCCAGAAGCACGAATGAAGCGAAGAAAATTGTTTGCCCATTGGAACTTGAAGTACAGAAGATACACGCTTGTGTGAATGATTGTATATTGGACCATGGTGAGTACAAAGATTTGCGTGCATGTCCCACATGCAAGAATGCATGATACAAGCGCAAGAGAGCAAAGGACAAGTACAAATTGGACGACGAGATCAAGACAGGAATCCTGTTCAAGCTTGTTTGGTACTTGCCTTTAATTCCAAGGTTGAGGCGTTTGTTTGCAAACCCTGGAGAGGCAAAGAGGATGCAGTGGCATCATGATGAGCGAACTGCGGATAGGTTTATGAGGCACCCAAAAGATGGGGCTCAGTGGGAATTAATCGAAAAAAATTCGAAAAATTTGCCAAGGATCCTAGAAGTATAAGGCTCGGGGAGTGTACTGACGGGATGAATCCTTTTGGCGATATGAGCACAAATCACAACACATGGCCGGTGCTTCTGTGCATATATAACCTAGCTCCTTGGTTGTGTATGAAGAAAAAATACATTATGATGTCAATGATTATCCAAGGCACGAAGCAACCTGGAAATGATATCGACATTTACTTCCAGCTACTGGTAGAAGAACTGCTGACAGTGTGGATAGATGCGCTTGCTGTAAAATGTTATGATGCTTAGAGAAAGGAGATTTTCGATCTACAAGCGATACTGGTACACACCATTCAAGATATGCCGGCATTAGGAAACACATCGGGGCAGAAAACAAAGGGAGATGTAGGGTGTGTCCCATGCATGGATAGGACAGCTAGCAGAAGACTTCCCAACTCGCGCAAAATAGTGTATTTCCGTCATCGTAGGTTCTTATGAAAAATCACCCATACCGAAAGATGAAAGCTGAATTTGATGGTACGGCAAAGGCAGGTGTGGGCCGAAGACCCTATGACGGGGAGGTGGTCCACAACATGGCTAAAAAATTTAATGTTTTGCTTGGCAAGAACCACCCTTTGACGGTGAAACAAACACCCAAGGATCAAGTGTTTAACAAGAAATCGGTGTTCTGGAAATTACCTTACTGGGAGATTCTACGTGTACGTCACTGCATCGATGTGATGCACCTAGAGAAGAACGTATGTGAAAGCATCCTTGGTACTCTGCTCAAGATTAAAGGTAAAAGAAAGGATGGTGATGGTTCACGGATCGATATGCTTGCTGATCAATCAAAACGCAAGAGTGAAGAAGAAGATGATGACAAATTCATCAAAGCTAGCCAGAGTTACAATTTCAGTACAAAAGAAGAAACACTGTTCTTCACCTATTTGTTCTCAGTTAAGACACCCTCTTCCTACTGCGCAAACATCAGAAGTCTTGTGGATGTGAGCTCAGGTAAAATGAAGTTGGGACACATGAAGTCACATGATTGCCATGTAATGTTGACACAAATCCTCCTAGTGGCCATCAGGAATCCGATGGACAAAGATATAAGAAACACACTCATTGACCTCTGTGATTTCTTCAACCAACTATGGCAGAAAGTTGTAAATCCTGAAGAGTTGGATCATATGCAAGATGATATTGCAAGGATATTGTCCAACCTAGAGATGTTTTTTCCACCGTCATTCCTTGATGTCATGGTCCAACTCACTGTGCACCTTGTCGACGAGATAAAGTATTGTGGTCCTGTGTTTCTTCGCACATGTATCCCTTCAAGCGGTTCATGGGAATACTGAAGCGCTTTTGTCGGAACCGAAACCATCCAGAGGCAAGCATCCTACAAGGTTATACTGCGGAGGAGGTGGTTGAGTTTTGCAATGAATACATGAAACAAAGACCTATAGGTTTGCCCCTCTCTCTCCACGAGGGAAGGCTGAAAGGTAAGCCAGTCCTTGCTGGCACGCAAATTGCTGCACCCGAAGAATTGGCAGAGAAAGCCCATTTGATGGTACTGCTTAACAGCCCAGTTCTCATCGCTTATGCCGAAGAACACTTGGCGGAGATAAGCCAAAGCTTCTTACCAATGGTGCCTTCATCAGATGTGGAGATGAAGGAGCACACTAAGCACTACGCCAAATGGCTGAAGAATCGTTTCGCACAAGGATCCATCGATGACATTGCTATGTGGTTGGCACAAAAGCCATCACCTACGGTGTTGATGTACCAAGCATATGACATAAATGGATACACGTTCTACACTGAGGAACATGATCAGAAGACCTCGTATCAGAATAGCTCTGTTCGAATAGAATGCATGACTGTAAATGAAGCTGATAAAAGGGTATACTATGGAACCATCAAGGAGATTTGGGAGCTTGACTATGTGAAAGTTAAGTTGGCAGTATTTAGGTGCGTGTGGATCCCTCTTGGTCAGGTAAGGATTGATGAGTACAGGAAGACCTGTGTTAACAGGACAACGATGGCATATCACGCGGACCCATTCATTCTTGCCAGTGATGCTACCCAGATTTTCTTTGTGGATGACCCCTTGCATAAGAACTGCCATTTAGCAATGCATGGGAAGAGAAGGGTACTGGGTGTCGACGATGTTGCCGATGAGGACGAGTAGGATGAATATGATGAGTTCCCAGCTAAGGGATCACACACCCGTGTAACAGAGCAGCGTAAAATCATCAAAAACCCCATGTTCATTCGGGGTCAACTTAATTATCCCAGTTCCCCCATGTACATGGGAATTAAGCCGTAAGACTAGTCTTTATGCCTACCCTGCAACTTAATTAGTTCAATTTAGAACTGTCGTGTGTATTGATTTGTGAGTTATGCCCGGTTTTCTGTTGATGTAAGAACCGTTAATATGTTGACCTTGATATGCTGTCAGCTCAGGCAATGAATATGAACTGTTTTTTGTTACTATTATTATTATTATTATTATTATTATTATTATTATTATATCATAGAGGTAGCACACTCAATTGATCTCACTACAGTATGTGTGAACAAAAATATGCAATCTGGTTTGCGAATAGCACACGGTTCGTTGATGAAAGTCGTGTCCCGACCAAACCCTGCCACCCCGCCCACGACCTGAGTCGTGCTTTCTGATTGGCCAGAACCCAAACCCCACGGATTGTACGTCTGCACCGTTGGATGCTCCCAGATCGAACGGCGATCCTCATCCCTTTCGACAGCACATGCAGTTCCGGTTGTAATTTCATTTTTATGCACAAAATGCACGTTAATCTCAAAAAATGTCTTAAATATAGCTAACGATACCTGAAATGTGCCAGAAAATCAAACCCGTGGTATAATGGTGAGTGCATAGCGTGGAAATTTTTATGAGGCCAAACGATGAAGTCACCGGCAATAAGAGTTTGAATTGACACGTCTCCTTTTAGAAAACCACGATCCTTCATGTGACATGCTCCGGTTTGGAAGGAGCGGTCATCAAAACTTGTGCCAAACTTTACCAAAAATTTTCCACGGGGTCGTGAGAGCAGGCACAACGATTTAGATGATGTCCGAACTCCATCTAAATTTCCTGTAATTAAAATACCAACTAAGCCTACGCCAGTGGCCGCACCTCGCGGTCAAAATGTTTGAAACTTCTCCCCGCTTCTTGAACAAACGGATGAAAACTCACAAAGCGACGCACAAATGATCTGCACACCTTCTTTGCTAGGCTGATAGTAAGGGGGTATCATAGCTAGTATCATGTATGCCAACTAGGCAATTTTGATGAGCTGTCATAGAATTAAGTAAATGAAGAAAGAGAGGGTTAAGTATCATATCATGAAACCATATCATAATAAATGCTATGCTACTATGTGTCATGCATGACAATATAAATAAAGTACTATATATGATACTAGCTACTCTATGATACTATGCATTAGAGCAAGTACAATAGAGTGACATAAGACTAGCCACAATGGGTAGTAACATAGAATGTTACTAGTCTATGTTACTACCTCTATAGTGGGGAGTAACATATGTGTAGTAACATGCAACACTTCATTTATTAGGCTATAGACTCATCTTGCCTTGAGATGTGTGATGTTACTCATACTTCTAGTAACTAGCTATGTTACCACTATCCTCTCTTTCTTCATTTATTGCTTGCCACATCATCTATTTTATCTAGATACGTGTAATGTTACTACCTATGTTACTCCCACTGTGGGTAGTCTAAGCAGGCTATAAGGAATAGAATAATATATATGTGCTTTAGTTGGAGGAAAGAGAAGAGGAGAGAGAAGAGAAGCGGGCTCTTGGTTACTAGAGCGAGCTACAACACGAGGCACAAGACACTTTGTGAGGATGTAAGGTGGGCTAACTATTGATAAACTAGTACGTATTTAAAACTTATGATTGTACATGCCCGCTAAGAGGTTGGCTGTATATGACATGGCAAATTCTTATAGCCGACCCTTGGCTGTATTATTAACCATTCTCTTAGTGAGGTAGCTAGTATATCATAGACTAGCTAGTATTACTCCCTCCTTTCCGGTTTAGGTTGGTTGTAATGGTATTATCATATGAGGTATCATGCATGCCAACTAGACTTTCTGGATGATGTGGCACACAATTAAATGAGGAAAGAGAGGATGTGGTATCATATCGTGATACCGTGTCATATTAAATGTTGTACTACTTTGTGTGATGCATGACAATTAATAAGGCAACCTAACATACTAACTTAATTATGATACTATGCATTACGGAAGTAGTATCATACACTAGTATATATCATATGCATGATACTAGTATATGATACTACTCCCCATTACAACCAGCCTTAGGCTACTCATAGTGGGGAGTATCATATACTAGTATCATGCATATGATACTAGTGTATGATACTACCTCCATAGTGCATAGTATCATAAAGTAGTATCATAGATGATCATATTTATTGCCATGCATGAAACAAAGTAGCAAAGCATTTAACATGATACGGTATCTACCTATGTTACACTAACCCTCTCTCTTCTTTAATTGTGTGCCACATAAGCATGTTTGCTAGTCCCAAGTGCATGTTACCAGTTATGTTACTCCCACTATGGCCATCCTTATAGGGCTCAATTCAAAAATCTCACCAACCAAGGTAGATGTGAGTGGTGGAATAATTTTTGTAGTTTGCAAAAACACCCAATTAATGCTTTTGTTTTCCTCATACAGCTTGATACTCCCATATTACGACCAGCCTTATTAGGGTGGCCATAGTGGGGGTATCATAGTCGGTATCATGCACTCGGGAACAGTGGCGGCGCCAGGAATTTCTTCCTTGGTATTCATTGGTATTCATTTGTGCAATTTTATGGCAATATAACAACAAATGTACAGCAAGCTAGCAGCAGTATACCAATGGATTAGCATTTCTTTGGTATTCCATGGAAGTCCAGGGAAGACCCCTGGCCCCGCCACTGCTCGGCAATACAAAATATGATGATGTGGCAAAGAAGCAGTAACATAGGTAGATACCATAACATATATATATATATATATAACAAATGCTATACTACTTTGTGTCATGCATGGCCATAAATACGGTCATCTATGATATATACTACCCTATGATACTATATATGCACTATGAAGGTACGTACGTAGTATCATTCACTAGTATCATATGCATGATACTATATATATAGTATATGATACTCCCCACTATATAAGGCTGGCCATAGTGGTGGTTGTTAGAGTTATAATATAAGTCATGTACCCCTTTGTATTTATCCCGTTGTATAAGGGGTTTCCTGCATATGTTCCACACCTGTACATGTATATATATCGGCCTATGGCCTCATGGGAATACAAGTTGCATATTTCCTAACATGGTATTAGAGCCTTAGGTTTTTTTAGCACACGCAACTCGTGCTCTCCGATCCAATCTCATCTCGTACAGCCGTTGCCTTCTCCCACCGGTCGTCGCTGTCTTCCCCGTGGATGTGCTGCGCCTACAGGTCAACGCCCCTGCATACTCCGAGCAGGTGGCTCGCTGCATACCTGCTGCAGTTCGCATGCTCCTGCATCCACAAGCACGTGGCCCGCTGCTGTTGCACCCAGTCCGCTGCACCCAAGTGCTTTGTGCGGCTCCACTCCATCTGCTGATTGGTCATCCGCCGCTGCTCGTGTGCTGCTCTTCCTACTGCACCTCCACGACTGCCTCTGATCTGAATCGGCGCTGCCTCGTCCTCTTTTGCCGTTTCCTCTGGCCGGCTCTCACGTCCGGATATGCTGATTCATTCTACTGGATTGGTCACATCTGCTGCTTCCGATCTGTGTAAAAAAACATGGTGTCTCTCGCCTGCTCTGAGGTGATTCCTGACGGTGTTTTCAGTGTTTGCTATACTGACCCCGTCTCGCACATGTGCCTTTCTTCAGTGCTTGGTGCTAGTCCGTCTGTGCTATCGTCCCCTGTGGCGACTCTCGCACGTGGTGATTGTCGCTCTACATCGACTCTTCCTGCGACTTTCATTAGTGATTATCGTTCTACACTGGCTCCTCTCACGGCCCCCATCGGATGTGTTGATGCATATGACTCTATTGACCCGCGTCTTCCTTTGGCACTTGGGGCTTGTCTGCATGTGCCCTCGTCTCCTTCACCGGCCTCTACGGATGATGTTGGTTACGCTATGTCGCCTCCTCTGGCGGCTTCCACAGGTGGTGGTGGGCCTGGTGGCCGCTCCTCTTCTAGTGCTACTGCGTCGTCTACTTCAGCTATGTACTTCACCGAGCAGGAGATTGTGGGACTTCGTGGTCTGCTGACCGCCTCCGGCTCTTCATTGCCGGCTGCATCTACGTCGACCTCTTCAGTTGAGCTCCTGACTGAGCAGGAGATTACGCGCCTTCGGTGCTTGCTCGCTGCATGCTCTGGTTCTTCACCGACGGGTTCTGCTGGTTCTGCTACTGACTCCTCTGGCAATGTGAGACCACCTTCAACACAGTCAGGTACATCTCCATGGATTCTTGATACTGGAGCATCTTTTCATATGACTCATGATTCATCCACCTTGTCTTCTATTCGTGCTCTTGATTCTCCTATTCATGTTCTTACTGCTGATGGTACCTCCCTCCCGGTTAATGGTCGAGGCATTCTTAGCACCTCATCTTTTCATGTTCCTGATGTTGCTCATGTTCCTCGACTTACCATGCAGCTCCTTTCTGGTGGTCAGATTGTTGACTCCGGTTGTCGGGTGATTCTAGACTTTGACACTTGTTCTGTTCTGGATCGTCACACTGGTGCTCTCCTTGGTGCTGGCCCCCGACACCGTGACTCTCAGGGTCTCTGGGAGCTTGACAGGCTTCACCTTCCCTCCGCTGCCACCGCCGCCAGTCTTTCCCCCACTGTTGCCTTGTCTACCAGCTCTTTTCAGCAGTGGCATCATCGCCTTGGTCACTTGTGTGGCTCTCGTCTCTCATCCTTAGTTCGACGTGGTCTTCTTGGATCTGTCTCCGGCGGTGTGTCTTTAGACTGTCAGGGTTGTCGGCTTGGTAAACAGGTCCAGTTACCTTATCCTCATAGTGACACTATGTCTCAGCATCCTTTTGACCTTGTTCACTCTGATGTCTGGGGTCCAGCTCCATTTGCCTCGAAAGGAGGTCATCGCTACTATATTATTTTTATAGATGATTTCTCTCGATACACCTGGATATATTTTATGTCTTCTCGTAGTTAGGTGTTATCTATCTATAAGCGTTTTGCTGCCATGGTTCACACTCAGTTCTCTACTCCTATTCATGTTTTCCGTGCTGACTCTGCTGGAGAGTATATCTCCAAGATGTTGCGTGGAGTCCTTGCTGAGCAGGGTACTCTTGCCCAGTTCTCTTGTCCTAGTGCTCATGCTCAGAATGGCGTGTCTGAGCGCAAGCATCGTCACCTTCTTGAGACGGCTCGTGCGATGATGATCGCTGCCTCTCTTCCGCCTCATTTTTGGGCCGATGCTATCTCCACTTCCGCCTATCTCATCAACCTTCAGCCGTCCGCTGCTTTGCAGGGTGGCGTTCCTTTTGAGCGTCTTTTTGATCGTTCTCCCGATTATTCGATGCTTCGCTTGTTTGGTTGTGTTTGCTATGTTCTTCTTGCCCCTCACGAACGCACCAAACTGACCGCTCAATCTGTTGAGTGTGTCTTCTTAGGCTACAGTGATGAGCATAAGGTCTATCGTTGTTGGGATCCTATCGGTCGTCGGATGCGTATCTCTCGAGACGTGACTTTTGATGAGTCTCGTCCCTTCTACTCACGCCCATCTTCCTCGATTTTTTCAGTGGAGGATATCTGTTTCCTCACTTTTCCTGACTCACCTATCACCCCCGTCGCGCCTGTGCCTATTCGTTCCACTCCCTCTGCTTCTCCACCTCTAGTCGATTTGCAGCCACCATCTTCTCCGGTCTCCTCGCCTAGCATGTCACTGGATTCTACACCTTCATCTCCGGTGACTTCTTTGTCACCACCCCCCGATTCTACCTTGGTGATTCCTCCTTCTATTGTTCCATCTTTTCCTCAGCATTACACTCGTCATTCACGACCTATGGATGCCTCATTGGATGAGTCGTCCTCTTCCTCTCAGCCTACTTATGGCTTGCATTCTCTTCCTCGTCCGCCTGTTGATCGCTTTGGATTTCCCACCGCTGGTGCTGCTGTTCTTGAGCCGACTTCTTATCGTCAGGCTGTTGTTCATCCTGAATGGCAGTTTGCGATGGCAGAGGAGATTGCTGCTCTTGAACGCACTGGTACCTGGGATCTTGTTTCTCTTCCTCCCGGAGTCCGTCCCATCACTTGTAAGTGGGTCTACAAGGTTAAGACTCGCTCCGATGGTTCTCTTGAGCGTCACAAAGCTCGTCTTGTGGCTCGTGGTTTTCAGCAGGAGCATGGTCGTGATTATGACGAGACTTTTACTCATGTGGCCCATATGACCACAGTTCGTACACTTCTTGCCGTTGCCTCTGCACGCCACTGGTCTATATCTCAGCTTGATGTTAAGAATGCCTTTCTTAATGGTGGGCTGCGTGAGGTGGTGTACATGCAGCCACCACCTGGGTATTCTGTTCCTGATGGCATGGTATGTCGTCTTCGTCGCTCTCTCTATGGCCTTAAGCAAGCCCCTCGCGCCTGGTTTGAGCGTTTTGCCTCTGTGGTCACTACTGCTGGTTTTTCAGCAAGTGCTCATGATCCAGCATTGTTTATTCACCTTTCTCCTCATGGTCGGACTCTTCTTCTTCTCTATGTTGATGACATGATCATCACTGGGGATGACCCCAAGTATATTGCCTTTGTAAAGGCCTGTCTTAGTGAGCAGTTTCTTATGTCTGATCTTGGACCTCTTCGCTACTTTCTTGGGATTGAAGTCTCTTCTACCTCTGATGGCTTTTTTATATCCCAGGAAAAGTATATCCAGGATCTTCTTGCTCGTGCTGCTCTTACTGACGAGCGCATTGTTGAGACTCCTATGGAGCTCAATGTTCACCTCCGTGCTACTGATGGTGATCCTCTCCCTGACCCGACGCGTTATCGTCATCTCGTTGGCAGTCTTGTCTATCTAGCTGTCACTCGTCCGGACATCTCTTATCCGGTTAATATTCTGAGTCAGTTTGTCTCTGCTCCCACATCGGTTCACTATAGTCATCTCCTTCGTGTTCTCCGATATCTTCGGGGCACGATCTCTCACCGTCTATTCTTTCCTAGCTCCAGTTCTTTACAGCTTCAGGCCTATTCGGATGCTACGTGGGCTAGTGATCCTTCTGATCGCCGTTCACTTTTTGCTTACTGTGTTTTTCTTGGCGGTTCTCTCATTGCCTGGAAGACGAAGAAACAGATTGCAGTTTCCCATTTGAGTGCTGAGCCTGAGTTGCGAGCCATGGCTCTTTTGACGGCAGAGGTGACTTGGTTACGGTGGTTACTTCAGGATTTTGGTGTTTCTGTCACTACACCACCTCTGCTCTTATCTGACAGTACAGGTGCTATTAGCATTGCGTGCGATCCTGTGAAGCATGAGCTCACCAAGCATATTGGTGTTGATGCTTTCTATGTGCGCGCTGGTGTGAAGGATCAGGTTATTGCTCTTCAGTATGTGCCTTCCGAGTTACAGTTGGCGGATTTCCTGACGAAGGCCCAGACTAGAGCACAACATGGCTTTTATCTCTCCAAACTCAGTGTTGTTCATCCACCATGAGTTTGAGGGGGGGGTGTTAGAGTTATAATATAAGTCATGTACCCCTTTGTATTTATCCCGTTGTATAAGGGGTTTCCTGCATATGTTCTACACATGTACATGTATATATATCGGCCTATGGCCTCATGGGAATACAAATTGCATATTTCCTAACAGTGGTATCATAGTCGACGATGTCATGCACTCGGAAATAGCGCAAGTATGCTGATGTGGCAAATAATTAAATATATATAAAGAGGGTTAGAGTAACATATAGGTTGATACCATATCATGTTAAATGTGATGCTAATTTGTGTCATGCATGTCAATAAATATGATCTATATATGATACTATACTCTATATATGTATTATACTATGCGCTATAATTAAGTAAAGGTAGTATCATACACTAGTATCATATATACTGTATATTCATGATACTAGTATATGACACTCTGCACTGTACTAGTGATTTCTTACCGTGGAAATAAATTGGAGGCGAAACGAAACTCAAGTTTTCATTTGAACAAAAATATGATGTTAGGTAATGTAAATGTTTTCAAAGAGCACACGGTTCACTCACAGAAGTCGTGTGTCCACTAAACCGTGGTCGATGCACCCCCCCTCTGCCACGCGCACGATCTGAGTCGTGCATTCTGATTGGCCAGAACCCAAACCCCACTGATTGTACGTCTGCACCGTTGGATTCTCCTTGATCGAACTGCGATCCTCATCCCTTTCGATAGCAAATGTAAATGTTTTCAAATAGCCCCTCCCAAAGAAATGTTTTCAAATAACACAAGCTTCACACACGAAAGCTATGTGCCTACCAAACCGTGGTCGATGCCGCCCCCCCCCCATTTGTTGTGCGCATGATCTGAGTCGTGCATTCTGTTGGCCAGAACCCAAACCCCACAGATCGAACGTCTGCACCGTTGGATGCTCCCGGATTGAACGGCAATCCTCATCCCTTTCGACAGGAAATGCACTCCGTCTAGGAATTGATTTATATGCCAACATGCACGGTAAATGCCAAAAAATGTTTTACATATAGCACACGAGACCTGAAATGCGCTAGCAAATCAAACCCGTGGTTAAATTGTGATTGGTTTGCGTGGGAAAAATTTAGAGGCAAAAAGATGAACTCACGTCTTCATATCAAAATTAGTACATCTTCATTTCAAACAAAATTATTTTGTTTGTGCACACGAGCACTTAGAGGCAACCGTTTGCATAGGCCTTTCTGCGCGCGGCGACCGGGGATATTTTAGACCCTTTTCACCTAGGCCGCCAACACCCGGAGTCCCCAACACCCCCCACTGTCCGCCCGCATTTCACTCAACTAGTCTACCCAATCTCCTTCGCCAGCTCCCCCTCTCCCAGATCCACAGCAGAACCCTCTTCGGCGCCGCCGTGCTCACCCCGGTCGTGTGCCCGCTCTTCGGCGTCAAGCCTGCCTCCACTACCGTTCCCAACACGCGGCGGCCCGCGCCTCTCCGTCTTCGTTTGCTCTCCAGCCACCCTCGAGCATATCGATGCAGTAACCCTCGCCTCTCCTGCGGTCCGGCCGGGTTTGCATTAAGAAGCCTGTTAGTTACTGCTCTCCATCGCGGTGAGGCATATTTCCTCGCAATCCCTCTTCCAATTTCGTTCCGTATGTTCCCAAATGAGCCATAAAATAACGGAGAGCGTATATATGTTCATTATCTACCTTCCTTACTACATATAAGATGTATTTGTTCCAATAACTTACTGCCTATTTACAGATCGCGGGCGCCCGAGTCACACAAACTTAACAAATTAGTCATACATTTTCTAAATTATTGCATGGCATGTTTAGATAGCTTGATACCAAGTTGTTAGTTTTATGCTTATCCTCCTTTCCTAAGTTTCGCATGTGTTCTCTGTAGATGCTGAGTAGCAGCAACAACACTCATGCTTCAGGCCATGTATCTTCATCTGATTCGGACAACCCTAGGTCTTCAGCAGTATGTGAGGGATCATGTAGTCTTGAACGGGATAGAGATGCAGCAATTACCCTTCCGATCAGGACACGGAGGAACGCTCCAAGGAAGCCCACGCACTAGCCTAAAGGTGTATATGAAGTAACCGAGATTGATTTAAAGTCTTGGGCTCCAACTAAACCAGATAAAGCACGCATGAGGTTCAAGAGTGTGTGTGGACTTGTTGGCAGGGCAAGGCTCAACATTAATCTGCCAGGGTTCCTGAAGGCTAACATAGAAACACGACGAAGGATGGTCTGGGAGATCATGGATCACTTCAACATTCTAGAGCAGTGGAGAATGCAGGTGGAACACGCAGCACTGAAGAAGGCTAGGGATGCTTGGAGAAGCTGGAAGCACGTGTTGTACAAGAAGTACTTGAGTGAAGGCAAGGACCCAATCCCCGCATACCCCCAAATTACAAAACCTGACTGGGCAGAATTCAAAAGGGCAAGGGCAACTAAAGAGTTTGCTGAGAAGAGTTTCAAGCAATCGGAACTTCAGAAGAAGTACACCCCCACCGTATGGGTGTGGCAGGATACTATGGCATGAAACTGATATAGGAACAGGAGGACAAAGAAGCAGTAGCGGCGGATGGGAATCCGGCCTTTAGTGAAATCAGGGGCGAACACGCCAGAGACTACTTGCAGGCACGTGCAAAGAGGCGTGATGACGGAACTTATTACTTTAAAAATGCACGTGATGCAAAACTGTATGAAGTGATGTTAGAGGCTTCCAAGATCCCTGGAAGGTTCTACAAGAACTCGGGGCCATGTGACATTCTGTCCATTGCTCTGTAAACCAAAGAGCCCCCTGGCCATGCAAGGGGTATAGGTGTTAATGTCCCGCACAAGAGGGCTTTCAGACTCAGCAAAGAAGAGAGGCTTAGTATGAAAAAGGCGAGGAGTGAAATGAAGCAGAATGCATTGTATGAAAGGTTGAAGAAGGAGATTTATCCGGCTATTCGAAAGGATGTTGAGGAGTCAATGATGATGCAGAAGACTCTAACACTGACAGATAGCCAGCAGATGGGAGGGGAGGCGGGCATGGAGGATGCTGCTTATTGCGCGACAACACTGCACAAGAGTAGATGTGCATTAGCTCACCCCAGCGACACTGAGACTGCAGCTGCTCGTGATGATGCTATATCTGATTTATCTAGAATGAAAGACAGACTGAAGGGCGTGCTTACACATTATGAAGGTACATTAAAATGTGCAACGGCCTGGGTTTGCCCACCCTTCTTGGAAGATGGAAAATGTGCCATTGAAGCCGGGCTGTGTGAAGTGCTACGTGGCTGAAGTAAAGCCTGGATTCAATGAATTATCCCTGAAGAATGTCCTAGGAGACTTCGATGAGCAAAGGACCTTGGGAGAAACAATGTTACATCACATCAAGTGGCCACAAAAGGAAATAGAGATCATCAATGAGATCCCTGAAGCCCCGCCAAGAGCAACCACTGTCGCCCCTCAACCGGTGACGCTCTCCTTGACACAGCAGCTCTCGCGGGCTGATGCATCAACCTGTGATCATCCGGCCCGACTTTTTGGCATACAGGCCATGTCATCCTACGCCCCAAAGCAGCCAGTGGCAAGGCCTACAACTGCTGAAGACGCACCACCACTTCAGATGCCGACCGCTGAAGCAACGGGGGGAGACCCAGCTGCAGCACATGCTCAGCAGACCAACCTGGTGCAATAGACTACTATGCAAACTGATGCTTCGGAACCGCCTGCTAAGCAGTCTGTAGGTCCAGAACCGACCGCTCATCAGTCCATCGGTCCGCAGGCGCGTGATCCGCATTCCAATGCATGAGCACTTCCTGCTCAGCAAACCAACGCGTTGGCACGGCCTCCTCGGCACACCGACAAGTTGGCACCACCTGCACAGAAACCCGACATAGCTTCAACGCATGGTCAGCAGTTCGATGCCTCTGCTCTACAGCCCAGCAGTCCGTCACAGCAGCACCGCCAGCTCAGCGGTCCGACATATATAAACTGTCTGCTAAGCAGTCCGTCCAAGCTTCACTGTCCACTCGGCAGTCTACCTTGCAGCCAACCAGACATTCTGCCAGAAATGCTTCAAGTACCAAGAAGGAAGTGGCCAAAAAGGCTACACACACGAGGAAGCGCAGCGAGAGAGTGAAGAGGAAAGAGAACGAATTCCTCTTACTTAAAGCACTCATCGCCCATAACCAAATTAACAGCAGCTTGTTTGAATCGGGGAGTAATATTATTCCTGACGCCATGGATGATGAAGAAGTAGATTTGTTGCTTGCTAAAAGTAAAGCAGGCGTACTTCAAGCACGCAAGTACGTCCATGGCCAGCCATTTGTTGTTGGTGAATACTTTGATGAGTGCAGCTCCAGTTGCCGCGAGTTACATGAATACTGCCTGGATCAAATGTCAGAAGGTCATCATGGTTTGCTAGTCCATTACAACAGAGGGTGTGTTGCATCTTCTTCACCTCCTAGGCCAAGCTAGTCTTCTCAGCCCAGAGCAAGTTGCACATAACCTAGTCGAGGTGTGGCCAAGCTTAAAGACTGGTCCAGGGGATACTAATGGTGTTACATCCCAGGGGTACCTGGTCATGTCGATTGCCGGCCGGTGGGCCGACCAGAGGAGCCCTAGGTAGGTTCCGCCCTGGGTCACTTTGGGGGCCCATGGCACTATACAAAGAAGACTCCAGAAGCCTTGTCATCCAAGTCAGGGAAGATTGAGTCATGGAGGACTCCCCCTCCACTGATGTAGTCGACTATGATGTGTAACCCTAGGGTCCCCGATATAAGCCTGGGCTGACCTAGTCGATAGATCATATAGATCCTTTGGTTCATATCTTGTCCACCCCTATCTCAATATGCATAGAGAAGGATTAGGGTTTTACCTCAACCGAGAGATCCAAACCTAGGTAAACTTGTCTCCTTGTTTCCCCTCCGACCAATTCACCTATAAGGGCACCGTACCGAGGGATCTACCAGAATCATCTCCGACACTCACCACTATAGAACTGAACATCAGTGACTAACACTCATCACTAGCCGACCACTAACCACACATTAGTGATGAAACTTAGCACTAACCAGTCAGCCACAATGTGGTAGTTATATGTATCTGTAGTCTTGGTTTGAAGGTTATCACAGACTGGTCAAAAAATGACCAGTCCGTGATATGTTGTGCCGATGATCAAATTCATATGACCCGTATGTATATTCGACTTAAATCTGACCCTTTTCTTTTTTCACCGGTCAATGTTTTTCTGTACGCGGCCTGTTATAATCATGGTCCACTCCTGTTACCATTCTTTACCTTCACTACTGCAGTCCAGTCCCTTCCTTCTGTCTGGCTCCCTGTTATCTGTCTTCTCCCTTCAGCCGCTAAGATGTGGCGACCAATTCAATTGCTCGGCGGCCTTTTCCTTCGTGACAACATTGTCCCGATGTTGCGGCACGCAAGCCGTCCCAACTCCGAAGCGGCGCTCTCCACTTGGGCATTCCACATTCCTGTCCATCTGTTGCGGCCCTGTTGTGGGACACTGGGTCTCCCGCGACGACGTGCACGCTCGTTCACTTAGTCGTTGTAGTTGTGTTCCGGTCGGTGTTGCTCTGCCCCGAGGATCTGCCCTTCTGCCGGCCATGTCCCCCACGGCTCGTTGCGTACTGGTAGACACGACATGTAATGCAATGTTCTTCGGTCACGGCACAGGCCACGAAGGTGTGCTCCATTCCTATGTAAGTATGTTGCTATTTCAATTATGCCATCCATGTCATGGATGTGTTAGAATTCTCGGATGTATGAATTGTCTTTCTATGAATCTTACAATTGATATGTGTTCCATGTGCCTATGAATATGTTAGAAAATATTACTCTGCCATATATGTGTCAGAAAATGTTCTTGCGGTTTGCTATGCCCAGAGTATATATTACGGACACTATATGTGATAATATATTGATGAATATTACATCGAAAATAGTATAAACGCAACCAACTCCCTCATTTGGAGATAGAGAGTGGAATATTGTTCAATGGTATACTTGGTTTGTGCATATTACTTTACTTTTTGATGTCTAATGAAACTCAACTAGATCTAAAAAGAGTATTTCTATTACATTTGCCATATATTTTAGTTGCACTACACAAAAATGAAAGAAGAGACGAGGAAGTCTTAGAGCATTGCTACCTCTTGAGCACTGCGTTGGTTTTCCTATGAAGAGGAAAGGGTGATGCAGCAAAGTAGCGTAAGTATTTCCCTCAGTTTTTGAGAACCAAGGTATCAATCCAGTAGGAGGCTACGCGCGAGTCCCTTGCACCTACACAAAACAAATAAATCCTCACAACCAACGCGATAAGTGGTTGTCGATCCCTACAGGGTCACTTACGAGAGTGAGATCTGATAGATATGATAGGATAATATTTTTGGGTATTTTTATGATAAAGATGCAAAGTAAAATAAAAGCAAAGTAAAAAGGCAAAGGAAATAACTAAGTATTGGAAGATTAATATGATGAAGATAGACCCGGGGGCCATAGGTTTCACTAGTGGCTTCTCTCAAGGGCATAAGTATTTTACGGTGGGTGAACAAATTACTGTTGAGCAATTGACAGAATTGAGCATAGTTATGAGAATATCTAGGTATGATCATGTATATAGGCATCACGTCCGAGACAAGTAGACCGACTCCTGCCTGCATCTACTACTATTACTCCACACATCGACCGCTATCCAGCATGCATTTAGAGTATTAAGTTCATAAGAACAGAGTAACGCCTTAAGCAAGATGACATGATGTAGAGGGATAAATTCATGCAATATGAAAAAAAACCCATCTTGTTATCCTCGATGGCAACAATACAATACGTGCCTTGCTGCCCCTACTGTCACTGGGAAAGGACACCGCAAGATTGAACCCAAAGCTAAGCACTTCTCCCATTACAAGAAAGATCAATCTAGTAGGCCAAACCAAACTGATAATTCGAAGAGACTTGCAAAGATAACCAATCATACATAAAAGAATTCAAAGAAGATTCAAATATTGTTCATAGATAAACTTGATCATAAACCCACAATTCATCGGTCTCAACAAACACACCGCAAAAGAAGATTACATCGAATAGATCTCCACGAGAGAGGGGGAGAACATTGTATTGAGATCCAAAAAGAGAGAAGAAGCCATCTAGCTAATAACTATGGAGCCGAAGGTCTTAGGTAAACTACTCACACTTCATCGGAGGGGCTATGGTGATGATGTAGAAGCCCTCCGTGATCGATGCCCCCTCCGGCGGAGCTCCGGAACAGGCCCCAAGATGGGATCTCATGGGCACAGAAGGTTGCAGCGGTGGAATTAGGTTTTTGGCTCTTTATCTGATCGTTTGGGGGTACGTAGGTATATATAGGAGGAAGGAGTACGTCGGTGGAGCAACAGGGGGCCCACGAGCGTGGAGGGCGCGCCCTGGGGGGGGGGGGGTAGGCGCGCCCCCTACCTCGTCGCCTCCTCCTTTATTTCTTGATGTAGGGTCCAAGCCTCCTGGATCTTGTTCGTTCTGAAAATCACGTTCTCGAAGGTTTCATTCCGTTTGGACTACGTCTGATATTCCTTTTCTGCGAAACTCTGAAATAGGCACAAAAACAGCAATTCTGGGCTGGGCCTCCAGTTAATAGGTTAGTCCCAAAAATAATATAAAAGTGAATAATAAAGCCCAATAATGTCCAAACCAGTAGATAATATAGCATGGAGCAATCAAAAATTATAGATACGTTGGAGACGTATCAAGCATCCCCAAGCTTAATTCCTGCTCGTCCTCGAGTAGGTAAATGATAAAAACAGAATTTTTGATGCGGAGTGCTACTTGGCATAATTTCAATGTAATTCTTCTTAATTGTGGTATGAATATTCAGATCCGAAGGATTCAAGACAAAAGTTTAATGTTGACATAAAAATAATAATACTTCAAGCATACTAACAAAGCAATTATGTCTTCTCAAAATAACATGGCCAAAGAAAGTTATCCCTACAAAATCATATAGTCTGGCTATGCTCTATCTTCACCACACAAAATATTTAAATCATGCACAACCCCGATGACAAGCCAAGCAATTGTTTCATACTTTTGACGTTCTCAAAAAATTTCAATCTTTACGCAATACATGAGCGTGAGCCATGGACATAGCACTATATGTGGAATAGAATGGTGGTTGTGGAGAAGACAAAAAGGGAGAAGATAGTCTCACATCAACTAGGCGTATCAACGGGCTATGGAGATGCCCATCAATAGATATCAATGTGAGTGAGTAGGGATTGCCATGCAACAGATGCACTAGAGCTATAAGTATATGAAAGCTCAACAAAAGAAACTAAGTGGGGTGTGCATCCAACTCGCTTGCTCACGAAGACCTAGGGCATTTTGAGGAAGCCTATCATTGGAATATACAAGCCAAGTTCTATAATGAAAAATTCCCACTAGTATATGAACGTTACAAAATTAGAGACTCTCTATCATGAAGATCATGGTGCTACTTTGAAGCACAAGTGTGGTAAAAGGATAGTAACATTGCCCCTTCTCTCTTTTTCTCTCATTTTTTATTTGGGCCTTTCCTTTTTTTATGGCCTCTTTTCTTTCGTCTGGAGTCTCATCCCGACTTGTGGGGGAATCATAGTCTCCATCATCCTTTTCCTCACTTGGGACAATGCTCTAAAAATGAAGATCATCACACTTTTATTTTCTTACAACTCAACAATTACAACTCGATACTTAGAACAAAATATGACTCTATATGAATGCCTCCGGCGGTGTACCGGGATATGCAATGAATCAAGAGTGACATGTATGAAAGAATTATGAACGGTGGCTTTGCCACAAATACGATGTCAACTACATGATCATGCAAAGCAATATGACAATGATGGAGCGTGTCATAATAAACGGAACGGTAGAAAGTTGCATGGCAATATATCTCGGAATGGCTATGGAAATGCCATGATAGGTAGGTATGGTGGCTGTTTTGAGGAAGGTTTATGGTGGGTGTATGATACCGGCGAAAAGTGCGCGGTATTAGAGAGGCTAGCAATGGTGGAAGGAAGAAGAGTGCGTATAATCCATGGACTCAACATTAGTCATAAAGAACTCATATACTTATTGCAAAAATCTACAAGTTATCAAAGCAAAGTACTACACTCATGCTCCTACGGGGATAGATTGGTAGGAAAAGACCATCGCTCGTCCCCGACCGCCACTCGTAATGAAGACAATCAATATATAAATTATGCTCCGACTTCATCACATAACGGTTCACCATACGTGCATGCTACGGGAATCACAAACTTTAACACAAGTATCTCTCAAATTCACAACTACTCAACTAGCATGACTCTAATATCACCATCTTTATATCTCAAAACAATTATCAAGCATCAAACTTTTCTTAGTATTCAACACACTCATAAGAATTTTTATTTTATTAATCTTGTATGCCTAGCATATTAGGATCATTTAAGAAAATTACCATGCTATAAAAGACTCTCAAAATAATCTAAGTGAAGCATGAGAGATCAATAGTTTCTATAAAACAAATCCACCACCGTGCTCTAAAAGATATAAGTGAAGCACTAGAGCAAAACTATATAACTCAAAAGATATAAGCGAAGCACATAGAGTATTCTAACAAATTCCAAATCATGTATGGCTCTCTCAAAAGGTGTGTACATCAAGGATGATTGTGGTAAACTAAAAATAAAAGACTCAAATCATACAAGACGATCCAAGCAAAACACATATCATGTGGTGAATAAAAATATAGCTCCAAGTAAAGTAACCGATGGAAGTAGACGAAAGAGGGGATGCCTTCCGGGGCATCCCCAAGCTTTGGCTTTTTGGTGTCCTTAGATTATCTTGGGGGTGCCATGGGCATCCCCAAGCTTAGGCTCTTTCCACTCCTTGTTCCATAATCCATCAAATCTTTCACCCAAAACTTGAAAACTTTACAACACAAAACTCAACAGAAAATCTCGTGAGCTCCGTTAGCGAAAGAAAACAAAAGACCACTCCAAGGTACTGTAATGAACTCATTATTTATTTATATTGGTGTTAAACCTACTGTATTCCAACTTCTCTATGGTTTATAAACTATTTTACTAGCCATAGATTCATCAAAATAAGCAAACAACACACGAAAAACAGAATCTGTCAAAAACAGAACAGTCTGTAGTAATCTGTAACTAACGCAAACTTCTGGAACTCCAAAAAATCAGAAAAAATAGGACGACCTAGAAAATTTATTTATTGATCAGCATCAATTGGAATCAGTATTTTATCACGTTCTGGTGATTTTTAACAATTGTTTTCGTGAACAGAAAGTTTCTGGAAGTTACAGCAAGATCAAATAACTATCATCCAAGAAGGTCCTATAGGTTTAACTTGGCACAAACACTAATTAAAACATAAAAACACATCTAAACAGAGGCTAGAACAAATATTTATTCCTAAACAGAAGCAAAAAGCAAAAAAATAAAAATAAAATTGGGTTGCCTCCCAACAAGCGCTATCGTTTAACGCCCCTAGCTAGGCATAAAAGCAAGGATCGATCTAGGTGTTGCCATCTTTAGTGGGCAATTCTTCAATAAGACATCTATCACCCTTTAGAGTTTCTATCTTTTTATTAATTATCAAGCTTCTAGGAACAAGATCGAAAAATTCATTTGTAGCAAATGGTTCCTTAATGATAGCAAAAAGATTGGGATGGATACTTATAGATTTAAGATCCGCAGTTTCCTTACTAGAGGATTCACCCTTATTTTTAGGAACATACATAAGCTTGGCAATTTTAGTTGGAGGACTTGGAGTATTCTTTACGGAAGAAAAAGCGGTTCCCAAGTTGGTAACGATACCCTCAAGTTTATCGATTCTAGTGAAATTTTGATTTATTCTCTCATTAACTATGGGTTCCTTCTCCTTGATAATTTTCAAAGTGACTCCTACCTTAGATACATATTGGGTAATTCGGTTGTGGATCTTTTTATCCAGATTTTCAATTAACTCTACGGTAGCAACTTTATTTTCAATAATTTCAAGTCTTTGCATTACATGCTCCAAAGTTAACATAGTTCCATTAACCAAAAGAGGTGGTGAGCCAAATAAATCTATCATAGCATTATAAGAGTCAAAAGTATGGCTACCCAAGAAATTCCCTCCGGTAATGGTATCAAGAATATATCTATACCAAGGATTAGCGCCTACATAAAAATTGCGGAGAAGAACGGAAGTAGATTGCTTCCTGGCAGATCTATTTTGAGCATTGCAAATTCTATACCAAGTGTCTTTTAGATTTTCTCCCTCCCTTTGTTTAAAATTGAGAACTTCATTTTGGGAGACAACGGAGAAGATAAAGGACTAGCCATGACGGCAAGGCAAGCAAACGGAAAAGAGGCAAATGGAAAAAAGAGGGCGAATAAAACGGCAAGGGTGAAGTTGGGGAGAGGAAAACAAGAGGCAAATGGTAAATAATGTAGTGCGGGAGATAAGGGTTTGTGATGGGTACTTGGTATGTTGACTTTTGCGTAGACCTCCCCGGCAACGGCGCCAGAAATCCTTCTTGCTACCTCTTGAGCACTACGTTGGTTTTCCCTTGAAGAGGAAAGGGTGATGCAGCAAAGTAGCGTAAGTATTTCCCTCGGTTTTTGAGAACCAAGGTATCAATCCAGTAGGAGGCTACGCGCGAGTCCCTCGCACCTACACAAAACAAATAAATCCTCACAACCAACGCGATAAGGGGTTGTCAATCCCTACACGGTCACTTACGAGAGTGAGATCTGATAGATATGATAGGATAATATTTTTGGGTATTTTTGTGATAAATATGCAAAGTAAAATAAAAGCAAAGTAAAAAAGCAAAGGAAATAACTAAGTATTGGAAGATTAATATGATGAAGATAGACCCGGGGGCCATAGGTTTCACTAGTGGCTTCTCTCAAGAGCATAAGTATTTTACGGTGGGTGAACAAATTACTGTTGAGCAATTGACAGAATTGAGCATAGTTATGAGAATATCTAGGTATGATCATGTATATAGGCATCACGTCCGAGACAAGTAGACCGACTCCTGCCTGCATCTAGTACTATTACTCCACACATCGACCGCTATCCAGCATGCATCTAGAGTATTAAGTTCATAAGAACAGAGTAACGCCTTAAGCAAGATGACATGATGTAGAGGGATAAATTCATGCAATATGATAAAAACCCCATCTTGTTATCCTCGATGGAAACAATACAATACGTGCCTTGCTGCCCCTACTGTCACTCGGAAAGGACACCGCAAGATTGAACCCAAAGCTAAGCACTTCTCCCACTGCAAGAAAGATCAATCTAGTAGGCCAAACCAAACTGATAATTCGAAGAGACTTGCAAAGATAACCAATCATACATAAAAGAATTCAAAGAAGTTCAAATATTGTTCATAGATAAACTTGATCATAAACCCACAATTCATCGGTCTCAACAAACACACCGCAAAAGAAGATTACATCGAATAGATCTCCACGAGAGAGGGGGAGAACATTGTATTGAGATCCAAAAAGAGAGAAGAAGCCATCTAGCTAATAACTATGGACCCGAAGGTCTGAGGTAAACTACTCACACTTCATCGGAGGGGCTATGGTGATGATGTAGAAGCCCTCCGTGATCGATGCCCCCTCCGGCGGAGCTCCGGAACAGGCCCCAAGATGGGATCTCGTGGGTAAAGAAGGTTGCGGCAGTGGAATTAGGTTTTTGGCTCCGTATCTGATCATTTGGGGGTACTTAGGTATATATAGGAGGAAGGAGTATGTCGGTGGAGCAACAGGGGGCCCACGAGGGTGGAGGGCGCGCCCTGGGGGGGTAGGCGTGCCCCCTACCTCGTGGCCTCCTCCTTTATTTCTTGACGTAGGGTCCAAGTCTCCTGGATCTTGTTCGTTCTGAAAATCACGTTCCCGAAGGTTTCATTCCGTTTGGACTCCGTTTGATATTCCTTTTCTGTGAAACTCTGAAATAGGCAAAAAACAGCAATTCTGGGCTGGGCCTCCGATTAATAGGTTAGTCCCAAAAATAATATAAAAGTGAATAATAAAGCCCAATAATGTCCAAACTAGTAGATAATATAGCATGGAGCAATCAAAAATTATAGATACGTTGGAGACGTATCAAGCATCTCCAGCCGTTCAGCCCCCCAGGGCGCCGAAAAAGAGCGGCCTGGGGCGAACCAGCGCTAGATCGGCCCCTGGGGCGACCTAGCTCCCAGCCACGCCCCCAGGCGCCGCCCCCAACCCGTGGCAATTTCAAACGTAGTCTTTGCCGCTCACAAAATAGATGCCACAAATCCGGCTATCATGCGGCCACAGTTCGGCGATCGAATGAAAAGTTCGGTGTACAAAAAAGAAATGACGTGCGTGCAGTGCATTAGACGGCGAGGTCGGCCTCCGGTGTCGGCGGAGTCAGCGTGTGCGGGCTTGGCGGGGTCGTGTGCGGGCTTGGCGGGGTCGTGTGCGGGCTTGGCGGGTCGAAGCTTCTTCTGTGCTGGGCGGCATCGGTGTGGCTTCTGTACTGTGGGGAGTCATCGATGCATCATCGCTCGGGCTTGGCGGCGGCGGCGTGGGCGTGGGAGTTGGTGGCACCGTCGACCCCATGCCATTTGTTGCACGCCGCCTGGATGAGACCCAATGGTTCGCCATTGCCTTTGCCCCGCGCTGCATGTAGACGCCTTTGGAGTAGCGATCGACGAGCTTGCGCTCGTCGAACTCGGCCTTGATGCACTCCCAGTATGTCTCGATGCTCTGGTTCGTGCCAGTGGTCGGGTCGAGGCAGACGACGTTCCACGCTTCGGCGAGGCATTCCTGCTCCTTAGACGCCCACTTGATGCGCGGCTCGCCGGTCCTGGTCGCCCCCTTCTTCCTCTTGCGCCTACTTGCCGGAATAGTCGCCGGCCTCCTCCTCATCCTCCTCCTCCTCCTCCGGCTCCTCCTCGCCATAGTCGAGCTCGCCGTGCATGCCGCCGCTGAGATCCACCGTGTCGTCCGGGGTAGCGAACCCGGGGGATGCGGCGGCCGCGGTCGAGCCTGCCGCGATGATGTCGTCCATGTCGGCGTCGGTCTCGTCGGTGTCGCCAAGGTGCGACGTGGAAGCTTGTGAGAAGGGCAGCACGCCACGGCGGAGAGGGGGCGTCGGGGAGCACATGTAAGCCGGCGGCGAGTAATTGTATGGAGGGTACTGCACACCGGCGAAGGCGGGCGAGGGCGTGCGCTGGGCCGGATGTCCATGGGGGAAGGTGACGTTGGGGTTGAACCCACCGTGCGTGTCCCCGTCGGCGTAGCCCGATGACGGCGTGCATCCCCATGGCTGCGACGACGACGAGAAGCCGGGCGGAGAGCCACGCTTTGCTGGCTCCAGGATGCGTACTGGGCGTGGCCGCCGGGTGGATTCATCATCCCCACGCGAGTCGCCTCAGCCTCGGCTTGGTCCGCCGCAGCCGCAGCGGGACGCGCCGCGTTGTCACGGGCCTTCTTGGCGATTGCCCTGATCCGCCGGTCAGCGGTGACAGCCTCCCGTCACTAAACTTCCGCTCTCCACTCGAGGTTTGTCATGCCCGGTGGCTTGGACAGCGGCGTCCTCAGCTTCCTCTGGTTCGGCTAGGCGACAGAGGCGGTCGCGGTGGTTGCAGCACGGGGGATCACGTACTTCTTCGGCGGCATGGCGGCGGCTGGGAGGCGAGCGGGGAGGGAGATTGGCGGGAGGAATGGAGAGAATGGGAGGGAAATGGGGGAAAAGTGGGAAGAAACGGCGGGAAGAGGCTCTCGACCCGCCGACAGAGCGGCCCCACACCCCTTTTCGCTTGTGCCGGTGCCCCCAGGCGCCCCCCAGCGCGCCGGGTTCGGCTTGGGTCCGCCGGCACCAGTTTCGGCCCGAGCCAGCGAAAAATGGGCTACTGGGGGCGCGACTGTGCCGATTTTTGGGCGCCGGCGCGGCAAAAACGCCTGGGGAGGGCCTGTTGGGGGCGCGGTTGGAGATGCTCTTAGGGGTAGTAGGCCCAAGCTACTCCGGAATCATGCAAGGTAAATAGTTTCTTAGGATCTGAAGTAAGTCTTGGAAGATTATGCCTTTTCTAGACACAACAAATATCCACTTGTTGATTCTTGGAGAAGTCGACAGAGTCCTCCAGTGTAGTGTATTAAACTTATGCATGATATTCTTAACTACATGTATATTAAATGAACAAATATTTATTTCTTTTAATTGCGTTGACAAATTTTGTTGTGTGCTGACTTGCACTTAGTGACACTGCCCAATTTTTTACCAAAGGGTTTAAGAAGTAGGATAAAGATAAGTGAGAAAATATATGTCCTATCTCTAGTTTGTTAGGAAGCTAAGCTGTGAAGTGTGTAGCTTTGGCTAGTTTTCTCGAATTGTTGGTTGTGAGATATGTAAATGTACATGTGAATTGTGTTATGAAAAGCAATGTGAAAATGAATGATTATGTCTATGTATTGTGTTCCTATCTTTCTATTTATTTCGTTTGCATTGCTGGTAACCATACGTAAATAAAGTGCAGGAATGCAATGGTGAACGAAATCGTTAGCACTGACCGGCTAGCGGTCAGTGCTAATACACTCATTGGCCTGGTGGCCGCTCTGTGATAAGTCATCACTGACCCCGTGGCACCGACGGGCCAGAAACTAGTCAGTGATGATGTAATTTGGTCGGTAGTGTTGTTTGGTTTTGTCGTAGTGAATATTGTTGGCAATCACCTGTCATACGATGGGAAGCGGCATGCGCATGCCAACATCTACGATATCTCATCGCCCCACCCAATGCTCGTAACGGCGAAGCAAGCGGAGTGGCAACAGCCTAGGTTAACCTCTAGTGTGGCCACAAAGGGGGGAATCCAAGTTGGTGTGTGTCGCCCTGGACGGGCATTCTCCAATTTCAAAAGGTCAAGTTTAAGTGTTTCAAATTTTTTTGAAAAAATGTGAACGTTCACAAGGAATGTGACCACAACCCTTAAAAATTTCAGGTCCACATTTTAAACACACATTGAGAAATAAAAAGACAAATAGATGTGAATAGTATCGCCTTTGTCTCTTTTGTTGACACTATATATTCATGCTAGATTTCACATTTTTGTTTCTCAATGTGCATTTCGAGTTTGAACCTGGAACTTTTAGGGGTTGTAGTCAAATTCCTTATGAACATTCATATTTAAAAAAAATTACAACAACAACAACAAAGCCTTTAGTCCCAAACAAATTGGGGTAGGCTAGAGGTGAAACCCATAAAATCTCGCAACCAACTCATGGCTCTGGCACATGGATAGCAAGCTTCCACGCACCCCTGTCCATAGCTAGCTCTTTGGTGATACTCCAATCCTTCAGGTCTCTCTTAACGGACTCCTCCCATGTCAAATTCGGTCTACCCCGCCCTCCCTTGACATTCTCCGCACGCTTTAGCCGTTCTCTATGCACTGGAGCTTCCGGAGGCCTGCGCTGAATATGCCCAAACCATCTCAGACGATGTTGGACAAGCTTCTCTTCAATTGGTGCTACCCCAACTCTATCTCGTATATCATCATTCCGGACTCGATCCTTCCTCGTGTGGACACGCATCCATCTCAACATACGCATCTCCGCCACACCTAACTGTTGTACATGTCGCCTTTTAGTCAGCCAACATTCAGCGCCATACAACATTGCCGGTCGAACCGCCGTCCTGTAGCACTTGCCTTTTAGATTTTGTGGCACTCTCTTGTCACATAGAATGCTAGAAGCTTGGCGCTACTTCATCCATCTGGCTTTGATTCGATGGTTCACATCTTCATCAATACCCCCATCCTCCTGCAGGATTGATCCCAAATACCGAAAGGTGTCCTTCTGGGGTACCACCTGCCATCAAGGCTAACCTGCTGCTCCTCACGCCTAGTAGTACTGAAACCGCACATCATCTACTCGGTTTTAGTTCTACTAAGACTAAACCCTTTCGATTCCAAGGTTTGTCTCCATAACTCTAACTTCCTATTTACCCCCGTCCGACTACCGTCAACTAGCACAACATCATCCGCAAAGAGCATACACCATGGGATATCTCCTTGTATATCCCTTGTGACCTCATCCATCACCAATGCAAAAAGATAAGGGCTCAAAGCTGACCCCTGATGCAGTCCTATCTTAATCGGGATGTCATCAATGTCGACATCACTTGTTCAAACACTTGTCACAAAATTGTTTTTTAAACTGGAGCATGGGGAGCACCCCAAGGATGGGAGTACATGTTATTCCCTTGACAAGGACAAGAGATCGAGGCTTAGTAAGGAAAAAAAGGATGTGGGAGAGGCCCAACCACTGCCGCGAGCTGGTGGCCACGGGCAGCGGCCAAAGCAAGGGTGTTGGGGGAACTACTCGCGGAGTCGCCTGAGAGGAGACGCCATCAGGTTGGGAGCCTCGTTGACGTTTGTTTTGAATAAACACGATACACCCAGACATAGGCACGCTGACCCATATGTCCATGCGGGCGCACACCCTACCCCCATGAGGACATCTGAGAGACCGTGTTGGTAGTCGCCACAGGCAATTCGTAGTCAACGACACATCATACCACTAAAAGAATAACGCCGATAAGTCTAAAATAAATCAACACTTGTGTCATATATAGGACTTAAACCCGGGTATGCTGATTTCATCACAAGAAACCAAACCATTTAACATATGTTTAGTTCACCATCATCGATGTTTCTGAAGTGGAGTAACTGGTGCAGAAGTATTCACTCAAAAAAGAAAAGAAAAAACGGATGCCAAAGTGGAATAACGGGAGCCTCGTCGAAGTTTTCTTCTTCTTTTTAGCAGCCAGACAACTAGGAGAGCAAACTTTTTCTCATACAGTTAACCTCCGAACTGATCTAGAACCAACACACTTTTCGTTGTCACGAAAAGGAAAACAAACGAGAAACAGAAAGAAGTTAACCATGTCAACAATATGCATGATGGCACCTTTATCTGGTTAAGCTCACAAGACAAGGCGCAGCCATAATTATTGGCGGACGCCCAGCCGTCATTGTCAGTTTTGTCACGCTACATGGATATGGCCAGCAGGCTAATTCTACTTTGCTGTCCAGCAAATCCGCCGTGTAGTTCAGTAGGATCATGCATAGAATCCGTGAGGACACAATGATGTATATGGACCAGCATGCGTGTGAAACGTCTCCCTTTTTAGAAGCAGCGCTGATCATGAGACCCTGAACTTACATCTTCCTCCCATTTATACACCGTACCCGCTAAAGGACACGTCAACTTGATACTAACTCTTTCCTTTCCATCCATAATAAAAAATAGCATCTTTTGGAGGAGTGGATTTTTTGTTTTTGCTCTGAGGTTGCATGGAGCCCGGAGTTTCCAAACATTCAAAAATCAAATTCTTAAGTCCAAAAAACTGAAAATAAATACACAAGTACTTGTAGATGTATACTAGATGTGTGTGAAATTTATCACAAAGTATGTTTTTATATGGCCTGTAAAAAACAAAATCATGTAATTTAATACTCCCTCTGATCCATAATAATTATCGCAACTTTGAACTAAGATTTTTTTTACGAGGGTAATAGAGTTGTATTCCATATGAATATGGTTACAATCAAGAGACAAAAGTTCCTCTATACCTAGTGGTCCACGATCTAGCCATGCAACATTATAGTACTCTCTGTACGAATATACAATGCCAACCGATCTGCTACCTTAGTTCAAAGTTGTGACACTTATTTTGAATCGAAGAGAGTAGTGAATACTACATGTGCTAGGAATACATGAGTTTATCGTTTCTCTGTAGCTCACACAAAAAAGTATTTGGTCATGAAACTTTGCGGATAAGTAGTATAGATCCAGATGTATATGTTAGTTTTTCAGAATTTTTCAAACTTCAAATTTTGAATTTTATACTTTTTGTTAAGGATACGACACGCAATCAAACACGATGAATAACGAAATCAAACACAGGGACAAAATGATTTAACGTGGAAAACAGTTCCAACACGAAGGGGAAAAAACCACGGGCGCAAGTCAACAAATCTTCACTATGTCGGGGGAGGTTACAAACGTCGGGATTTACAACTGAACTCATCCCTGCTCCCCCCCCCCCCCCCCCCCCACCTCTACCAGCGCGCATGACGGGCCTCGCTCCGCTCGCTCATCAGAAATTAGCATTATCTTTATACTTGAATTTGGATCACAACATAACACTTTTCAAATAAAGGGCTCCATGGAGCTCAAGCTCCATTAGGCATTTCCGTATCGTTTCTCTTTTGTGCACTACTTTTAAATCCCTTTGAATAATTCATGTTAATGTGCTCCATAATTATAGGCATTCTCCTTAATTATGTACATGAGCGATGTAGGGTTTGGCTCTTAATCTGCAGCTCTTCCAGTGATGATGAATTCCTCTTCAGGGCGTTGGTCTAGTAGGACCATGGTCTTGACAACATGCTGTCCGTGGTCAACAACGATAGGCTGGCTCCAACGATGGGGTGGCGTGCCATCGACCCATTCAGGTGGAAGAAGATGGCCACACACTAGGGACTTTGATGTAATTACTTTATTTTCTGCGGGTGTTTGTGTTGCTGATTTGTTTAATAGATGCGAGTGCTTTTTGTAAAAGGAGATGTAGGTTCTGAAAATATGCATGCTAAATTTTTTCCCGTTTAACTGGCTTAATTCGATCGAATAACTTCCTTTTGGTAATTTATAAAGTTCACTCTGATTCAATAATTTTAACAATTATAGTCTTACCTTGTGATAGCTAAAATGGCACTCATGAAAGCTAGTTTAAATTCTGGATGAGAATGTCCAAGTGGACTCATTCTCTACAAGCAGAGAGAATCTGCCCCAGAGATGTAGACGTGCATTTGTGTAACAATAAAATTTGGCCATGCATCGCATGACTAGTAGCTGGCTAAAAGAAGAATCATCTTGTGCTACAAAGTCTCCTTCAAAAAAAAAATCTTGTGCTACAAAGTGACAATATGTGCGGGCTTCGTGCATACATAGGTCAACTAACAAAAGCTTGTTTTTATCACGGAGAGGACGCTCAGATCCACACGACAAGGGGGTCAGCCAGCGACCCAATCGGAACAGCTTAGAAAAATCAAATTGCTTTTGGATTTGAGCCAGACTGGCCGTTTGGGTCACATGAGATAGTAGGTAGCTAGCACAAGCCCCGACCCGATCGTGCACCCGCGCGATATTGAACTCAAAGTGCAGCGTACAGAACCGTATTTCACACAAACCTTGTGATAGCCCAGCACATGATTAAAGTCATTCATCTTTTCACTTAGTAGAGCTTATTCCACTTCTCACTTATTTACCTTCTAGTTGTGCATTTATGACACAAAAATTACTCATCCGTGAGTTACTCCTTCCGTCCCGAACTAAAAATACGCCTAGATACATTTATTTATGCAACAAGCAATTCCAGACCGAGGGAAGTATTTGCCAATTGTTTTATTAATCTCAAATTTGTTAGAAAATGATGGTTTACCCCATATAACACAACCCCCACCCCATCCCACCCCAGCGACCAGCATGGACTTTTTTTTCAAAAAGGGGCGCTTTATTACTTAAAAGATTTAAGCATTACACCCGGCCTCTGCATAGCTAAGATGCACACAGCCAAACAATATCCTCTCATTCAAATGAAAAAATAAAAAGGAGAAATACAAGAAAAACATGCAGTATTCGTATAACGCCTAAAGCGGAGGGGGGCCAATCCTAAAATCATGCTACCACCCATGTTGGGTAAAAGTATCCCTCGTCGTAGCCTCCAATCGTGTACACACCTCCATAAACAGGTCCCGATTCTCCATGCGTTGTAGAGAGGACCATAAACGAAGAGCCCCGGTACATCTGAAGATAACCTGCATAAGAGAAGTACTTTTATCATTAAAAACCTTATCATTTCTACAGAGCCAAAGCGACCAAATAATCGCAAGCGCTCCCACCCCGAGAAGGGTTCTAAACCTGTGATCAATCCCATGTAGCCAGTTGCCACATACATTAGCAACACTACAAGGAGGATATAAGCCAGAAGCAATTTGGATGACTGACCATATAGAACGAGCCAATTTGCATTGGAAGAATAAATGTTTTATTGTCTCATCATGATGACAAAAGACACACTGCGGACTTCCATGCCAATTCCCCTTAATAAGGTTATCTTTAGTAAGAATGACTCCGCGACAAAGATACCATGGGAAGATTTTATTCTTGAGCGGTATCTTCATCTTCCAGATCTTATTGTTATTATCAACTGGCACATCAGACTGGATTAACGCTCTATACATAGACTCCACTGAGAACTGTCCATTCCCAAGTAGGTACTCAATGGCAGCTCTTGGCAATTTTGGTGCAACAGGAGAAGCGAGTTGGATTTTTTTGTGTGTGAGTGTGTAACAAGATGAATTTCTTCTTGCATACGTTTCTAGACTGATCACTACTTTTTTTTTTGAAGTTCGAAGTGTTGTGTCTTTATCCATAAGTCTCAACAAGATCCAGGACATGTAGGGCGTGTTTGGTTGCAGTTTGCAACAGTAGTTGCATTGCATGTCCATCTCCAGCCAGTCTGGTTCTTGAAATGCAGCCTCATATGCAGCAGATGCAACCTGTTTGGTTGTCTGCATCGCATGGAGGGGCACTTACTCCCCTGCTGTTTGGTTGCCGTTTTTGTGCTTAAGGTGTGAGCAGAAGCAAACTTCAGCTGTTTGGTTGCAAACAGCGTTTGTGTTCTGCTCACCCCATTCAAATGTGTGGTGGCGTTACCACCACATGATCAGTACAACAACAAGCACATATGAGATCAAGCAAAGCAAGCAACCAAATGAAATCAAACAAAGCAATCAAGGAAATGACAGCAAACTACTTAGCATAAGCCTAGATTAACAGCAGGGGCATCCTCCTTCCCTGCTCCACGCAAGGGTGCTGCTCCTGACCAAAATATGAACAAGTTCCCAACACAAGTACCCATAAGTCTCGCCACACACCATAAAAGTTCAACACTAACACCTTACTTAACTTAACTACATAGCATGCTCGATGTCACCAGCGTAGTGGTGCCTGCTGCAACGAAACCTGCACATGACCGAGGAGTCGTGGTTGTAGATCTGAACCTTCAGTCCGAGTCCTAATATGCGCACAATGACGAGGTCGTCGGGGACGATCCGGTGGCGGCGGCAGAAGTAGTTCCAGCCCCGGCCAAGCACCATGTGCCCCTCGAAGTTCTGGACCTGCACCCAGAACACGCACCGCTTGTTCGCCGACAGCCTGACCACGCACGGGAGCCGCTTGATGACCAGCCATGTGTTCATCACCTCCACGAACTTGCGAGGGACGACGAGCATGGCGAGGTCTTCGTTGTCCTTGATCTGCTGCTAGAAGCGCAGCGGCTCCCGGGCCCCCTCCTCGTGGCCCTGCCTCGTAGATCGTCCCATTGAACGAGGCAGGCTCATGAAGGCGATCCTGCCAGGCAGGTCCACCGTCCTGAGCCACCTATTTGTGGGGATGAAATCCTCGGCGCCCTCAGCTCCGGCCACCACCTGAGCTCCTCCACCCGCCACATCCCAGTCAGTCTTCAATATCTTGTCACGTAAGATGACAAGTTTTAGTGCACAAACTCTTTGCAAAATGGCACTGATCAGAGACATTTGCCCAAGAGCAAATGCCATTGATCAGTGCACAAACTCTTTGAGCAAATGCCACTGATCAATGGAACTTGCTGTTGGGCAAATGCCACTGATCAATGGCGCTGATTAGTGGACTTGCCCAACAGTAAGTGACACTGATCAGTGGCATTTGCTCATGGGCAACTCCCACTGATCAGTGGCACTTGCTGTTGGGCAAGTCCACTGATCAGGGGCATCTGCTTTTCTGCAACTGCCACTCATCAGTGCACTATCCTAAGCATGGAAACATCTAAAAATAGCAACAGCAAGTGCCAATAGCACCCATGTGCACCCATGCACATTTGGCAGCATCCTAAAATGGTCCTACTGCATGCACGTGAAGGAAATATGCTCTAGAGGCAATAATAAAGTTGTTATTTTATATTTCCATGTATCATGATAAATGTTTATTATTCATGCTAGAATTGTATTAACCGGAAACTTGACACATGTGTGAATACATAGACAAAACAAAGTGTCCCTAGTATGCCTCTACTTGACTAGCTCGTTAATCAAAGATGGTTAAGTTTCCTAACCATAGACATGTGTTGTCATTTGATGAATGGGATCACATCATTAGGAGAATGATGTGATGGACAAGACCCATCTGTTAGCTAAGCATAATGATCGTTAAGTTTTATTATTATTGCTTTCTTCATGACTTATACATATTCCTCTGACTATGAGATTATGCAACTCAAGAATACCGGAGGAACACCTTGTGTGCTATCAAACGTCACAACGTAACTGGGTGATTATAAAGATTCTCTACAGGTGTCTCAGAAGGTGTTTGCTGAGTTGGCATAGATCAAGATTATGATTTGTCACTCCGAGTATCGGAGAGGTATCTCTGGGCCCTCTCTGTAATGCACATCACTATAAGCCTTGCAAGCAATGTGACTAATGAGTTAGTTACGGGATGATGCATTACGGAACGAGTAAAGGGACTTGCCGGTAACGATATTGAACTAGGTATGATGATACCGACGATCGAATCTCGGGAAAGGAACATACCGATGACAAAGGGAATGACGTATGTTGTTATGCGGTTTGACTGATAAAGATCTTCATAGAATATGTAAGAGCCAATATGAGCATCCATGTTCCTCTATTGGTTATTGACCGGAGATGTGTCTCGGTCATGTCTACATAGTTCTCGAACCCGTAGGGTCCGCACGCTTAACGTTCGATGACGATTTGTATTATGAGTTATGTGTTTTGGTGACCGAAGTTTGTTCGGAGTCCCGGATGAGATCACAGACATGACAAGGAGTCTCGAAATGGTCGAGAGGTAAAGATTCATATATTGGAAGGTTGTATTCGGACAGCGGAATGGTTCCGAGTGATTCGGGCATTTTACCGGAGTACCGAGGGGTTACCGGAACCACCCAGGGAAGTGGTGGGCCTACATGGGCCTAAGGGAGAGAGAGGGAAGCCCGCGGGGGTTGGCCGCGCAACCCCCTCCTTGGGAGTCCGAATAGGACAAGGAGGAGGGGCGGCGCCCCCCTTCCCTTTCCCTCTCCCTCTCCTTCCTATTCCCGCCTCCCCCCTCCTTTATATACGTGGGCACGGGGCACCCCAAAGACACACCAAGAGTTCTCTTAGCCATGTGCGGTGCCCCCCTCCATAGTTTACTCATCCGGTCATAGCGCCGTAGTGCTTGTGCGAAGCCCTGCGCGGATCACATCACCAACACCGCCGCCACGCCGTCGTGCTGACGGAACTCTCCCTCGACCCTCTACTGGATCAAGAGCTTGAGGGACATCATCGAGCTGAACGTGTGCTGAACGCAGAGATGTGATAACCCACAAGTATAGGGGATCGCAACAGTTTTGGAGGGTAGAGTATTCAACCCAAATTTATTGTTTCGACACAAGGGGAGCCAAAGAATATTCTCAAGTATTAGCAGTTGAGTTGTCAATTCAACTACACCTGGATAACTTAGTATCTGCAGCAAAGTATTTAGTAGCAAAGTAGTATGGAAGTAACGGTAACGGTGGCAAAAGTAACAGTAGTAGTTTTGTAGTAATTGTAACAGTGGCAACGATAAAGTAACTAAGCAAAGAGCAATATGTAGAAAGCTCGTAGGCATTGGATCAGTGATGGATAATTATGCCAAATGCGATTCCTCATGCAATAGTTATAACATAGGGTGACACAAAACTAGCTCCAATTCATCAATGTAATGTAGGCATGTATTCCGAATATAGTTATACGTGCTTATGGAAAAGAACTTGCATGACATCTTTTGTCCTACCCTCCCGTGGCAGCGGGGTCCTATTGGAAACTAAGGGATATTAAGGCCTCCTTTTAATAGAGTACCGGACCAAAGCATTAACACTTAGTGAATACATGAACTCCTCAAACTACGGTCATCACCAGTAATGGTCCCGATTATTGTCACTTCGGGGTTAACGGATCATAACACATAATAGGTGACTATACACTTGCAAGATAGGATCAAGAACTCACATATATTCATGGAAACATAATAGGTTCAGATCTGAAATCATGGCACTCGGGCCCTAGTGACAAGCATTAAGCATAGCAAAGTCATAGCAACATCAATCTCAGAACATAATGGATACTAGGGATCAAACCCTAACAAAACTAACTCGATTACATGGTAAATCTCATCCAACCCATCACCGTCCCGCAATCCTACGATGGAATTACTCACGCACGGCGGTGAGCATCATGAAATTGGTGATGGAGGAAGGTTGATGATGACGATGGCGACGGATTTCCCTCTCCGGAGCCCCGAACGGACTCCAGATCAGCCCTCCCGAGAGAGATTAGGGCTTGGAGCGGCTCCGTATCGTAAAACGCGATGAATCCTTCTCTCTAATTTTTTTCTCCCCGAACGTGAATATATAGAGTTGGAGTTGAGGTCGGTGGAGCACCAGGGGGCCCACGAGGCAGGGGGGCGCCCAGGGGGGTAGGCGCGCCCCCACCCTCGTGGACAGGGTCCCCTGGCCTTGATTCTTTCGCCAGTATTTTTTATTAATTCCAAAAATATTCTCCGTGAAGTTTCAGGTCATTCCGAGAACTTTTATTTCTGCTCAAAAATAACACCATCGTAATTCTGCTGAAAACAACGTCAGTCCAGGTTAGTTCCATTCAAATCATGCAAGTTAGAGTCCAAAACAAGGGCAAAAGTGTTTGGAAAAGTAGATACGATGGAGACATATCAAGGTGCCGTATGTTCGGTACTTGGATCGGTTGGATCGTGAAGACATTCGACTACATCCACCGCGTTAATATAACGCTTCCGCTTTCGGACTACGAGGGTACATGGACAAACTCTCCCCGTCTCGTTGCTATGCATCTCCTAGATAGATCTTGTGTGATCGTAGAGAAATTTTTGAAATTCCATGCTACATAACCCAACAACACGTATAACAATCAACACAAGCCCTAACTTGAACATGTATGTAGCAACATGAACAACAACATGAACATGATCCTAGCTTGAGCATGAACATGCCATTAGCATGAACACACATCCTAGCAAGACCCTACCATGAACACAGATACTAGCAAATCACACTACCATTGGGGATTCTAGCATGAACACAGATCCTAGGACGCACTAGCAGCAGCAGAAGAAAATTATCCTAGGACACACACTGTAAGAAACAAGAACAGATCGGTCCGATTGGATTCGATAGGGATCGCATCCAATCGGATCTACCCGAATCCTATCTAATCCTATCGAATCCACTAACTACTAGCACATGCCTAAGAAATAAACCCCTAATATACATCTACGAGCAAGCATTGAGGGTGTTTGACTCACCGGAGCACGCGCAATTGCAGCGAACTGAGGCCGGGGTGAAAACCCCGGTGGGAAGGACAGAGGTGGCGGAGCAGAGGAGGAGCCGGCCCTGGCGACGGCCTACGGCATCGGCCCCATGCTCATCGCCACGCCGGAGGTCGAGGAGGACGGCCCACCGACAGGAGAAAACCTTGGATGGGGTTCAAGAAAACCCTCCTGCCCAATGGGGTCCCGAGAAGTGGCGGCTCCGTGGATGACGCCGGCGCCGAGCCCAGGACCACGAGGTCCGGAATCGGCTGCGGAGCAGGAACGGCCGGCACCGCATTGGCTGGCGCTCGTGGTGGTCGGCAGCAGATGGGGGACGACGCTCGCAGCGCCGACGCCAGGTCCCAGCCCGAGTTCTGGAGCCCGGCCAGCCAGCGCTCCTGGATGCTGGCGATGCGCTGGTCGACGGGGGTCAGAGGACGACGCGGCGGTGGGCGAGGCGGAGCCATCGGAGGAGAGGAGAGGAAGGGGCGGTGAGGGAGAGAGGGAGTGGTGAGAACAGTGAGACTGGGGCGGTGACAGGAGAGTGGGGGCCGAGTTATGAGACGTCCCCTCCGTCTCCCGCGCTGCCCGAGGCGTGCAATTGCCTCGCACGCGTGGCTGCGCCGAGCCAGGCTCGCGAGAAACTGTCGATTCGGCAGTTTCCGCCAGGCCAGTCTGCGGTCTACTTTAAGTTCCGTGCAGGCCACAAACCGCATGCAGCCCAGGCAACCAAACATGTCGCGCACATCCCGTGCGGGCCTGGTTGGGCTGCATGCGGGCAACCAAACACGCCCGTACTTTGGCGTTGCGTGGAGGCTGGCTCGGGGTCTCAGGCGCACCACGCCACACTGAACCAAATACAATAGAGATGGCATTAGCTTGAAGCATATTCTCCATCTATTTTGAGATAACCAAAACAACGGAGTATGACAGATCACAACTACAGATCCAAGTTGGTTATGCATGGCAATGGCGATGGTTTTATGTTGTTAGCTTGTTGAAGGCATTGTTTGGATATGTTCGGACTGATTCTTCAGGATGAAAACCTAGATTCTGTCATGGGTGGTTGGATCCGGTGACGGCAGCGTTTGAGCGGCGCTCCTTTTCTGAAGGTGTTGCTATTGAAGAACCTCGTCGTCCCTGCAGTGTTATGATATGGTAGGCGCAGATATGGTCATTGTTATAATTTGCCGACTGCGGATCCGATCGCTTTGGTTTTTTTTCTTGCCTACAGATAGTTTTGGTCTTACATGACTTTGCTATTTGCGTGTGCATGCATTGTTGTTGGCTGTGTGCATTCTACCTATGCATAGGCTGGGTGTGTGCTCATTGTGTGTATCCTCCTGATGCTCCATTTTAAGCCAACAAAATTCACTTTTTGTCAAAAAATGAAAGATCACATCAAATATATATGTCGGATGTATGTGCATGAAGATTATTGAAGGTGGTCAAGATTTCAAGATCCATTAACAAAGTAGCTCATGCCCTTGCTAAAAGAGCTTTTAGAGAGAGAAAATTGCAAAATTGATCTGGTGTATGTACTCGAACAACTAAGGATTCCACATGGGAATCCGTACCCTATACTTTGTCTTGTATGGATACGATCCTATACTCTACAAAAATAAATCACTGCTTGTAAGTGCTTCGATGCGCCGTGTAGAAACTATCAAACAAAATGTCACAAAGTTGAAGTGGAATCCTGTAGAGCTTATATCTGAAATACTCATATAAAATATTTTGGCTGCACATGTATAATGTTTTTTTGTAAATCTATGGTTTTAAAGTTGAATTATTCAATTGATGGATACATAAACAACCTTCTATATATTGTTCTTACATATACTTCAATTGTCTAGAAAAAGCGAAGGCACACGGTTTTTTCAATACTATATGTTGATCAAGGATTAGCCCTCCCTCGCCAAGAAAAAATGATAATTAGCCCAATTATATGTTTATTACTTGGTACAGTCATTGCCACTGACAAGTGTTTTTAATATGTTTATGAGTATTAACAGAACCATAATGAATTGCAACAAGGCTTACATTCTTCTTTCTCCTAAGAATATAGGTGCTCAAATGTTTTTGCAGATGTATTGTGTTAAAGAAGGAGCATCCCAGCTCTGAATTTAATTATGCATGCAACTTATAATTTTACAGAAATTCATTATTTTTAGGGTACCTGTGTTAAAAATATCATAAGGACATGTGTTAAGTGGTATATAGATACTATTACCTACTCGTGGAGGCCCAATCCTATGAATTTATTGTGTGTGTTGAAAGCATTACAATAATCACATAGGTATTCGTACCAACAATACATATAGGCGCCCATGTAATCAAGAATTTTTCTCTTGCTTATGCTTCTGACCCTGCACTAGATATAATATATATGTAGATTAATCTCTCTGAATTAGTTACTAGAGTCTACATTCTGTAGTTCATCAGTAGATATTTTTGCAAAATACATATGTAGTCAACATGTGCAAATGTCCTAAAGACACGGCACCTTTCGATTGGGGGAATTTCTGGGCGGCAAGCCATAAAGATTCTACCTACTGAAAGGAACATGTTTGTACTGTGGTTTACTTAAAAAACAACATATATGGAATAACAAACGTCAGCAGAAACGTACCATTCACACACCCTCAAGACTGACGTGTCTTATGAATGACCGAGAGAGAGACCAAGTATGTACCCACATAGAAAATTTTGCAACTTTTGACATCAGTCAACAGAGCCCATCATCTCAACATCATGGGGCCGCCGTACGTACCTAAGCAATCAACTTGTATTAATGAACTATATGTAGATCCAGCTTAGTCAAACTCCAGTTTCATTCGATTTGATCAGCCCAGATCTTTTTGCTGAACCGGTCATACTTAAAATACTATTGCTACTTGTGCTAGTATCGCATAATCTGTACCTTGCCGGGAACGATTGACTTGTGAAGTTCCGGCTTGCGTCACCTAAATATGCCAGGGAAATATGAAACAAAATATATAGCTCAAAGAAACACATGTGTTTGCTTGTTATGTTCGCTGTTGGCTTTAAAATAGCCAAATAGGTCCTCGTCGACTATTTGCAAGTGAAAAGTCTATTATTATATACGTAGAAAAAAGAGAAATGTGCAAGACAATCTAAAAAAATAGGCATCGATGTAGTTCTACAAAACCGTTAGTTCTAAAAACCGTACCTAAATATACCACACCCTTGAGATTTCTGTACCTAACCATATCACATCTATTGTATCATCATAATTGTACTTAAACAGATCGTAACCTTAGAGCATCTCCAACAGGCGCCGAACGCGTCGCGCGCTAAAAACTACTTTGCCGCGCGCCCATCGCCTGGTTTGGCGCGGCGCGCAGCGCTGGCTCCAGCAGCCGCGCTAAAAAGCAGCGCGCGCAGCTCCAGCAGTGCGCAAAAATGCAGCGCGCGCTAAACATTGCGTACATTTTTTAATACGATAAATAAAATTCATAAATAAAAAAAAGATACATAGATATTTTACATAGTTCCATAGCATAGATAGATAAAAAAAACTACTACTAGATAGTGCAACGACATAAAAAAATACTAGATAGTGCAACTATAGCCTACTCCCAGTCGTCGTCGTCATCGTCATCGTCGCCATCCTCGCTTGTCTGGTCCGAGGTATCGATCCACATGTCCAACCAACGGTCATCATCAGCCGAAAAGATCGACTGCCCACCATTTTGAACGATGCCGCACTGCGATATCGCCAGAGCCTTTCGCCGACGCCTATCCAACCGCTCGGCGCGGCGCCTTTGCGTGTCCTCCTCGCGGCGCCTTGCCCAGTAGGCTTGCTCGTAGGTGACGTCCTCCGGGTGGCGCCGGCGCCACTTCGCCATGGTCCGCTCGTCCTCATGGGCGACGAGGAGGCGGCGCTGCCGCTCAGCGTGCTCTGCACGGTCTTGTGCCGTGCGAAGACGAGGCGGCGGGGCGACGTCCAGCGCCTGCTGGAGCGTGTGGATGTCGTCGAAGTTCATCTGTGGGCGCGGCCTGCCTAGGCGCCATGCCGTCGCGTCGTACGCGCGAGCGGCCTCGTGCGCCGTCTCGAAGGTGCCGAGGCCAAGCCGGAGTTGGCCGGACCGTATCTCGGAGTAGAACCCGCCGTTGGGGCGCTGGCGGACGCCGCGGTAGCCCGACGCTCCTCGGCGGCGCGGCGGCATGGTGGCGCGTCGGTGGCGGGGCGCTGAAGCGGTGGCGTGCGTGGCAGCAGAAGAGGAAAAGAGGCGAGCGTGGCAGTGGAAGAGGAAGAGAGGTGAGCGTGGTAGTGGAAGAGAGGCGCGCGTGGCTGTGGAAGAGGAAGAGAGGCGAGCGCCGCATTTTATAGGCGCGCCGGAAGCGATGCGCCAAAAATAGTGCGCGACCTGCCGCCTTTTCCCCCGCGCGCGCAAACGGTTCCCCCGCGCGCGAATTTCCCGCCACCGTTGGAGCGCGGCGAAACGTTCCGCGCGCGCTAAAAACTGCTTTTACCGCGCGCGCCTTTTGGCGCGGCTGTTGGAGATGCTCTAATCTACACAACCATACTTAGCACACCTAAAACAAATCACATACGTTAAACAATTCATAACAGATAGATATTTCTACAAACTCACCAACAGATCATTATAGTTGCACTTAGACAAACGAAATTACTCTAAACATGGCATTTTGAAAGACTGTGTGCCGACGACCTTGTGATGGATGGCTGCAGCCCAGTTAAACTCAAGTGATCGATGGTTGCTATATCTTGTCATCCAGAAATCGGGCACAGACCATCATTTGTGTAGCAGTTCTCTTGGACAAATCTCACATATGATTTTTTTAAACTGGTTACTCAAGATATAAACATGTTAGTCCTCACCCAATACACTAATTCTAATCCAATGCAATAAAGAAATACACGATTCAAACCATATATAAAAATATATCCAATGAAAATATTTCTTTTACCACCTTATGCTATGTAGAAAATTAGTACGATCGGTAACGTACAAAATTCTCTATGGGCCATAAGTAATTAAAAGAAAATGGCCAAAGAGTGTGGCAAAGATATGAGTATCACGAGGAATGCATATATGAATGTTGATTATTTGAACTGAAGGGATGGGAAAATGCAGTTGAGCTCATACCCTAAAGTAAACTAGATGATACCCCACACATTGTTGCGGGAATTTGTTGCTCTATATTTTGATGAAGTTGGAATATGAATATTTGATTATTGTATTATGTAAAATGTTTAGGGAATATAAGTAGTTTAATAGTATTCGCATCCATGGTTGCATATTGTGGATCTCGTCCTATGCATGGTAGCATGTTGAGGTGGCCCTTTTCTCGTGCATGGTTGCAAGTTGAGGTGACATAGTTGCATGTTGAGATAAACAGAACTAGGGGTGATCATCTCTTAGGTATACATATATATGATAGGATGTCAGTTTGTTCATTACTTTGCTTGGTTTGATTTTCTGCCCCTAGTATATCCAAGTCAGCAAGCTAATAAGTTATAGAGTCAAGAATCAAAACATGTTTGATTACTTGGTTCCAACAACCCTTCTGAACAACTTTTTTCTCAGCGCCCTTGTGCAAGAAGATGGGAGTTCTTTTCATTGGTATGATGGTAGATGTCGGGGTAGAGAAACATTTCGAGTAGACGTAGGTGGTGGTGTCCTTCTCTTCCTCCTCTACCGAACAGTACCAACAGTATCCTCCCTTGGGCGGTGGTGGCAGAGCGGGTAGCGGCAGGATTTCCTACCTTCATGCGACTGGATGATATGATGGAGTCTGTTATCCTCGAGGTGACCATAGCAAAGGTGGTGTTGTCCAACTCCTCTCCATAAGTGAAACAATGGACACCATTGACCACCTTTGCTATAAAGGTGGCAACAGTGGTGTTGGTGGTTTCTCCTTCTCAGAGTAACTGTGGAGGTGGTGGCGCACTCACCATCCCCTGACATGGTGATGTCAGCCTTCTATCTCCGCTGTGATGCGGTTTGTGGTAGTTGTGTCCTTCTATCCCCTTGCACAAGGGTGCCGAGACAAAGACAGTGAGGAGAATGCTCAGAAGTTGTAGTGTTCTGGTGGATCTAGGTTGAGCCAAAGAAAAAAGGTCATTCGGATTCACAACAGGTACGCATTGATAAAAGTTAGTTGCTTTGTAAAAGCCAGTGGCTCCAAAGAAGAAATAGTGAGATGATTCCCTTGGAGAGGAATGTGTGATAAATAGGTGCACGCATACGGCTTTCGGTCTTACTAAAGACTGATTTGATGAACCATCTAAGATAACTTATGTTAGACGTACAAGCCTTTCAATAATGGTATATGTGTTGCATACCAAAGTATTTCACTCCAATCTGGATTATAATAGGTATTGCGCCTTCACAACACAAGGCAAACACAATAAATGTAATTTTGTGGCACATTTTGGAGAATGGATTTTGTACTCCCTCCGTTTTTATTTACTCCGCATATTAGAGTTGACTAAAGTCAAACTTTGTAAAGTTTGACCAAATTTATAGAAAAGAATATAAATATTTAGCATAACAAATCTATATGATGTGGAAGTACATTCAACAACGAATCTAATGGTACTGATTTGTTATTGTATATGTTAATATTTTTGTCTATAAACTTTGTCAAAGTTTGTAAAGCTTGACTTTGACCAAAACTAATATGCGGAGTAAATAAAAACGGAGGGAGTACTATGCATGGGAGGTCTTGTGCATGGATTAGCCCATTGATTACTTCGGGTGGGGCCCTACATGCAACTTTTGGCACAAACTGCATGCTCCACCCATCCAATCTCCCATGGTTTTCATTTGAGCTTTCAAATTGAAATCTATTGTACCTATTGAACTGAAAGTCCAATTTATGTTTCGTTTGCCTATTTATGTCCCTTGAGGTGAGGCTTACAAACAAGATCACTCTTGAATACGTTTTGACAAGATTTAAAAACTTCACTAAGTTTCATCTATTAACACTTGATACGATGAAGGATAAAATCACCAAGTCTTAAATACTAAAATTTAAAACCGTAATCCGTAGTCCCTAAGACCTAAGCGCTAAACCCTAATAAAAACTAATGAAACTTGGTAAAAACAATAATATTGTAACTACCAAGTTTAAATATTTGAAACTTAGTAAAGTTTTGGAAGTTGCCAAAATGTATTCAAGTGTGGCCTTGTTCGAAAGTTTGCGTCGCAATGAACACAAATATGCAAATGAAACTTAAGTCATACTTTCGTTTCAACATATATATGCAAAATGCATTCAAGTGTGGCCTTGTTCGGAATTTTTTAACTTTTCAAAATGTGTATTTAGACAATGGGTTCTTATGCACATAGGAGCCATTACCAATTTCCGTGGGTGGAGCATGCAGTTCTCCGACAAAAAACATGCATGCATGCATGGAATCTCCAACCAAATGGACGTATGGGGCATGCACGGGATATTAGGGAAACTGTTTTTCTTTTTACATTTTAGAAACGGATTGGCTAACTCACATCTAGATGAAAATTAACTATGCCACATCTAACCTCTCCACCACATGATTTGAAGGCTCTAAGGTTCGTACTGCACTTGTTTTTCTCTTGCCATCTGTTGTCTTTGCACGGCCGTGGTTTTGTTCGTGTGTGGGTTGCTGTGTGTGCTGCTCTATGCTCCTGGCGGCCTGGTCCTGTTGCACGGCGCCGTTGTTGCGCCTGTTGGCCTGCTGTATGCTGCTCTTTGGCATCGCGTTTTCCCCCCTCTCTTGTGTGTTTTAGTCTTGGCTTTTCCCTTTTGTTTTTAGGTTGTGATATTCATTTTCTCTCTCTCTCCCTCTCTCTCTATATATATATGCAATTTTCGATATTCATACTTTTTAGCATGGCACACGTGTTATTGTTTGTCCCAGCACGAGTGATTTTTGTCCATGTGTTTTTCGGTCATTTATGTGTTTGTGTTTTTTTTGAGCGGGATTGCTAAAACACATATAGATGAAATTTAGTGATCTCACATCTAGATGTCCAGCCGTGTGATCTATTGCGTCTTTATTTTTCACGCTCAAGTGATAGCCCGTGTCGTAATCGATCCGCGGCGCGTTGTAGAGTCTGTTGGGCCGGGAGGCCTATAGCGGAGTGGGACAGTTTTCTTTTTGTTGCCTTTTTTCCTTTTTTGTTGGGCCGGCGTTGCCTTTGTTTGTGTTGCGCTTTTTCCGAATACGACAGGTCTAGCAGAGAGTATATTACATCGATACGACAGCCTTCCTCGAGTTATCACTCCCCTATTCTTCCATTTCTATTGTTTTGTTTCGAATCCAAAGGAGACGACCTGACATGGCGGGTCCGTGGCTCAGAGATGGCAGGGCATGTTTTTTTGTTTCCCCCTATTTTTTGCATGTTAATTTTTTGTCTACATCATATGCAAGTGTTTGCCTACTTGTTTTTTACAGAAATATAAATTTTTACAATTTTAATTTGTATGTAAACACCTGGACTCCGGATTAGAGCTATTTATAGTTTTTGTAGTCGCCTCATTTGCAGGTAGTCATCTCGAAAATCAGTTTTTTTGTAGTTGCATCAGTTGCAAGTCAACCATCAACTCGCAACTAGGGGGGGGGGGGGGGGGGGCAGTTGAGAGCCTTCCATCGACTCGCAACTAGGGGGGGTATGTTTGTAGGGCCCTAGTTGCAAATCAACCATCGACTCGCAACCAGGGGTCGTATGATTGTAGGGGCCCAGTTGCAAGTCAACCAACGATTAGGACGCGTCATACTTTTTTGTAGTTGCCCAGTTGCATGTCAACCATCAACTCACAAGTAGTCATCTCGAAAATCAACCAACGATTAGGACGCGTCATACTTTTTTGTAGTTGCCCAGTTGCATGTCAACCATCGACTCGCAAGTAGTCATCTCGAAAATCAGTTTTCTTGTAGTTGCCTCAGTTGCAAGTCAACCATCGACTCGCAACTAGGGGGGTGGGGGCAGTTGAGAGCCTTCCATCGACTCGCAACTAGGGGGGTTTGTTTGTAGGGCCCTAGTTGCAAATCAACCATCGACTCGCAACCAGGGGGTCGTATGTTTGTAGGGGCCCAGTTGCAAGTCAACCTACAATTAGGACGCGCCATACTTTTTTGTAGTTGCACAGTTGCATGTCAACCATCGACTCGCAACTAGGGGGGCGTATGTTTGAAGGGGCATGTTTGCATGTCTACCATCGACCCGCAACTAGGACGCGTCGTACTTTTTTGTAGTGGCCCCAGTTGCATCTCAGCAATCGACTCGCTACAAGGGGGGCCTATGTTTGTAGGGGCCCGATTGCAAGTCAACCATCGACTCACAACTAGGACGCATCATACCTTTTTGTAGTGGCCCCAGTTGCATGTCAGCCATTGACTCACAACTAGGGGGGCACATGTGTTGTAGGGCCCCCAATTGCAAGTGAACCATCGACTCGCAACTAGGACGCGTCGTACTTTTTTGTAGTTGCGCCAGTTACATGTCAACCATCGACTCACAATTAGGGGGGCGTATGTTTGTAGGTGCTCAGTTGCAAGTCAATCATCGACTCGCAACTGGGACACGTCGTACTTTTTTGTAGTTTCCCTAGTTGCATGTCAACCATCCACGCGCAATTAGGGGGGCATATGTTAGTAGGGGCTCGGTTGTAAGTCAACCATTGACTCGCAAGTAGGGGGCTGAAGGAAATATGCCCTAGAGGCAATAATAAAGTATTATTTATTTCCTTATATCATGATAAATGTTTATTATTCATGCTAGAATTGTATTAACCGGAAACATAATACATGTGTGAATACATAGACAAACAGTGTGTCACTAGTATGCCTCTACTTGACTAGCTCGTTAATCAAAGATGGTTATGATTCCTAGCCATAGACATGAGTTGTCATTTGATTAACGAGATCACCTCATTAGGAGAATGACGTGATTGACCTGACCCATTCCGTTAGCTTAGCACCCGATCGTTTAGTATGTTGCTATGGCTTTCTTCATGACTTATACATGTTCCTATGACTATGAGATTATGCAACTCCCGTTTACCGGAGGAACACTTTGTGTGCTACCAAACGTCACAACGTAAATGGGTGATTATAAAGGTGCTCTACAGGTGTCTCCAAAGGTACTTGTTGGGTTGGCGTATTTCAAGATTAGGATTTGTCACTCCGATAGTCGGAGAGGTATCTCTAGGCCCACTCGGTAATGCACATCACTATAAGCCTTGCAAGCATTGTGACTAATGAGTTAGTTGCGGGATGATGTATTACGGAACGAGTAAAGAGACTTGCCGGTAATGAGATTGAACTAGGTATCGAGATACCGACGATCGAATCTCGGGCAAGTAACATACCGATGACAAAGGGAACAACGTATGTTGTTATGCGGTTTGACCGATAAAGATCTTCGTAGAATATGTGAGAACCAATATGAGCATCCAGGTTCCACTATTGGTTATTGACCGGAGAGGTGTCTCGGTCATGTCTACATAGTTCTCGAACCCGTAGGGTCCGCACGCTTAACGTTACGATGACAGTTATATTATGAGTTTGTATGTTCTGATGTACCGAAGGTTGTTCGGAGTCCCGGATGTGATCACGGACATGACGAGGAGTCTCGAAATGGTCGAGACATAAAGATTGATATATTGGACGACTATATTCGGACACCGGAAGTGTTCCGGAGAAGTTTCGGATTAAACCGGAGTGCCGGAGGGTTACCGGAACCCCCCGGGGAAGTATTGGGCCTTAGTGGGCCTTGAGGGGACAGAGAGGGCAGCAGCCAGGAGGTGGCGCGCCCCCTCCCATGAGGAATCCTAGTTGGACTAGGAGAGGGGGGCGCAGCCCCTCTTTCCATCTCCCTCTCCCTCTCTTTCCTTCCCCCCCTCTTTTCCTAGTTGGACTAGGAAAGGGGAGTCCTACTCCTACTAGGAGGAGGACTCCCCCCTCTCCTTGGCGCGCCTAGGGCAGCCGGCCTCCCCCTTGCTCCTTTATATACGGGGGCAGGGGCACCTCTATACACACTTGATATACGATATTTTAGCCGTGTGCGGTGCCCCCCTCCACCATATTACACCTCGATAATACCGTCGCGGAGCTGAGGCGAAGCCCTGCGTCGGTGGAACATCATCATCGTCACCACGCCGTCATGCTGACGAAACTCTCCCTCAACACTCGGCTGGATCGGAGTTCGAGGGACATCATCGAGCTGAACGTGTGCTGAACTCGGAGGTGCCATGCGTTCGGTACTTGATCAGTCGGATCGTGAAGACGTATGACTACATCAACCGCGTTGTGATAACGCTTCCGCTGTCGGTCTACGAGGGTACGTGGACAACACTCTCCCCTCTCGTTGCTATGCATCACCATGTTCTTGCTTGTGCGTAGGAATTTTTTTGAAATTACTACGTTCCCCAACAGTGGTATCAGAGCCTGGTTTTATGCGTTGATGCTATGCATGAGTAGAACACAAGTGAGTTATGGGCGATATAAGTCATACTGCTTAGCAGCATGTCATACTTTGGTTCAGCGGTATTGTGAGATGAAGCGGCCCGGACCGACATTATGCGTACGCTTACGCGAGACTGGTTTCACCGTTGCGAGCACTCGTTGCTTAAAGGTGACCGGCGGGTGTCTGTCTCTCTCACTTTAGTTGAACCGAGTGTGGCTATGCCCGGTCCTTGCGAAGGTTAAAACATCACCAACTTGACAAACTATCGTTGTGGTTTTGATGCATAGGTAAGAACGGTTCTTGCTAAGCCCGTAGCAGCCACGTAAAACTTGCAACAACAAAATAGAGGACGTCTAACTTGTTTTTGCAGGGCATGTTTTGATGTGATATGGTCAAGACATGATGTGATATAATTTGTTGTATGAGATGATCATGTTTTGTAACCGAGTTATCGGCAACTGGCAGGAGCCATATGGTTGTCGCTTTATTGTATGAAATGGAATCGCCATGTAATAGATTTACTTTATCACTAAGCGGTAGCGATAGTAGTAAAAGCAATAAGTTGGCGAGACGACAACGATACTACGATGGAGATCAAGGTGTCGCGCCGGTGACGATGGTGATCATGACGGTGCTTCAGAGATGGAGATCACAAGCATGGTGCTTCGGAGATGGAGATCACAAGCACAAGATGATGATGGACATATCATATCACTTATATTGATTGCATGTGATGTTAATCCTTTATGCATCTTATCTTGCTTTGATTGACGGTAGCATTATAAGATGATCTCTCACTAAAATTTCAAGATAAAAGTGTTCTCCCTCAGTATGCACCGTTGCGAAAGTTCTTCGTGCTGAGACACCACGTGATGATCGGGTGTGATAGGCTCTACGTTCAAATACAACGGGTGCAAAACAGTTGCACACGCGAAATACTCAGGTTAAACTTGACGAGCCTAGCATATGCAGATATGGCCTCGGAACACGGAGACCGAAAGGTCGAGCATGAATCATATAGTAAGATATGATCAACATAGTGATGTTCACCATTGAAACTACTCCATCTCACGTGATGATCGGACATGGTTTAGTTGATTTGGATCACGTAATCACTTAGATGATTAGAGGGATATCTATCTAAGTGGGAGTTCTTAAGTAATATGATTAATTGAACTTAAATTTATCATGAACTTAGTACCTAATAGTATCTTGCTTGTCTATGTTAATTGTAGATAAATGGCCTGTGCTGTTGTTCCGTTGAATTTTAATGCGTTCCTTGAGAAAGCTAAGTTGAAAGATGATGGTAGCAATTACACGGACTGGGTCCGTAACTTGAGGATTATCCTCATTGCTGCACAGAAGAATTACGTCCTGGAAGCACCGCTAGGTGCCAGGCCTCCTGCAAGAGCAACACCAGAAGTTATGAACGTCTGGCAGAGCAAAGCTGATGACTACTCGATAGTTCAGTGTGCCATGCTATACGGCTTAGAACCGGGTCTTCAACGACGTTTTGAACGGCATTGAGCATATGAGATGTTCCAGGAGTTGAAGTTAATATTTCAAGCAAATGCCCGGATTGAGAGATATGAAGTCTCCAATAAGTTCTACAGCTGCAAGATGGAAGAGAATAGTGCAGTGAGCATATACTCAAAATGTCTGGGTATAATAATCATTTGATTCAACTGGGAGTTAATCTTCCGGATGATAGCGTCATTGACAGAATTCTTCAATCACTGCCACCAAGCTACAAGAGCTTCGTGATGAACTATAACATGCAAGGGATGAATAAGACAATTCCCGAGCTCTTCGCAATGCTAAAGGCAGCGGAGGTAGAAATCAAAAAGGAGCATCAAGTGTTGATGGTCAGTAAAACCACTAGTTTCAAGAAAAAGGGCAAAGGAAAGAAGAAGGGGAACTTCAAGAAGAACAGCAAGCAAGTTGCTGTTCAGGAGAAGAAACCCTAGTCTGGACCTAAGCCAGAAACTGAGTGCTTCTACTGCAAGCAGACTGGTCACTGGAAGCAGAACTGCCCCAAGTATTTGGCGGATAAGAAGGATGACAAGGTTAACAAAGGTATATGTGATATACATGTTATTGATGTGTACCTTACTAATGCTCGCAGTAGCACCTGGGTATTTGATACTGGTTCTGTTGCTAATATTTGCAACTCGAAACAGGGGCTACGGATTAAGCGAAGATTGGCTAAGGACGAGGTGACGATGCGCGTGGGAAATGGTTCCAAAGTCGATGTGATCGCCGTCGGCACGCTACCTCTACATCTACCTTCGGGATTAGTTTTAGACCTAAATAATTGTTATTTGGTGCCAGCGTTGAGCATGAACATTATATCTGGATCTTGTTTAATGCGAGACGGTTATTCATTTAAATCAGAGAATAATGGTTGTTCTATTTATATGAATAATATCTTTTATGGTCATGCACCCTTGAAGAGTGGTCTATTTTTAATGAATCTCGATAGTAGTGACACACATATTCATAATGTCGAAGCCAAAAGATGCAGAGTTGATAATGACAGTGCAACTTATTTGTGGCACTGCCGTTTAGGTCATATCGGTGTAAAGCGCATGAAGAAACTCCATGCTGATGGACTTTTGGAATCACTTGATTATGAATCACTTGGTACTTGCGAACCGTGCCTCATGGGCAAGATGACAAAAACACCGTTCTCCGGAACTATGGAGAGAGCAACAGATTTGTTGGAAATCATACATACAGATGTATGTGGTCCGATGAATATTGAGGCTCGTGGCGGATATCGTTATTTTCTCACCTTCACAGATGATTTGAGCAGATATGGGTATATCTACTTAATGAAACATAAGTCTGAAACATTTGAAAAGTTCAAAGAATTTCAGAGTGAAGTTGAAAATCATCGTAAGAAGAAAATAAAATTCCTACGATCTGATCGTGGAGGAGAATATTTGAGTTACGAGTTTGGCCTACATTTGAAACAATGCAGAATAGTTTCGCAACTCACGCCACCCGGAACACCACAGCGTAATGGTGTGTCCGAACGTCGTAATCGTACTTTATTAGATATGGTGCGATCTATGATGTCTCTTACTGATTTACCGCTATCGTTTTGGGGTTATGCTTTATAGACGGCTGCATTCACTCTAAATAGGGCACCATCGAAATCCGTTGAAACGACACCTTATGAACTATGGTTTGGCAAGAAACCAAAGTTGTCATATCTTAAAGTTTGGGGTTGCGAAGCTTATGTGAAGAAACTTCAACCTGATAAGCTCGAACCCAAATCGGAGAAATGTGTCTTCATAGGATACCCAAAGGAGACTGTTGGGTACACCTTCTATCACAGATCCGAAGGCAAGATATTCGTTGCTAAGAATGGATCCTTTCTAGAGACACTACTGGAATCAGCTAATTTGCCATCTGCCAGCTCTTTGCCGTCTGCTAGCTGACGGCAAAGAAGCTCTTTGCCATCAGCTACCCAGTAGCTGACGGGAAAGAAATGGCAGACAACAAAGAAGCTCTTTGCCATCTGCGGGCTCTTTGCCGTCCGCCAGCGGACGGCAAAGATTCTTTGCCGTCCGCTGGCAGACGACAAAGAGAGAGGTGGCCCCCATCCCCCGCCCGTTTGGAAAAAACTTAACGCCCCACCTCTTTGCCGTCTACGGCAAAGAGGCAAAAGGGCGGACGGCAAATAGTGGCGGACGGCAGAGAGGAGACTACCTAACGGCCCGTACCCCCCGCCCGTTACTCTCTGTTCTCTCCCTCTCTTTCCTCGCCGACGCGCCCCGCCACCACACATCCCACCCCGCCGCCGCCGCCGCCGCCCGCCGCGCGCCGCCGCCCGCGCCCCGGCCCCACCGCCCCGTCGCCCCCCCGCCGCCCTAGGCCGCCCCGCACCTCTCCTCCACCGGCCACCTCCTCCACCGCCCCGCCCCCCTCCTCCACCGGCCACCTCCTCCACCGGCCCTGCCCCAGGTGAGCTCTACCCCTTTTTTCCTTTTTTTTCTGTTTTTTTAGTTTTAGGTTTAGTTTTAGGTCTGCAAACAACACACTAAAAAAAGTTCGTACATAAAGTCTAGTTCGTACATAAATACTAAAAAAACTACTCGGCGTCGCTATCGAGGTCAATCACGGCCGGGCCGTTGCCGCCGTCATCGTCGCTGCTGGACCGGTTCGCGACGCGTCCCAGTCCACCAGGACGTCGTCCAAATCCTCTTCCTCCTCCGCCGCCGGCGCCTGCTGCCACTCCTGCTTCCACTCCGGCGGCACCTGCTGCCACTCCGACGGCGCCATCGCCGCCTGCTGCGCCGCCTCCTCCTGGGCCTCCAGCGCCGCCGCCGCGGCGGCCTCCTCCGCTGACTGCGCCAGGATCGCGAGGAGCCCGGGCGTGTCCTCCGGGTCGCCGTCCTGCTGGAGCGCCGCCTGCTCCGGCGGGATCACAACGTCGGCCGGGGCTGCTGGGGCGGGGGTGGGAGCGGGTATGCACCCGCGCGGCTGGGAGGGCCCGGCTCCACCAGAGAGATCACCGACAGGGAGCCCTCGGGCGGCGCGCTTGAAGGCGCCGATGACGTCGTCGAACCGCTTGCCCTTCCAAAAATGGCGGCGGCCCTTCCGGTTGTAGCGTCCCCCGGGGTGCGCGCGAAGCTCTGCCTTGGTCGCCGGTACGCCCTGCGTGGGGAATCCGTCCGCGGAGATCCTCCACGGCCGCGGCACCTTCGCCGGCGGCGGCACATAGAGGCAGAACCGAGCGAGGTCCTCCGTCTGCCCCAACGTGAGGCTCGACGGCCAGTGGCCGCCCGGTGCCGCGCCGTCGGAGTCCGAGTCGCTGGACGCCATCCCGCGAAGAGAACGCGCGTGTGAAGAGGGAGAGGAGGGATGGACGGGCGGTGTGACCAAACTCGCCGCGCAGGGCGGGTTTTATAGCGCCGGGAATTAATGCGCGGCAGATGAGGCGCCGTGGCGGGGTGGGGCGGGGCATTAAACTGCGGCAGGGAGGCGCCGGGCCGCGGAAGACGAGATGGCGGCGTGCGGCAGGCGCGGGATGGGACGGGGCGGCGCGCGGAAGACGAGATGGCAGCATTGACCGCGAGGCATCGGGGCACGCGGGGCAGGCGAGGCGGCAGCCGGCAGCGCGGCAGGCGTGCAGCGCGGCAGCGGGAAGCGGGGGGCAGGAGGCGTCGGGGCACGCGGGGCAGGCGAGCCGGCAGCGGGCAGCGGGGGGCAGGCGGCAGCGCCTCAGCCGGGGCGGCCGACGCGACGCGACGCGGCGGCCGAGGCGGAAGTGGCGCCGCAGGCCGAGGCGGAAGCGGGGGCGGCCGATGCGGCGGGCGAGGCGGAAGCGGACGGCAAAGGCACTAGAAAGTTTGCCGTCCACGGCGGACGGCAAAGGCCTGCCGTTAGCCACTTAACGGACTAAGAGCACAATTATTGCCGTCTGCTCTCTTTGCCGTCCGCGGCAGACGGCAAAGGGCCTTTGCCGTCAGCCGCCAGGAAGCAGAAGGCAAAGTAGCTGTTTACCGTAGCCTACTTTGCCGGAGCCTTTTGCCGTCCGCCGTTCATGCCTTTGCCGTCCGCCATGGCGGACGACAAAATAGCTTATTCCTGTAGTGAGAAGGAGTTTCTCTCGAAAGAAGTGAGTGGGAGGAAAGTAGAACTTTATGAGGTAACTGTACCTGCTCCCTTATTGAAAAGTAGATCATCACAGAAATCAGTTTCTGCGACACCTACACCAATTAGTGAGGAAGTTAATGATAATGATCATGAAACTTCAGATCAAGTTATTACTGAACCTCGTAGGTCAACTAGATCAAGATCCGCACCAGAGTGGTACGGTAATCCTGTTCTGGAGGTTATGTTACTAAACCATGATGAACCTACGAACTATGAAGAAGCGATGGTGAGCCCAGATTCCGCAAAATGGCTTGAAGCCATGAAATCCGAGATGGGATCCATGTATGAGAACAAAGTATGGACTTTGGTTGACTTGCCCGATGGTCGGCAAGCCATTGAAAATAAATGGATCTTCAAGAAGAAGACTGACGCTGATGGTAATGTTACTGTCTATAAAGCTCGCCTTGTTGCGAAAGGTTTTCGACAAGTTCAAGGAATTGACTACGATGAGACCTTCTCAACCGTAGCGATGCTTAAGTCTGTCCGAATCATGTTAGCAATTGCCGCATTTTATGATTATGAAATTTGGCAAATGGATGTCAAAACTGCATTCCTGAATGGATTTTTGGAAGAAGAGTTGTATATGATGCAACCGGAAGGTTTTGTTGATCCAAAGGGAACTAACAAAGTGTGCAAGCTCCAGCGATCCATCTATGGACTGGTGCAAGCCTCTCGGAGTTGGAATAAACGCTTTGATAGTGTGATCAAAGCATTTGGTTTTATACAGACTTTTGGAGAAGCCTGTATTTACAAGAAAGTGAGTGGGAGCTCAGTAGCATTTCTGATATTATATGTGGATGACATATTACTGATTGGAAATGATATAGAATTTCTGGATAGCATAAAGGGATACTTGAATAAGAGTTTTTCAATGAAAGACCTCGGTGAAGCTGCATATATATTAGGCATTAAGATCTATAGAGATAGATCAAGACGCTTAATAGGACTTTCACAAAGCACATACCTTGACAAAGTTTTGAAGAAGTTCAAAATGGATCAAGCAAAGAAAGGGTTCTTGCCTGTACTACAAGGTGTGAGATTGAGTAAGACTCAATGCCCGACCACTGCAGAAGATAGAGAGAAGATGAAAGATGTTCCCTATGCTTCAGCCATAGGCTCTATCATGTATGCAGTGCTGTGTACCAGACCTGATGTGTGCCTTGCTATAGGTTTAGCAGGGAGGTACCAAAGTAATCCAGGAGTGGATCACTGGACAGCGGTCAAGAACATCCTGAAATACCTGAAAAGGACTAAGGATAAGTTTCTCGTTTATGGAGGTGACAAAGAGCTCGTCGTAAGAGGTTACGTTGATGCAAGCTTTGACACTGATCCGAACGATTCTAAATCGCAAACCGGATACGTATTTACATTGAACGGTGGAGCTGTCAGTTGGTGCAGTTCTAAGCAAAGTGTCGTGGCGGGATCTACGTGTGAAGCGGAATACATAGCTGCTTCGGAAGCAGCAAATGAAGGAGTCTGGATGAAGGAGTTCATATCCGATCTAGGTGTCATACCTAGTGCATCGGGACCAATGAAAATCTTTTGTGACAATACTGGTGCAATTGCCTTAGCAAAGGAATCCAGATTTCACAAGAGAACCAAGCACATCAAAAGACGCTTCAATTCCATCCGGGATTTAGTCCAGGTGGGAGACATAGAAATTTGCAAGATACATACGGATCTGAATGTTGCAGACCCGTTGACTAAGCCTCTTCCACGAGCAAACCATGATCAGCACCAAGACTCCATGGGTGTAAGAATCATTACTATGTAATCTAGATTATTGACTCTAGTGCAAGTGGGAGACTGAAGGAAATATGCCCTAGAGGCAATAATAAAGTATTATTTATTTCCTTATATCATGATAAATGTTTATTATTCATGCTAGAATTGTATTAACCGGAAACATAATACATGTGGGAATACATAGACAAACAGTGTGTCACTAGTATGCCTCTACTTGACTAGCTCGTTAATCAAAGATGGTTATGTTTCCTAGCCATAGACATGAGTTGTCATTTGATTAACGAGATCACCTCATTAGGAGAATGACGTGATTGACCTGACCCATTCCGTTAGCTTAGCACCCGATCGTTTAGTATGTTGCTATTGCTTTCTTCATGACTTATACATGTTCCTATGACTATGAGATTATGCAACTCCCGTTTACCGGAGGAACACTTTGTGTGCTACCAAACGTCACAACGTAAATGGGTGATTATAAAGGTGCTCTACAGGTGTCTCCAAAGGTACTTGTTGGGTTGGCGTATTTCGAGATTAGGATTTGTCACTCCGATAGTCGGAGAGGTATCTCTGGGCCCACTCGGTAATGCACATCACTATAAGCCTTGCAAGCATTGTGACTAATGAGTTAGTTGCGGGATGATGTATCACGGAACGAGTAAAGAGACTTGTCGGTAACGAGATTGAACTAGGTATCGAGATACCGACGATCGAATCTCGGGCAAGTAACATACCGATGACAAAGGGAACAACGTATGTTGTTATGTGGTTTGACCGATAAAGATCTTCGTAGAATATGTGGGAACCAATATGAGCATCCAGGTTCCGCTATTGGTTATTGACCGGAGAGGTGTCTCAGTCATGTCTACATAGTTCTCGAACCCGTAGGGTCCGCACGCTTAACGTTACGATGACAGTTATATTATGAGTTTGTATGTTTTGATGTATCGAAGGTTGTTCGGAGTCCCGGATGTGATCACGGACATGACGAGGAGTCTCGAAATGGTCGAGACATAAAGATTGATATATTGGACGACTATATTCGGACACCGGAAGTGTTCCGGAGAAGTTTCGGATTAAACCGGAGTGCCGGAGGGTTACCGGAACCCCCCGGGGAAGTATTGGGCCTTAGTGGGCCTTGAGGGGAGAGAGAGGGCAGCAGCCAGGAGGTGGCGCGCCCCCTCCCATGAGGAATCCTAGTTGGACTAGGAGAGTGGGGCGCAGCCCCTCTTTCCCTCTCCCTCTCCCTCTCTTTCCTTCCCCCCCCCTCTTTTCCTAGTTGGACTAGGAAAGGGGAGTCCTACTCCTACTAGGAGGAGGACTCCCCCCTCTCCTTGGCGCGCCTAGGGAAGCCGGCCTCCCCCTTGCTCCTTTATATACGGGGGCAGGGGGCACCTCTATACACACTTGATATACGATATTTTAGCCGTGTGCGGTGCCCCCCTCCACCATATTACACCTCGATAATACCGTCGCGGAGCTTAGGCGAAGCCCTGCGTCGGTGGAACATCATCATCGTCACCACGCCGTTGTGCTGACGAAACTCTCCCTCAACACTCGGCTGGATCGGAGTTCGAGGGACATCATCGAGCTGAACGTGTGCTGAACTCGGAGGTGGCGTGCGTTCGGTACTTGATCGGTTGGATCGTGAAGACGTACGACTACATCAACCGCGTTGTGATAACGCTTCCGCTGTCAGTCTACAAGGGTACGTGGACAACACTCTCCCCTCTCGTTGCTATGCATCACCATGTTCTTGCATGTGCGCAGGAAATTTTTTGAAATTACTACGTTCCCCAACAGGGGCCTATGTTTGTAGGCGCCCAGTTGCAAGTCAACCATCGACTCGCAACTAGGGTGAGTGTATGTTCGTAGGGGTCCAGTTGCAAGTGAACCATCGACATGCAACTAGTATGCGTCGTACTTTTTTGTAGTGGCCCAGTTGCATGTCAACCATGAACTCGCAACTAGGGGGGACATATGTTTGTAAGGGCCTAGTTGCAAGTCAATCATCGACTCGCAACTAGGGGGTATGTTTGTAGGGGGGCAGTTGTAAGTCAATCATTGACTCGCAACTAGGCGGGGGATGTATGTTTGTAGGGGGTAGTTGCAAGTCAACCATCGACTCAAAACTAGGACGCGTCATACTTTTTTGTAGTGGCCTCAGTTGCATGTCAACCATCGACTCGCAACTAGGGGGCATATATTTGTAGGGGGCTAGATGCAAGTCAACCATCGACTCGCAACTAGGACGCGTCATACTGTTTTGTAGTGACCCCAGTTGCATGTCAACCATCGACTCGCAACTAGGGGGCGGATGTTTGTAGGGGCCCAGTTGCAAGTCAACCATCGACTCGCAACTAGGGGGGACGCATGTTTGTCGGGGCCCAGTTGCAAGTCAACCATCGACTCGCAACTAGGGGGACATATGTTTGTAGCGGCCCAATTGCAAGTCAACCATCAACTCGCAACTAGGAAGCGTCGTAATTTTTTGTAGTGGCCCCAGTTGCATGTCAACCATTGAGTCGCAACTAGGGGGGGACGTATGTTTGTAGGGGCCCAATTGCAAGTCAACCATTAACTCGCAACTGCGCGTCGTACTTTTTTTGTAGTGGCCCCAGTTGCATGTCAACCATCGACTCGCAACTAGGGAGGGGCGTATGTTTGTAGTGGCTCAGTTGCAAGTCAGTCGTCGACTCGCAACAGGGATGCATCATAGTTTTTTGTAGTTGTCCCAATTGCAAGTGAGCCATCGACTCACAACTAGGACGCGTCGTACTTTTCTGTAGTGGGCATATTTGCAACTCCATCCTCGACTCACAACTAGGCACATAGTTTGTTCTCATCCCAGTTTCAATCCCACCACGACTCGCAACTAGGAATGTAGTTGTTGTTGCCTCGGTTGCAAGCCAACTCTTGGTCCGCAACTGGGACTGACCTTTTTCATTCATGCCCAATTGCAAGCCCGCCCTGGACTCGCAACGTGGCTCACCCTTTTTTTTTGTCACACTTAGTCGCAATTTCACCCTTCACTTGCAACTGGGCTTGAATTATTTTTTTGTTGCCCAAGTTGCAAGTCCATTATCGACTTGTAACTAGGCTTTGAAGTTTTTTGTTGCCACCTCAATTGCAAGTTGTCATTTGTGACTCGCAACTGGGCAACAAATTCAGGACCATTTTTTGAATCCACAAGAAAATTGAACTCATGCAATTTCCTAGAATCACAAATATTTTTGAATTCGTGAACATTTTTTTCAAATTCTTTATTTTTTAAATCGCGAACACTTTTCAGCTTGTGAACAATTTTTTTACTTGCAACGTCAAACATTGTTCAAATTAGTACATAATACATAAATGCATTTACTTTTATTAAAACATTTACTTGAAAATATAAGCTTTTACCCTAGATGCACTTTCACGTTTTGAAATGAAAAAAAAATTAGTGCCTGTGTAGATGCTTTTTTGGGACGTACACACTTCTGTGTTTTTTCTTGTGTGATACAACCGATTGTTGCTTTTCACAATTGTTGTTTTCCTTCGAGCAGACAGTAATATCTTGAGAAACAAACATTTGGGCTGGACTAATGATCGTGAGAAATAAACAGTTGGGCTGGATGTTAGCTACGTCTACGTGAGCGACTTAGCGATCGGACGGAAACAAACAAACACAAACAAATAGTTGCTGATAGGCTAAAAAAAATTGATGATGTCCACATCTAAATGTGCCTTAGTCACACCCTTTTAGAAAAGAGGATGACTTTGGTTCCGTAAAATTAGGTATAGTTATTTCTCCGTTCATTAGAATGTCTCTATTATTTTTAAAACTTGCTTCAACAATCGCCAGGTTACAACTACAAAATGATGGGAGGATAGGTAATGTTCTGTAAGTTTGTACTCTTCAAAACAACTTAAACATTATCCTCAACGAGTATATGTACTCCAAACCAACTTGTGGTTGGATGGGTAGGTGGATAATGGTGTTCCCATCCCACCAAGGTTCGAGTCCTGAGTGGTCATAGGGTAGAGTGTGCGTATGTATGTTTATAAGGATGAGTGTATTCAATGTATATTTGAGCGCATGCTTTTGTACTGTGTTAAAAGAAACGAGTATATGTACTTGGAAAGAATTGTCACGCTTATACGATGTACTAGGCACACAACTAATAATGTGACAAACAAAAAAAATGGGGAGCAGCTGTTGTTGTCCCTACAAGAGTCTAGTGGCAAGTGTCAACGTTTCCCTTTTGCTTCCTTTCCCACACAACCCAGTCATGAGCCAATGTATTGATAATCAGCCCCCCTTCCCACTCCAATTATATAACCCCGACCCAACGGCAATCAACAAAATAACAAGAGTGTAGTATACTCCCCAATTCCATGAGACTATAGAAAAAAGGGATGGGACGGAATACCAGTCTTGAAAACTAGTCAATGCGGTGGAATTACTACTTGTCCATTCCCCCGTCCCATATTTTAATTCCTACTACACATTACTCGCTTGCTTATGCTAGCTGCTTCCTCCCATCTCCCTACTAATTATTCCCATCACAGTCCCCTCTTCTTCCTGCCCCCATATCATTCCAATCCTAACATGGTGCGTCACATAGACTGCATGTAGAGAGGTAGACGAGGTCAAGGACAAGCGGTGGAGGCCAGGAGGCCCGGGCATGGGGGAGGTGAAGGAGAAGGAGGCGCTGGCAGCGGAGATCCTTGAAGACCATCGGAAGGGATCTTCCGATGACTCCCTACCACCCACGGGGCTGGACCTCAACCAAGGCTTCAGCGAGGGAAGCGACGACGGGGGAGACGGCGACGAGAACTACGACGACGATGGCGGTAGCACCAGCGAGGTTGCTGGAGGAGGCAGGAGCTCAAGCAACAAGAACAGCGCCAACCATGAATCAGAAAGCAGCAGGGGTCGTCATGACAAGGCCGAGGGCAGCGGCGAGAGGGTGCCCACGGTGCGGCAGTACAACCGGTCGAAGCACCCCCGGCTCCGCTGGACGCCGGACCTCCACATGGCGTTCCTCCATGCCGTCGAGCGGCTGGGCGGCCAAGAGAGTAAGTAACCCACCCCAATATTTCTTTTGCTGTGCATTTTTTTTCGTCGTAATTAATTCCCCCGCCCTTGATTCGTGATCTAAACTTTTATTTGTGCCAATTTTTGGACAGGAGCAACGCCAAAGCTGGTGCTTCAGATGATGAATGTGAGGGGGCTCAGCATTGCTCATGTGAAAAGTCACTTGCAGGTAAAGGCAGAAAAAGGAACAGCCTACTTCTCATGACTGCTCGGTAGCTGTTCTTCTAGCTACTTGCTTCTTTCCTTCACACGACAAGCGTTGGACCTAACCCTTTTCTTGTTCATCCCATCGACTTTTCAGATGTACAGAAGCAAAAAGATAGAACACGAGTCCAGCCACGAGAGGGCAGCCATGTCCTCAGGTTATTTATATATACAATCACGCTGATGCTGGATATCTCACTATTTTCACACACTAGGAATTCATTGTCATGACCCTTTTTCCTATTAATTTCCAGTCTTTTCGCCCATGAATTTCCACATGAGGAGAGGGGACCATCCATTCCACGACATGTTCTTCCAGCGAGCTGCCGGCTCGACGCTCTCCTCCAGGTTCAACGATGGTGGGGTCTTCGCGCCGAGAAATGCCGGCTTGCCGGACGCTAGCCGGATTTACGGGCTCCTCCAACACCGGCAGCATCCATTACAAACCTTCGACTTCAAGAACAGCACGAGCCTTAGGTACTAAAAGCACGCCACACAGCATCTTACATGCATGTGTAACGGCCTTGCTGCGGATGATATGACGATCATATCGAAACCCTAATCCGTACATGCTTGCGTCTAGGAATCAAGAATGGGCGTTCACCCAGCACGCAGCGGCGGCGAGGGCACGTGCGGTTAATGACAATGGTCCGGGGAAAGGGCTAATCCACGAGATGATCTTCAGGAAGGACGGCAAGCCGACGTCGCATTTGTTCGACGTGAGGGACGCCGCCGCCTCCAGCGGGACGACGTCGCCGTCAACAACAACCACGAGCCAGGCCGACCGTAGGCCAGATGGCGCAAAGATGGGAAGCATGAATTGGATCGGCAGCAGCTCTCGGCCGGTCTCGAAGACAATGTCGGCTACTGGTTTGGAGCAGGGCGGCCACGCTCAGCTCCCATTTAGATGGCGAGGTGCCGCCGGCAGCAATGGCTGCCACCCCAACGGCAACACTGGCAGAACAACGTCATCTTCAGATCCCGTGGTGACATGTGAAGCAGGTTCCCCGCTCTTGGTACGCATCATTGTTTACACATTTTGCTTCGAATTGATACATACACTTGTAAATATATAAGTTCGCAGCTTAATTTGTCACAAAATATCAATATTTAATATAATGGTTGCCTCTCTGTGCATGCAGCTGCCGAAGCAGGGAGTGCCGAGGACTCCAGCCAAAGCTACTGAGGAGACGAGCATCGGAGCAGAGGCGAGGAAGACGAAGACATCGGCTGCGGCGGAGGAGAACGGGTGGGCGCCAGAGTTGCAGCTAAGCCTGAGCCCCAACGCGGCGGCAGACACTGTAGAAAAGGGCAAGAAGAGGAACAGCGCTGGGCAGGAGGTGAGCAGCGACAAGGTGCCACTCTCTCTCTCGCTGTCATTACATGGTGGCGTCGTCGACGACGACGACGGTGGTGGCCGGGATGGCAGGAGGTTAGAGGTAGCGACAGGTAGCAGCAGCAAGAAGGCCGCTCTGGGGCTGAGTACTTTGGATCTGACCATGTCAATCAAGGCATTGGAGTGAGATCTTTCAAGTACTTGTCCCAAGGCCTTCCAAAACTTGCACACTGCACCATGAGATTAATTAATAAGATTGTTGATCTAATTTAACCATGCATGCTTCCGGACAAATATATAAATATATATTTTTTATCTTGAGTGACATGTAGAGCTAGGATGACTGTTTCGCCACATTATATGGTCACATGCATGATCAAAACAAAAATTTGTCAGGCATGGTATCATTGGGCTTCTAAGTCATATATATGTCTCTGTATATAAAATGAAACAAAATGCACACTTATTAGTCAAACGCTTAATCATAATTACAATTTCTTTTGCCATAAGAGTTTTTTGGGTACATTAGGGCAGTCTTATACGAAATGCACACTTATTGATCAAACTCTTAATCATAAGATGCACTATATCTAATTAATGGCATTAATAAACACTCCTTCAGTTCACAAATATAAAATGTTTTGGGTATTTCCATATGGACTACATACGGACTGAAATGAGTGAACAAACGCACTAAAACGTGCCTATATACATATCATTTAGAAAAATGTTAGAACATATTATATCATCTTATATATGTGAACGGAGGGAGTAGATGTTTAATGAGATATATAGTGCACCATATATAATGACATTAAACTGTCCTAGTGCACTATATCGTCTTAGTGTTATACATATCTAAAACAACCCTTATTTAGTGTCTTTTGTGAGAGAAGAGTTATGAGATATTTTGGATTTGTTGCTAAGATCTATATCTGAAATTCTGGATTAAAGATATGGTTGATTTCTCTTTCCTCGTGAAATTGGGTGCAACATCATCTTTGTAGTTATGAAACCATGCTAAGCTACAAGTACACATATCCTTAAACTCGTTTTGGGTGATAAATAAACTGGTTTAATTTGTCCTGTGGTGCGCGTGCTCAAATACTTGAATTTTCTATACTAGATTAGGATGAGCAGTATATGGAAGGTGAAGCTACTTTCCTAAAAAAATTACTTGTTACCTGGTGTAATTTAAGCGCATCATGGTTAGTCTGGAACGTTCTAGAAAGTAGCTTCACCTTCCATATTTTTTATGATTATGTATACAACTCAGCTCAATTAAATAGAATTAGTTATATCATCATAGAGTATTAGTAATTATAGGTAACCCACTAAGTTATATTTGCCATGTTTTACGGTTGCAGTTTTGATTTCATGAGAAACCTGAAATCATACATACATATCTATTTATTTCACCAAGAAACTGCATAAAATGACTAAGACTAACAATATAATGAAATGACTGCGTAAATTACACTTGCAATTAGTTCCATGGTGACATATACCATATTAGTTCTAGACGGGATTGATAATATTATGCATTTTAGACAAGATTGATAATGTTAGCCCTTCACGCCCAAGTGAACATTTTGTGTCCAGCTCTTGCGAATCGCACCCTTAAAATATGTTTACATCTATCTTATACAAAAACATATTTAGGGTGGAGGCGTTGTGGGTATGTCTATGTACTAGCATGTATAATGGCATGGAATATCTTTATCATATTATGTGAATGTATACTTATAACTCTTCTAGATGAAAATTGCACAAAGCCTTCTCGTTCTACATGAGTTCGAATGATCAATTGCAACACGCATGTTTCATTAACATGATATTAAGTACTGTCAAAAAAATTCATATCATACTATCGCATATTTAATTGTACCATTTCCCTCCTATCCAAAATAAGTGTCGCAGTTTTGAACTGAAGTTGGTTCAACCTCAGTTCAAAGCTGTGACACTTATATTATGGACCGGAGGGAGTATGTGATATTACATCAATCTCGAATTAGTTGTCTTAAATTTGTATAGATACAGATGTATCTAAAAATGTATCTAGATACATCAATATCTAGAAAAATCTAAGACAACTAATTGGAGTACATACATTCGCCCATATGTCATATGTATTGAGATAGAAAATATGCAAGTTTTAACTTCTCGTGAAAAAAAATGTCGTTTGTAGGTTAACCGCAAAGTTGAAACGTATTTGTTGCCCGTCAATTTAGTTCATACATTATATAGATGATTTAATTGAAAACTAGGAAAAGTCACAATATTATATTTCATCTCGCGGGAGGACTTTCTCTACCCAGCTTGCTTGAACTTTTTGGGGGCAACTGGGATGCGCTCCTTACAAACAGTTTTTTTTTATGTATGTGTGCAACTCCTATAAACTCCTGTTACTCGTATATTAGAACATGTTAAATTGGTCAAGTTTTACTCATACTGCTATACTCCATATGTCCAAAATATATATGAGGTACACTTGACTTTTTAGAGTCCCTAATGCATTATTTCAACTATAGTTTTCAGTTTTCACTTATAATATATGCATGTAAGGAACATGAGATGCAAACCATTTTCAAACAAATACAATGTATTATTGTTACATGCATATAATCCATGTCCTTCCGCATACATTGATAGTCAAGGTTTTAAAACTTTGATCAGAAATATAGTTACCCTTTTCTTCTATTTTTGTAATTGAACAAGTACTTTCCATTTCAGAATTTACTAAAGCAGTTGAACGTAAACGTCGGACCATACACAAAACCAATATATTTAAAAAATACAAGGCTAACTAACTATTTGAGTTCACTATAATTGACAGGTGCGGTAAGTCACTAACAATAATTATTGGATAAGGATATGAATCAAATATTGTTATGTAACGCCCTGGCCAAAACCATCGGTTTTCAACCGTTACGCTTCGCGGGATCTAGACTGGCTGCATAGACCAACACTAGTCTTTTCTGCACATTTTATGGTCACTCGTGAGCACCCATGATTAATTTCCGAGTCGGTCACCCATCTTCAAATTGCTTCAGCCAAGCACATTTACTTTGAGGTTCCTTATGAATGGGGTCACAGTAAAGAAGAAAAGCCTCGTTGATATGAATAGTCTATCGTTCTTATTAAGCCAGACAAGTTAAAGATCAACAAACAAGATAAATAAACAAATAGACAGTTTTTTGTGTGGAAAACACTTGCCAAGAAAAATCAATGTGCACATATTTTTCGATAAGGGACATAATGGGTTCATGACATTGATCTTCACCATACGAGGAGATTTTGCATGCATGTGATTTACAATGCGTCGTCAAGTGATTGATCTCGTCCTATATGTTCTTGTTACTTTAGTCTACATGGGAACTGAAGGATCATAGTAACACTTCTTTGACAACAAAATGCCGAGCTTTTGCTCAGCTGGCAGCAAAACACCCAGTCTTATAGTACATGGCAGAACCTTCGATCGGGACGGTGGATAATCCTCGGCTAAGCTTTGATGAAGGGGATACGTAAAACTGAATGCACAGCGTACAGACTACCTTAACAGTTGACATTTTGTTTGACAGTACGTATGTGCCTACCCTATTCCCTTGATTTCTGCATTTGCAGCAGTGCTCGATCGAGGCCCAGTGTACAGGCCAGTCACCTGTGAGAACTTCGGAAGAACACCAAAGCAGCGAGGTCACTGTTAACTCTACGGGACTTGTTAGCCATTTGCGTAGAGTAGCTAGCTCTGAGAAATTGATGTCCAGAGAGGAGAGATGGACGAGGACAAGGAAGCGTTAGCCATCGAAAGGGACAGCGAGATGACAGCCCTCTGACCAACGCACAGCGGCTGCAGTGTGCAACAGAATGTTGCGGTCGACCGATCATGCATGCATGCCGCCGCTGCAGTCGCAGCGGTGCTGTATGGCTATGTGTAGCTCGATTGACCGTTTCAGGTTGTGTACTGTGTGCATGCATGGCGCGCGCCACCGGCCTAGCTAGCTAGCTAGGGCATCGACGGGATCGTCCCCAAACCTTCCCAAGAAATTCCAACGACGGGACAGCCATGGCTCGGCTCCTACCGAACGACGAGAGTTATCCATATTTCAGCACATCATGTGATATATAATTTGCTACCATTTGGTGTAGCTATAATTTTTTTTAAAGGAGGATACCTCCTGCCCCTGCATCAAACGATACACATAGACATTTTATTAAATAAGGTACCTACAAAGTAGTACAAAATCCATCTCAGATACACAAACAAAAGCAGTACAAAGAATAAAATGCCACGGCCGGCAAAAATAGAACACGATGCCTAAGCATCTATCTTATTATTTAATCGCCTTTCAAGCCGGTTGTACATAGCCCGTGCTACCGTCTCCCAGCGGATACACCCAAAAGTTATATGCTCATGGACTTCCGCACTGCTGAGTAATGACCCCGTATGAATCCATCCAGACGTTTGAAGGATAACCTAAAAAAGTTTGTGATATTGATTCGATTAAAAATAATGTCATTTCGACAATTCTAACTAGCCCAAATTAATGTACAAACCACTCGAATTTGTGATGTTGCACTAGGCTCCACCCTATTTAACCAGGTACCGAACAAATTGGAGATGTTATTGGGTGGACAAAAATTAAAGGACATATGTACTGTACGCCACAATAACCTGGCTAGCATGCATTTGAGAAAAAAGATGTTGGGTTGTTTTCTCTTGATCACAAAAACATCGTTTACTATCTTTCATCTATGTTTCACCAAGTCATCCTTAGTCAAACTCACTCCCTTGTGCACAAATCCCATAAAGACCTTTATTTTCAATGGCACCTTAATTTTCCAAATATGAAGCGACCTTGGAATTGGTCCAATGTTAATCAATTCGACATACATAGATTTGACTCACAACACACTTGAAACCGAAAGTTTCCAATGAAGTGTACTCGCACATTAGACATGTTGACCTCCATCAATGTACGCACTAAATGTAACCATCTATCCCAACGTTCCTCCACTAGTATCCGTCTAACTGTATGGTTAAGGGAACGTAACCTAGTATTGTACTTATGAAGGCGTATTTATGATGTATAATATTATAAAGTGTTGTATATTGCAAGGGTATAGGCGTCTCCACTAGCCAAGTACCTTTCAAAATCTAGTAGTGCGACCGTTCCCGACTATGAATTTGCTTCTATTAAAGAAAACAACATTTGTCCTCATCATCCCTTTCTAAAAGGAGAGACATTCGGTTGCGCGGTAACTTCTACCAGGGTTTTGGAATGCAGATGCTTGTTACGCAATGGTTGTATCCACACCCATCCTTCTCTACAGATAGCCAATATAACCATTTGCTAAGTAGGCACTAGTTCTTTACTTTGAGGTTCTCAATACCCAAACCATCTTGGTCTTTCAGTCTACAAAGTATGCCCACTTAGCCAGTCTGTACTTAGATTTATTCTCATCACTTTGCCAAAAAAATGGTCGATAAAATTCCAACCTTTTTTGTACCACTACGGGTATCTTAAAGAAGGATAACATGAACATTGGCATTCTTGTAAGCACAGAGTTAGCAAGAAATAATAGATCCCCATAATACATAACCTTGCCCTTTCAGCATCTTAGTTTTTTCTCAAATTGATCTTCAGTGCACTTCCATTCTTTGTTGGTCAACTCCGATGATAGATTGGGATCCCTAGGTAACTAAAAGGTAAGGAACCATCGCTTCCAGCCGTCGCCTCCTCATGCCTCATCTCCAAGAAAATGCTAGGGTTCCTCTGCCTCCCGCTCGTGCCGCCGTCGGTCCGGCTCATTTTCGGTGGCCTTAGGGCCATGGAGGCGCGATGGATCCCGACCTTTGTAGGCGGGAGGGCTCCATTTTTAGATATTTCTTTGAGTTTTGTTAAGATTTTGTCCTGCTTAGGAAGAAGAGATGGTGGTGCCTCCCTGAAGATGGAATAAGGTTCTCCCCGCCTAACACCCGTCTCGGTTGTGCCTCTAGCATCATCGGTTGGCGTGTGGAGGTGTGTCTCCAGTTGATCTATCTTTGGTGGATCTACTCGGATCTGGTTATCATTCGTCTAACTTTGTGTGTCTTCAGGCTGGATCCTTCTGATCGCTACTCTTCATCAGCAGCGGTTGCTATTTTGGTGCACTGGTCCTATGGGGCCTTAGCACTATGACTTCTTGATTGTCTAGTATAACAAGTTTTGCCCGGCTAGCTCAGGCAAGGGAGGGGCGATGACGGCGGCGTGCCTTCGGCTTGCTTCAGTGCTTGTAGTCGTCGCTAGGTGGTCTACGGGTCTTGATGTAATTTTTTTATTTCAGGTTTCATTGTACTGCCATGATTGAATATGAATAGATTGGAAGTTTTCCCACAAAAAAAAGGTAAGGATCCAAGTTCAAAACCGAACAAATGTCTATAGTTTTCATGTTCCTCCTTGACACGCACAAAGTAGTATAGTTCACTTTTATGAAAATTTATTTACAAATTGAATAATTGTTTGAAGATACATAAAACCAGCTTTATATTTCTAGCCTTTGTCATATGAAAATAATTATATCATCAACATATTGTAATATGGAGAAACCCCCCCCCCCCCCCCCATCCACTTGATGTGGGATGAGCCCTCCTACTATGTTTATGACACACTACCTGCTATGGGGCAAAAACACTTGACAGAGGCACACCCAACCTTGAAAAAAATGAGTAAAGATGAAGGTGCTTAATTACAAAAAATATATTCTTTGGGCCACTCGGGTATTGCTATATTTTCCCTTTGTCGCTTCAACATTCCCTGTCTAGCTCCGCTACTATTGCCGAGCTTGATAACCCACAAGTATAGGGGATCAATTGTAGCCTCTTTCGATAAATAAGAGTGTCGAACCCAACGAGGAGCTAAAGGTAGAACAAATATTCCCTCAAGTTCTATCGACCACCGATACAACTCTACGCACGCTTGACGTTCACTTTACCTAGAACAAGTATGAAACTAGAAGTACTTTGTAGGTGTTGTGGGATAGGTTTGCAAGAATATAAAGAGCACGTAAATAAAAACTAGGGGCTGTTTTAGGTAAAGAAGCAATAAAGTTAGTACAACGAGTGTGGAAAAGTGGTGGTAGGAGTTGCGAAATTGTCCCTAAGCAATTGACTACTTTACTAGACCGATAGCAAGTTTTATGTCGGAGAGGCCACTGCTAGCATGTCATCCCTGACTTGGAATTCTATGCACTTATGATTGGAACTATTAGCAAGCATCCGCAACTACTAACGTTCATTAAGGTAAAACCCAACCATAGCATTAAGATATATTGGTCCTCCTTCAATCCCGCATGCATCAATTTGTATGCTAGGTTGAAGCTTCTGTCACTCTTGCCCTCCAATACATAGTCCTATCAACATACAACTAACCCTATGGTGTGATCCACGCGCGCGTTCATATGATGGGCACCAAAGGACAGCAACATAACCACAAGCAAATTAAACCAATCATAGAAATCACCAATTACCGATAGGACAACGAAAATCTACTCAGACATCATAGGATGGCAACACATCATTGGATAATAATATGAAGCATAAAGCACCATGTTCAAGTAGAGGGTACAGCGGGTTGCGGGAGAGTGGACCGCTGTAGATAGATGGGGGGAGGTGATGAAGATGTTGGTGAAGAGGACGGAGGTGTTGGTGTAGATCGTTGTCGCGATGATGGCCCCGGCAGCGTTCCGCCGCCACCGGGAGAGAGGGGGAGAGCCCCCATTCTTCTTATTCTTCTTCCTTGACCTTCCCCCTAGATGGGAGAAGGGTTTCCCCTCTGGTCCATGGCTTCCATGGCGGCGGAGGGGCGAGAGCCCCTCCGATATTGGATATGTCTCTCTGTCTCTCTCTGTTTCTGCATTCTAGATTCTGGCCTTTCACTTTTTCTTATATTCCCGGAGATCCGTAACTCCGACTGGGCTGAAATTTGGACACGATTTTTATCCGGATATTGGCTTTCTTGCGGCGAAAGAAGGGCACCAACCGCCTTACGGGGTGGCCACGAGGGTCAGGGGCGCCCCCCTGCCTCGTGGCCCCCTCGGGCATCGTCTCGCGTTGTTTCTTCTTCCCAAGAATCACATATATTCCAAAAAAAATCTCCGTAAGTTTTTATCCCGTTTGGACTCTGTTTGATATGGATTTTCTGCGAAACAAAAACATGCAACAAACAGGAACTGGCACTGGGCGCTGGATCAATATGTTAGTCCCAAAAATAGTATAAAAAGTTGCCAAAAGTATATGAAAGTTGTATAATATTGGCATGGAACAATCAAAAATTATAGATACGACGGAGACGTATCAGCATCCCCAAGCTTAATTCCTGCTCGTCCTCGAGTAGGTAAATGATAAAAAAAGATAATTTTTGATGTGGAATGCTACCTAGCATAATCTTGATCATGTAATCTAATCATGGCATGAATATTAAGACACGAGTGATTCAAAGCAATAGTCTATCATTTGACATTAAGACAATAATACTTCAAGCATACTAATAAAGCAATCATGTCTTTTCAAAATAACATGGCCAAAGAAAGTTATCCCTACAAAATCATATAGTCTGGCTATGCTCCATCTTCACCACACAAAATATTCAAATCATGCACAACCCCGATGACAAGCCAAGCAATTGTTTCATACTTTTGATGTTGTCAAACCTTTTGAACTTTCACGCAATACATGAGTGTGAGCCATGGATACAGCACTATAGGTGGAATATAATATGATGATGGAGGTTGTGTGGAGAAGACAAAAAAAGGGAGAAAGTCTCACATTGACGCGGCTAATCAACGGGCTATGGAGATGCCCGTCAATTGATGTCAATGCGAGGAGCAGGGATTGCCATGCAATAGATGCACTAGAGCTATAAGTGTATGAAAGCTCAAACTGAAACAAAGTGGGTGTGCATCCAACTTGCTTGCTCATGAAGACCTAGGGCAGTTGAGGAAGCCCATCGTTGGAATATACAAGCCAAGTTCTATAATGAAAATTCCCACTAGTATATGAAAGTGATAACTCAAGAGACTCTCTATATGAAGAACATGGTGCTACTCTAAAGCACAAGTTGGTAACCGAATAGTAACATTGTCCGTTCTCTCTTTTCTCTCATTTTTTTATCTTTTATCTTTTTTGTAGGCTTCTTTGGCCTCTCTCTCTCTTTTTTTTGGGGGGGGGGGGCTTCTCTGGCCACTTTTATTTTGATAACCTCACATGGGACAATGTTATAATAATGATGGTCATCACACTTTTATTTACTTACAACACAATATTACAACTTGATACTAGAACAAAGATATGACTCTATATGAATGCCTCTGGCGGTGTACCGAGATGTGCAATGATCTAGCGTAGCAGTGAAATCAAAAAACGGACAAGCCATGAAAACATCATGCTAGCTATCTTACAATCATGCAAAGCAATATGACAATAAATGCTCAAGTCATGTATATGAAGATGATGGAAGTTGCATGGCAATATATCTCGGAATGGCTATGGAAATGCCATAATAGGTAGGTATGGTGGCTTATGTGTGATAGAGTGTATCGTATCACGGGGTTTGGATGCACCGGCGAAGTTTGCACCAACTCTCGAGGTGAGAAAGGGTAATGCACGGTACCGAAGAGGCTAGCAATGATGGAAGGGTGAGAGTGCGTATAATCCATGGACTCAACATTAGTCATAAAGAACTCACATACTTATTGCAAAAATCTATTAGTTATCGAAACAAAGTACTACGTGCATGCTCCTAGGGGGATAGATTGGTAGGAAAAGACCATCGCTCATCCCCGACCGCCACTCATAAGGAAGACAATCAATAAATACCTCATGCTCCAACTTCGTTACATAACGGTTCACCATACGTGCATGCTACGGGAATCACAAACTTCAACACAAGTATTTCTACGATCCACAACTACCCACTAGCATGAGTCTAATATCACCATCTTTACATCGCAAAACTATTGCAAGGAATCAAACATAAGATATTCAGTGATCTACAAGTTTTATGTAGGATTTTATGACTAACCATGTGAATGACCAATTCCTGTCAACTCTCTAAATAGATATAAGTGAAGCAAGAGAGTTTAATTCTTTCTACAAAAGATATGCCCACGCTCTAACAAATATAAGTGAAGCAAAAGAGCATTCTACAAATGGCGGTTTTCTATGTCTAGGGAAACAGGCATCCAAAGTTCAAATGATATAAGTGAAGCACATGAAGCATTCTATAAAGCCATACTCAAAAGATATAAGTGAAGTGCAATGAGCATTTTATAAATCAACCATGGACTATCTCATGTTAGAATAAAATCCAAGGCCACCGTCGATCTACCGAGGACCAAGCAATCACACAAGCACGACACCGAGATTTGTTAATGAGGTTCGCCGATATGGCTACATCCCCGGGGCCTGACTACAGGCGCTCCTCCCCATGTAACCGTCACAATACCGCACCCTGGCCGCCCGGGCGCCGGCACATGCCACCGTCTCCCCCGCGTACCTGTGCTATTATGTTGGCATAGGTTACATCATGTGTCTACCCCAGCTATATATGAGAGGCCTAGGATACAAGTGTCCTATTAGGACACAACTCCTACCATGTCTACACACAGTCCAAAACCAAGTCCAATTGTAACCTACCTTGTATAATAATATTCGACACAATTCTAACAAATTCCACCTTGGTGAATATTCTTCACCACATTGAATTCATCCATGCGCCGAACCTCCATGTACATTGGACTTGAGATACGCCATGAGCACAGCTGCTACTCCCAGACTCCATATGACTCCACCTGCAACTGTAGTCCCTTCTTGTCTTCTTCACAGTCAACACTCGAGCAAAATTAAGTTCCTCATTACTCTACGTTGTGCTCCCAACTTCCGGAGTATCCGTTCAACACCATCACACACAGACCACTGTCTGCGTGAAAATGAACAACTCACATATTGGATGCCACATATAAGAGTTACCTAAACTCAACGTCACCGCTCTTTCTTGACTTCTTGTCTAAAACTTGAAGGAATTTCACCATCGCCCTGTGTCACCCCGAGTCAAATTTGCAGTTATCTCATCCTTTTTCCTGGACATGTCCCATAGCTATAGCACTCCACCTCCTTCTGTACTTGTTATCCGCACTTTGCCATGTGCACTGAACACCACTGAATATACGGCCATGTACTCTCTCAGCTTTTGACAATTTTAGACTTTCCGCCACTTTTTCAGATTCTTTCATGGTCAACTCATGTCCATCTTCCGGCACCGATAAACCCAGTCACCAACTTGAATCTGGTAGGCCTGTCGCTGTGTCCCGTGCTTACCACATGCCTCGCCGCTATCACCGCGTCGAGCCTCTGCTGTCTTGGTCGAGTCTCCCAAGGTCGCGAACCCACACCACTCAACCCCCACTGCAGAGAACCACCGAACATCACCGACCGATGCTGAGTATCACGTCTCCATCAGACCACTGGTACCCAGTCCGATCCACGTGTCTCTCGTTATCCCGCTGAAATAGGCTTCGACTCTCTGACGTCTTACGCCGTAGCCCCTCAATCAGCACCGAGTGAAGTCTTCCATCAGACTCTAGCTCCACCTTCAACATGAGTCCATGTAGCTGCGCTATGCTACCCCGCGCCCCGTCGACTTCAAGCTCTCATGTGTACACTTCCTTGAATCAACCCTGCGCCATAGTCTTGTCGAAGCCGCACAAGCCCTCAGGCCTGCACCACGCATTTCCACGCCCAGAAGTCGGCCACCATCAGCATCACGCTCCTATGTCGTCGTCGCTGAAATCACCTCCGTCTTCTCCTTTGACCAACATCCATGTCGATCCATCAGACTGTCTAGTCTGACCCAGCCGAAATTATCGGACTGCAACCATGCTCCACCTTGCGCCGTGTCCCCCCACACATCTCCGTGCATTGCTTGACGCCCTGTGTTTGCATAATCCCACCACGACGCGCTCCAGACTTCTCCGAGCCTTATACGCATGTCGTCTGTCTTGATTTGCACTCGGCCATCATGCCGAACAACGCCGTCGCTGCATTCCTACCATCTTCAATCCATGTACAAAGCAAAGAATTCCAAAAGAAATAGCACCCGGAGCCTTGTTGTTCACCCGTAGCAAGCCACCACACACAAGTTTCCTGAACTATTCTTTTCATCTTCACACACGTACTCAATCGATCCATGGCCATCAACGTCCACGCCCTGGTGACAAGACAACACCAAGCGACACCCTTTGATCGCAGCAGAACGACATCTTTTTTCTTTTAACAAATCTCCCGCATGTAGCTCTGGCTCCTTTCATGCAGTATGTACGATCACGCGGACCTCTGCCTAGCTCGGACTGAGCCTTGATCTTCCAGGCCTCCTGCCATGGACCATGCCGAGCTCCAGCCCCGCAGGGCCCGTAGCGCCAGCCCTTGGGTCCCTGGCCCGCAGGCCGCGCGTGCCCGTCTGCGCAACGCGCTTGGCCGCCGCATGCCCTAGCGCTCCTGCCGCCGCAAGTGCCCGATACGAACCCCGCCACATCTTCTGATCTGCCGATCTTGTCCCGCTGCTGCCTGATAGGTCTGCCGGCTTCCGCCACACGCGCTACTGCCTGATGCTGGCCTCTAGCCGCATGAGTCTCCGCCTGGTCCAGCACTGGCCACCACGTCGCCCCACACCCGACGGACGAACACACCAGCCGCGCGCGTTTCCAACGGCTGGGTCGCTGCCCTAGCACTTTGCTTGCGCGCCCTTGCGGCTACATGTTACGCCGCCGCCGCACACTCCCGATCTCGTTGAGATTCTGTGTCCGCATGCCACACACCGACAGCCTGCTCGCATACGATTGCTGCTTAAAGATCACAACACGACCAACTCTGCTTCTAAGATCGCAACTCGCCGACGATTTTCTCACCCGTATCACGATCGCTTCTTGCAGCTTTCTGTCGATGCTCTCTTCTTCCTCCTCCCAATCAACGCCCGCAACCTCAAATCAAACCTTGCTCATGATACCACTATAACACGACTCCATATCCTATCTAAACACAATACAACTACAACTCCAACTTTAACCTACCTTGACACTATATTCGACACAACTCCAACATCTCATACCAGCATGGTGCATCAAAGAAAAGTGAAAACTAAATGCAAAAGACGCTCCAAGATTTGCACATATCACATGAACGAAATGAAACCGAAAACATACCGATACTTGTTGAAGAAAGATGGGATGCCTTCCGGGGCATCCCCAAGCTTAGACGCTTGAGTCTCCTTGAATATTTACTTGGGGTGCCTTGGGCATCCCCAAGCTTGAGCTCTTGCCTCTCCTCCTTCTCCTCATATCGAGACCTCCTCGATCTTTGATCACTTCATCCACACAAAACTCAACAGAAAGCTCAGTAAGATCCGTTAGTATAATAAAGCAAATCACTACTCTAAGTATTGTTGCAAAAAAATTCATATTTTGTTTTTGCATTTTAGCTACTGTAATATAACTTTTCCATGGCTTAATCCACTGATAGAAATTGATATTTTCATCGAAACAAGCAAACTATGCATAAAAAACAGAATCTGTCTTAAACAGGACAATTTGTAGTAATCTGAACATTCACCATACTTCTGGTACTCCAAAAATTCTGAAAAATTAGGACAAATGAACAATTTGTATAGAAAGACAGTGCAAAAAATTTCAGAACCGTTTGACGTTCCAGTAAAAAATGTAAAATCACGCACTACAGCCAAAGTTTATGTTTTGCACCACACAAACCAACAAGCAATGTTAACATCCTAAAGGCAAATCTTGGCACATTATTTTTATGATACAATGGATTTGTACAAGGGGATAATTATTTTTTGTTGAAAAGTTTCTGTAATCAAGGGTCACAAAGTTTCCATGGGCATGAACGAAGTTCAAGGCTAGCTCCCACTTTAACAATGCTCGTCTCTTACTTTCGCTTTTCTTTTTGAAAAAGTTTTAGGTTCCCCTCTTTATTTTTTTTGTTTTTAAACTTTATAAAAGCACACAACAGAAATAAATGAGTCTCTAAAACTTCCGGGTTGTCTCCCTGGCAGCGCTTTCTTTAAAGCCATTAAGCTAGGCATATAGTGCTCAAGTAATGGATCCACCCGGATCCCAAGGTATATCAAAGCCAATTTTAATTAACAATGATTTGTGATTTAGTAGTGAGCACAAAGTAACATATATCATGCAACAACTAAGTCTAACTCTCTTCCTATGCATTGGCATGTCATAAAAGAACAATTCCTGCACACATAGTAAAGGCCAATGCATAGTATAAACAGTTTCTTGCAATTTTATCATATTGGAAACATGGAGAGGCGTTGATGTAGTTCCTCTCTCATAATAATTGCAAGTAGGAGCAGAAAGCACATGCATATTATATCTATCAAAATCATCATGTGTAGTAGTAAAACGCAACCCATCAATATAATCCTTATTAAGGGCAAACTTCTCCGATATAGTGTAGTCGGTAGAATTCAAAAAGATAATAGGACTATCATGCGTGGGTGCAATAGAAACAATTTCATGTTTAACATAAGGAACTATAGCAAGTTCATCTCCATAAGCATAATTCATATTGGCATCTTGGCCACAAGCATAGCAAGCATCATCAAAAAGGGATATTTCAAAAGAATCAACGGGATCATAACAATCATCATGGCATTCATCCTTCGGTAGGAACGAAGGGACATTAAATAATGTATGAGTTCGAGAGTTACTCTCATTAGCAGGTGGGCACGGGTAGCTAATCTGATCTTCGTCCTTTTGTTCTTCGCTCTCCTCATCATCTTTTTCATCCAATGAGCTCACAGTTTCATCAATTTCTTCTTCCGAAGACTCCTGCAAAATATTAGTCTCTTCTCGGACAGTGGAGACTTTCTCAATAAATTCATCAATATCATAATTGTATTTACAATTATCATAGCAATATTTAAGGATAGCTAAATTTTTAGGTCTATAAACTGATTCATCAAAATCTTCAAACTCTTTAAACAATGATTCAATTTCACATGCACCCTTAAAAGTGACAAATTCTTCTATTCGTTCCACATCATACTAATCATATATACCATTAGCATAAGAAGCTAAGGTTTCATTATCATTAGATTTGCATGAAAAGGGAAGGTGTGGAGCCTTCATCCTAGAGCAACAAGTATAATCATGTCTCAAGCATAGACCCCGAGCATACCAACGTAACATATAAATTTAATCCCATAATAGTTTCCCTTTTTGAGTCAAGGGATAATCCCTAAAGTATTCACGTTGATCCAATGTGTCTCCCATAACATAATTGAATGGGGTTTTCTCAGGATTATTAAAGTAGTACATAATATCTTTCACATAATGAGCATCGAGGGTTTTAGGAGGTTCCCCATCTCCATGAGTAGCAAGTAAATCTAATTTTTTAGGTATTTCGTGTTCCATATCCATAACTAAAGATAGAGAACAACTTAGAACAGCAAATAAAAATTACTTCGTGATAAAGCAAACAAGCACACACGAGAATATTGACCCCATACTATTTCTCCCCGGCAACGGCGCCAGAAAAAGGTCATGATAACCCACAAGTATAGGGGATCAATTGTAGCCTCTTTCGATAAGTAAGAGTGTCGAACCCAACGAGGAGCTAAAGGTAGAACAAATATTCCCTCAAGTTCTATCGACTACCGATACAACTCTACGCACACTTGACGTTCGCTTTACCTAGAACAAGTATGAAACTAGAAGTACTTTGTAGGTGTTGTGGGTAGGTGGTCGATAGAACTTGAGGGAATATTTGTTCTACCTTTTAGCTCCTCGTTGGGTTCGACAGTCTTACTTATCGAAAGAGGCTACAATTGATCCCCTATACTTGTGGGTTATCAAGACCTTTTTCTGGCGCCGTTGCCGGGGAGTTATAGCATGGGGTGAATATTCTCGTGTGTGCTTGTTTGGTTTATCACTAAGTACTTTTTATTTTGTGCTCCTGTTTTCTATCTTTACTTATGGGTATGAAACGCAAAATACCAAAAAAATTAGTGGTACCTACTGAACCAATGGTTGAAGAACCACTCAAAATCTATCACACTCCTGAAGCTTTTTACTTGGATCATCTTCGACCCCTATGTGCTCGGGCTGAAACCCCAACTAGCTTAGTTGAGGGCAAATCTGTAGATGAGCATGCTTGTTATGTGCAACACCGCATATCTGAAAAAGGGAAACTTTTACTCGATCAAATTCATCGTTTGCAGTGCTATGCTTGGAATTTATGTGAAATATATGATTGTACTTGTTGTTCTAAAGACCCTAAGAAACACCTTCCTTACCAATGTGAGTTTAGTGATAATGGAATCGTATCTTCGTATACTAAGGGTGTTTTATAATTACTATGATGTTCAACAAATTGAAGAATTTGTTGCATTTAGGGGTACTTGTGAAATTGCTTCTTTTATTGAAGAGTGTGATACTACTCTCTACAAATCTGAAAATTTGGCCATACTTAAATATTGCTATGATAATTATGCTTCTAATCCTTAAATTAAACCATATATTGAGGACTCCTCCGCTTTCCAAGAAGAGACTAATTTTTTGCAGGAGTCTATGGAAGAAGAAATTATTGACGTTGTGAGCTCATTGGATGAAAAAGATGAGGAGGAGAGCGAAGAACAAAAGGAGGAAGAGCGGATTGATCACCCGTGCCCACCTTCTAATGAGAGTAACTCTTCAACTCATACATTTAACTTCCCTTCGTGCTTACCAAAGGATGATTGCTATGATGACTATTATGATCCCGTTGATTCTTTTGAAATATCCCTTTTTGATAATGCTTGCTATGCTTGTGGCCAAGATGCCAATATGAATTATGCTTATAGAGATGAACTTGCTATAGTTCCTTATGGTAAAAATGAAATTGTTGCTATTGCGCCCACGCATGATAGTCCTATTATCTTTTTGAATTCTCCCGACTACACTATATCGGAGATGTTTGCCGTTCTTAAGGATTGTATTGATGGGTTGCATTTTACCGCTGCACATGATAATTTTGATAGATATAATATGCATGTGCTTGCTTCTCCTACTTGCAATTATTATGAGAAAGGAACTACATCTCCGCCTCTCCATGTTTCTAATATGATAAAATTGCAAGAAACTGTTTATACTATGCATTGGCCTTTACTATGTGTCCATGAATTGTTCTTTTATGACATGCCGATGCATAGGAAGAGAGTTAGACTTCGTTTATGCATGATATATGTTACTTTGTGCTCACTACTAAATCACAAATCATTGTTAATTAAAATTGGCTTTGATATACCTTGGGATCCGGGTGGATCCATTACTTGAGCACTATATGCCTAGCTTAATGGCTTTAAAGAAAGCGCTGCTAGGGAGACAAACCGGAAGTTTTAGAGAGTCATTTATTTCTGTTGAGTGCTTTTATATAGTTTAAAAACAAAAAAATAAAGAGGGGACCCCAAAACTTTTTCAAAAAGGAAAGTGAAAGTGAGAGAGACAAGCATTGTTGAAGTGGGGGAGCTCCGTAAACTTTGTTCATGCTCACGGAAACTTTGTGAATCTTGATTACAGAAACTTTTCAACAAAAAAAATTATCCCCTTGTACAATTCCATTGTATTATAAAAATAATGTGCCAAGGTTTGCCTTTAGGATGTTTACATTGCTTGTTGGTTTGTGCAGTGCAAAACAGAAACTTTGGCTGTAGTGCGCGATTTTACCTTTTTTACTGGAACGTCGAACGGTTCTGAAACTTTTTGAAATGTCTTTATATACAAATGTTTTATTTTTCCTAACTTTGGAAGAATTTTTTGAGTACCAGAAGTTTGGTGAATGTTCGGATTACAACAGACTGTCCTGTTTAAGCCAGATTCTGTTTTTGATGCATAGTTTGCTTGTTTTGATGAAACTATCAATTTCTATCAGTGGATTAAGCCATGGAAAAGTTATATTAAAGTACCTACAATGCAAAACAAAATATTAATTGGTTTGCAATAGTACCTAGAGTAGTGATTTTCTTTATTATACTAATGGATCTTACCGAGCTTTCTGTTGAGTTTTGTGTGGATTAAGTGTTCGAAGATCGAGGAGGTCTCGATGTGAGTAGAAGGCGGAGAGGCAAGAACTCAAGCTTGGGGATGCCCAAGGCACCCCAAGTAAATATTCAAGGAGACTCAAGCGTCTAAGCTTGGGGATGCCTCGGAAGGCATCCCATCTTTCTTCAACAAGTATCGGTATGTTTTCGAATTCGTTTCGTTCATGCGATATGTGCAAATCTTGGAGCGTCTTTTGCATTTAGTTTTCACTTTTCTTTTATGCACCATGCTGGTATGAGATAGTCCTTCGTTGATTTGTAGAATGCTCTTATGCTTCACTTATATTTGTTAGAGCATGGGCATATCTTTTGTAGAAAGAATTAAACTCTCTTGCTTCACTTATATCTATTTAGAGAGTTGACAGGAACTGGTCATTCACATGGTTAGTCATAAAATCCTACATAAAACTTGTAGATCACTGAATATGATATGTTTGATTCCTTGTAATAGTTTTGCGATATAAAGATGGTGATATTAGAGTCATGCTAGTGGGTAGTTGTGGATCGTAGAAATACTTGTGTTGAAGTTTGTGATTCCCGTAGCATGCACGTATGGTGAACCGTTATGTGATGAAGTCGGAGCATGATTTATTTATTGATTGTCTTCCTTATGAGTGGCGGTCGGGGACGAGCGATGGTCTTTTCCTACCAATCTATCCCCCTAGGAGCATGCGCGTAGTTCTTTGTTTCGATAGCTAATAGACTTTTTGCAATAAGTATGTGAGTTCTTTATGACTAATGTTGAGTCCATGGATTATACGCACTCTCACCCTTCCAACATTGCTAGCCTCTTCGGTATCGTGCCTCGCCGGTGCATCCAAACCCCGTGATATGATACGCTCTGTCACACATACACATAAGCCTCCTTATATCTTCCTCAAAACAGCCACCATACCTACCTATCATGGCATTTCCATAGCCATTCCGAGATATATTGCCATGCAACTTCCATCATCATCATATACATGACTTGAGCATTCATTCTCATATTCTTTGCATGATCGTAAGATAGCTAGCATGATATTTTCATGGCTTGCCCGTTTTTTGATATCTTTGTTATGCTAGATCATCGCACACCCTGGTACACTGCCAGAGGCATTCATATAGAGTCATATCTTTGTTCTAGTATTGAGTTATAATATTGAGTTATAAGTAAATAAAAGTGTGATGATGTGACGCCCTGGTAATTAAACTACAGTAAACCTTTGTTAATGATGCCAGGTCATTATGATTAAATTTTGCTAAACCTCATGTGTTTCAAAACTTAGTTCAAATACAAATTCAAATAACAAGTCAAATTATAGTTCCAAAAAATGAAGTAAAAATGTTCAAAGGGTTATAAATATTCACTAACTAATTAGCAAATAGAATCCAACATTATATAAAATATTTAATTGCCCTAAAACAATTAAGACGGTAACCAAAACAGCCTCATTAATCCACTTTCGTTTATGCACAATTCAAATGCTCATCAAACCTTTTTGTGACAGTGCCTAAAATGGCTATCCTAATATAGGCCAAGTCTCATACTTAACCAAAAGTCATTTGCTTTTGTAAATAAAAATAAAACTGAAACAAAAAAAACGTAAAAGGAAAGCAACTCCCTCCGACTGGGCCGTGGACCAGTTGGCCGTGTGGCCAAGCGGCCTGTCGGCCCACCCCCCCCCCCCCCCGCGTCCCTAGCCTACTAGGCCTCCCACCTGAAACCCTAATCACTCTCCACACTCCCCCGATCCCCTTCTCCCGCCCGATCTGGATCGCCTCAGATCGTAGCACCCTAACGCCACCCAACCACATCGCCGTCAACGACCCCGCGCCCTTTGGCCGCCCATCCCCGACGCAGGCCCGCCACCTCGCCGCCTGGAGCTGTCATCCATCGCCGGATCGCGTCCTCGTCCTCCTCCCCAATGGCCTTCATCGACCCTCGTCGTTCGCGTCGCCGCTCGCCTCCTCCGGCGCCACCTCGTCCTTGCCATGCTCGCCGCCCCGACGCCTACTCGTCATCGCCCCGCAGCTCTGGCCCTTCCCGAGCACACTCATGCACCACTACAGGGCCGGTGAGGACCTCCCAATCCGACCCCGTCTTCCCTTGCTCCAGTCACCCGCTGTCGCTCGCGCTCACCCACGTTGCCTACTGCCGCGTTTCAGCTCGCCTACTCTGCTGCGCTGCCCACGACTGGTCTTGCCGCCGCTGCTTTTCCCTGCAGCTGCTCGCTGCCCGCGCGTGCCTAGGGCACGCCCTTGCCTTGGTTGGCCGCCCTCCTCCGCCCTTGGCCGCGGCCACGCGCATGCGCACCCGCTGCTCCCGCCGCCTCTGCTCGTGTTGCCGCCTCCCTGCTACGGCCCCGCGTCGGCACTCGTCGCCGCCCGCGACCGTGCTCTGCTCCGCCCCGTGTAGCTCACCACTCGCCGCCGAGCGCCCCGCCGTGGCCGTCTCCCGGGTTCGCCCCGACGGGTACCCCGCCCACACCCGTTAAACGCCTGCTCCATTGGACTGATGGGCCACTGGCATCCGGGGCCCACGCCCCTGGAGCGGTTATAAAAAAAGAACTAAAAATAATAAAAATAAAAATAATTAAAATTAATTAATGAACTTATTTAATTAATCCTGATTAATTAACCTGTTGATTAAAACACTAATCTGTCACTGACTAATGGGGCCCACACTTAACTAATCCTAATAAGTTAAAACAAATCCTATCTCACCACTTTCCCAATGACACGTGGGTCCCACTGGACCCACAGGTCAGATTTGACCAAGTCAACCGCACTGTTGACTGATGACCTCAGCATTGCATCATGATGACATCAGCCGACACTATTCTGGATAATGTTAGAATTAAATAGATAAATAAATTCAGAAAATGATTAAAACTTTAGAAAATCATAGAAAATAATCTGTAACTCGGATTAAAATACTTTGTACATGAAAGTTGCTCAGAACGACGAGACGAATCCGGATACCCAGCCCGTTCGCCCGCCACACATCCCTAGCAAAGAAAACACGCAACTTTACCCCTCCGGTTCATCCGTCCGAAAAACGCGAAACACCAGGATACTTTCCCGGATGTTTCCCCCCTTCGCCGGTATCGCCTACTACTGCGTTAGGTCACCTCTAGCACTGTATATTGCCATGTTTCGCTTTGTGATGCTTTGATTGCTCTGTTATTTATTGTGTTTCCCCTCCGTTACTTCTTTCCGGTAGACCCTGAGACCGATGCCTGTACCCCTGTGATCGACTACATCGACGATGAACCCTTCTTGCTAGAGCAACCAGGCAAGCCCCCCCCCTTGATCACCAGATATCGCCTATTCCTTCTCTACTGCTTGCATTAGAGTAGCGTAGCAGGTTACTGCTTTCGGTTAATCCTATTCTGATGCATAGCCTGTCATTGTTGCTACATGTTGTTACCCTTACCTGCAATCCTAAATGCTTAGTATAGGATGCTAGTATTCCATCAGTGGCCCTACACTCTTGTCCGTCTGCCATGCTATACTACTGGGCCGTGATCACTTCGGGAGGTGATCACGGGCATATGCTATATACTTTATACTGTTACATTACTTATGATACTGTTCGGAGATGGGGGCTGAAGGGGAAGTTGGCTCCATCCCGGTAGAGGTGGGCCTGGGTTCCCGACGGCCCCCGACTGTTACTTTGTGGCGGAGCAACAGGGCAGGTTCAGACCACCTAGGAGAGAGGTGGGCCTGGCCCTTGTCGGCATTCACGGATACTTAACACGCTTAACGAGATCTTGGTATTTGATCTGAGTCTGGCCACTGGTCTATACGCACTAACCAACTACGCGGGAACAGTTATGGGCACTCGACGTCGTGGTATCAGCCGAAGCCTTCGCGAAGTTAGCGACTGAGCGGCGCGCGCCGGATTGGACTGGAACGCCTGCTAGGCTAGGTCTGCTTCCGGCCGCCATCGCAACGTGCAGGTGTGCAATGGGCGATGGGCCCAGACCCCTGCGCCATAGGATTTAGACCGGCGTGCTGACCTCTCTGTTGTGCCTAGGTAGGGCTGCGACGTGTTGATCTTCCGAGGCCGGGCATGACCCAGGAAAGTGTGTCCGGCCAAAGGGGATCGAGCGTGTTGGGTTATGTGGTGCACCCCTGCAGGGAAGTTTATCTATTCGAATAGCTGTGATCTTCGGTAACAGGACGACTTGGAGTTGTAGCTTGACATTATGACAACTAGAACCGGATACTTAATAAAACACACCCTTCCAAGTGCCAGATATAACCCGGTGATCGCTCTCACATAGGGCGACGAGGGGAGGAGCGCTGGGTAGGTTTATTGTGTGCGATGCTACTGGGTGAACTTACCATCTACTCTATTCTACATGCTGCAAGATGGGGGTGGCCTGAAGCGTAGTCTTCGACAGGATTAGCTATCCCCCTCTTATTCTGGCATTCTATAGTTCAGTCCACTTATATGGCCCTTTACACATATACCCATGCATATGTAGTGGAGATCCTTGCTTGCGAGTACTTTGGATGAGTACTCACGGTTGCTTTTCTCCCTCTTTCCCCCCTCTCCATTCTACCTGGTTGTCGCAACCAGATGCTGGAGCACAGGAGCCAGACGCCACCATCGACGACGACTCCTACTTCACCGAAGGTGCCTACTACTACGTGCAGGCCGCTGACGACGACCAGGAGTAGTTTAGGAGGATCCCAGGCAGGAGGCCTGCGCCTCTTTCGATCTGTATTCCAGTTTGTGCTAGCCTTCTTAAGGCAAACTTGTTTAACTTATGTCTGTACTCAGATATTGTTGCTTCCGTTGACTCATCTATGATTGAGCACTTGTATTCGAGCCCTCGAGGCCCCTGGCTTGTATTATGATGCTTGTATGACTTATTTTCTTTTTAGAGTTGTGTTGTGATATCTTCCCGTGAGTCCCTGATCTTGATCATACACGTTTGCGTGTATCATTAGTGTATGATTGAATCGGGGGTGTCACAAGTTGGTATCAGAGCCGACTGCCTGTAGGAATCCCCCTTTCCAACTCCTTGGCCGAAGTTGAGTCTAGCCATTGAAAAAGGTTTTACTAACATGGCTGTGCGGATTACGGGCCCACGTCGCCATTGGGTGGTATTAGGATCTTTTATTTCTCGACCTATACTCTGGGACTCTAACATCTCTTCTATTCAGGTTAAACAATTTTACTTACTCTGACTCTAGGTTCTCGTAACTACTTCCACCCGGAGAGCCCCTTATTACAGATGATCGCCTGAAGTTTCCGAAGATGCTATTCGATGTTTTACCGAGACACTTGTGCCCACCGCCTTTGTAAATTCACTACCACCGAGACATCCCTATGGAGAGCTACTTATACTTGCCATCCATACCTTCATTCTCGATTACTCTTGTTAGTACAAGATACCCTAAACTACTTCCCTCTCTTTCGAGAATCCTTTGTGCTTACTGCCTTGCAGCTCCTTTTCCTCATGAATACATGTATGAATAATTCCTCACCCTTATTGGGGATTCGTTCATCCCCAGTTGTTCAGGTGTTTCACAAAATTCTTTGAAATGCCATTCGATCATCCGAAATCCTCAGTAGCCTATTGCTCTTGATCTTCTTTACCTGCTTGCATAATGGTTACTTCCATATGTCAAGCAATATTCATTAAAATACTTTGCGATCGACATTCTGATCCTGTTGATTCAACATGTGTGTGAATGCACAAATCATCATTATTCCTTGAAAATTATCCTTCCATCTCGGACGTCATTTTGAACATGAGCTGGTTGTCGACCAATCGAATTGCCACCGTTTGTGCCTCTAAGTCTATTCGACTTACTTATCTTTTGACCAGAGCATCTGCTTCTGATCCCCCAATTTGGAAATCATAATTCCTTGTATTTAAGCTCTCGAATTATCAAAATATTTCTATAATCCGATGCCTTTTGCATTATTTCTTCTTCTGGTTGAACATATATGCTCACATCAGATTCTTGGCGGTCCGCCAGATCGTTTGGTGGATTATTATCCGACCGTTACTGCATATTCTCAAAACCTTGAGTTCTTCCCCTGATACATATTGCCTTTGGTAAATTGTATCATTTGCCTTGTAAACCATGCTCTACTTTTGAGCTTGTATTATTTACTCTTGAAGATATGTTTCTATGATGCCCTGATGGGTTGAACCTATGCCTTCCTTAATCTGTGTGAACCCGAAAGGTTTCACAGGTCATACTTATCTGGTATTGCACCAGGTAAAACTTTCAACAACTAATGACATTTTCAAAAAATGAGAGGTGAATGGAAGGTTATACATTGAAGAAGTGGGAGTCGACCTTGAACTTTGTGTTCATGCCCAGGGACACGATGTAGATCTTATCATGGAAACTTCTCTTAAATTAATTATTCCCTTGGTATAAGTTCATATTATATCTGGGATTTGGTCTTTTGCAATTGTGGTTTCGACCAGATTGTCTTTCTTTCGTCCCATTTCTCAGGAAGTGAAAAACACTTGTCTTCTGCAGATCAATACATCTCCGCAACCCCTATGTCGATCTTCCTTCGTGTAATACCCTCTAGTATCCCGAGAATATCAAAGAACTGTGTTGCTTCCTATGAGTCTTCATCTAGTATCGCTTCTCACCGATTTCAGTTTTCCCTCGGGTTCTGAGTTATTTTACTCGAGAACGTCGATAAGTGAATCGATTCCGCACTCCGATTCAATAACTCTAAGTAATTTTCGTTGCTTATGAGTTTAATAATCCTTCAAGTCATTCCTAGCCTGATCGGCTATATCATTATTGTGCTAAATTTTAACTGTGCTACCCGGTCCTTCTTCCCGGAGCACAATTTTTGACGATGAGCTAACCTTACGTCGATCTTCCTCGTCGTACCATTTCGCCTTGAACAACAAGCTTGATTTCGAGTTGTGTCGTACCCTTGGTTCCAATAACCTTTCGCTTCACCATTCCTTTGACTTGATGTCATTGCCGATCGATTACTTCTTGAAATCTCTCGACAAATGTGTCGTGAACATCATCAACATTCTGAGCTCGTCCCAGATATCTATTGAATTCTTCATGGGAAATACCATCCTTGTCCCTTGGTAAATTGTGTTGTCATCGACTACTTCCTTGCTTTCTTTCCAACACAAACTTGTTTGTGTTGTGGCTGTATCTTGAGTTCCTGGCTATCCAGCTTGTGTTATGTTCTACCTGAAGTATTACCATCTTTTATATCAAGGATGTTGTGAGAATTGCTCCACCTCTTCAAAATTCTTGGTATAGTGATACTTCTCACCATCACCATTCCTTCTTGGTCCTCGTGTTGATTCCAATCGGGGTACCAACAAGTGAATGGTGCTGTTTGGATTCTGCCCTTCTAGCAATCCTATTGCTTTGAAGTTACTGGTCGATAGTTTCATTCTAAGTCTATTGCTTATTGAATCACCTTTCGAACATTGATCGTGCTACCTAGTCCAGATTTCCGGGTGCACCTTTCTATCATTGTTCAATTGTGTATGTTTCCCTCGAGCCTACATCATTATATCATTTGATCTTACTAATGTTATCTCCTTGTTCACATAGTTGTGGAAATCCATCTTTTTGGAAACCTCGATGAATTGTCACTGATTCCATCAGCCACCTCCTCATCATCTCGTTGATTTACTGAGGAACTTTTGTTTCGGAACTCACTTCCATAGTTCATTTCCCCGAGAATCTTACAATGTCATCTCGACAATTTGTGTTGCGCCTTCTTCTTAGGCATCCTAAGTCTGAGGTATCCTGACACCAATCAGATCTGAATCTCGATCAGATAAGATGGTTGGAACAAATTACCAAGAGTTATAACACTGGTCTTTTATGATCTAGTATGGTGATGTCATGCCTAGCACACCTGACCGGACAACCTATTGTTATAATTTCCTATTTAGCAAGGTTAACCATTCTTCCATGAGGGAATCATAAGACTTATTCCATAAGTTGTTCCTGATGGATCCCTTGTGTTTCCAAAGTCCGGCCTTTACCCAGTGACCATGTCAATGCTATCTCGAAGCATGTCCGTGGTACTCCGATTTTCAACAAGAGCATTTGAAGCCCAATGCTAAATGTTTCTTGCTCAATTATCCAAACACCGTTGTATGGGTAATGTCATGAAATTTCTCCGCCTTTTCCTAAAGGGTTCTCTACAATTATATCCTGTCATGGATATCATGCTCCGCTTGTCCTTGGGAAGGATATACCCCTGAGTTATGTGTTTAAACACATTTTTCCTTTCCATTTTTCTGTTTAATCTGATAATCGCATTCTCCTTTCCATCATTTTAGTTAACCTTCTTGAGGTTTATATGAGCTAAGCAGTAATAAGTCACTGCTTTTGTAAGCACCTCGGCGTACAACTCTGTCAGTAAGAACCTGTTACTATTGTTGATGACATTCTGGTAACCACCGATGGACGAGAACTTTGCCTATTGGTCCGCCTCGTTTCAACGAGCAGGAAAATGGTTCTCTTCGTCCCTCACCCTTGGTATCGATGTTGTTGTCCACATAACTGATAGGCTATCCTCTGACATGCCTTGCTTACATGATCGTGTAAGACGTCATCGCCTTCCTACTTTTAACCCACATGTTGGGCCCATAACCCACAGTTCCACAGGATCGAAACCTGACTCTCCTGCACAACCCCAGGTTTCCAAGTTATTCCTCGCGTGTGGCCTCGTATGTAATTCACGGGCCACCGTCCTAATGATCTATTCTGGTATCAGATAGAATACTTATTCTCGTTGCTCTGGACCCCTTTCACACTTTGTTGCAGACAGCGAACGGTTGCCTACCTGCTTGAAACTTCCCATGATACCTCCTTACTTTGCTCTCGATATTTTCTTAAGTTTCAATTCGAGAGTTACTTTCCGCCACCTTCCCCCGATGTTATCGACCAGATAGTCAACCTTGCAGAGGTCCGTTCTCCCGGAATACCCACCCTTTATTCTTTCATAAGTACGTTGGAGTTCCCGAAGAAAATGATGACTTCATCATGATGACCTGGAGTAGAGAAATGAAGACGTCAATGTAATGGATCGACCTCTTCGAGAAGAGCAACCAAGACCGAGGAGGTCCGTTAGAATTTCGTAACTAGACCTTCCCCCCTTCTCTACCTCTTAAATCTCGGGACGAGATTTCTTGTAGTGGAGGAGATTTGTGACACCCTGGTAATTAAGCTACAGTAAAGCTTTGTTAATGATGCCAGGTCATTATGATTAAATTTTGCTAAACCTCACGTGTTTCAAAACTTAGTTCAAATACAAATTCAAATAACAAGTCAAATTATAGTTCCAAAAAATGAAGTAAAAATGTTCAAAGGGTTATAAATTCACTAACTAATTAGGAAATAGCATCCAACATTATATAAAATATTTAATTGCCCTAAAACAATTAAGACGGTAACCAAAAAAGCCTCATTAATCCACTTTCATTTATGCACAATTCAAATGCTCATCAAACCTTTTTGTGACAGTGCCTAAAATGGCTATCCTAATTTAGGCCAAGTCTCATACTTAACCAAAAGTCATTTGCTTTTGTAAATAAAAATAAAACTGAAACTAAAAAAACGTAAAAGGAAAACAACTCTCCCCCCCGACTGGGCCTTGGCCCAGTTGGCCGTGTGGCCGAGCGGCTTGTCAGCCCACCCCGCGCGCCCCTGGCCTACTAGGCCTCCCACCCGAAACCCTAATCACTCTCCACACTCCCCCGATCCCCTTCCCCCGCCCGATCTGGATCGCCCCAGATCGTAGCACCCTGACGCAACCCAACCCCTTCGCCGACAACGACCCCGCGCCCTTCGGCCGCCCATCCCAGACGCCGGCCCGCAACCTCGCTGCATGGAGCCGTCATCCATCACCAGATCGCCTCCTCGTCCTCCTCCCCAATGGACTTCATCGACCCTCGTCGTTCGCGTCACTGCTCACCTCCTCCAGCACCACCTCGTCCCTGCCGTGCTCGCCGCCCCGACGCCTACTCGTCATCGCCCCGCAGCTCTGGCCCTCCCCGAGCACACTCATGCACCACTACAGGGCCGGTGAGGACCTCCCCATCCGACCCCGTCTTCCCTTGCTCCGGTCACCCGCTATCGCTTGCGCTCACCCACGTTGCCTACTGTCGCGTTTCCGCTCGCCTCCTCTGCTGCGCTGCCCACGACTGGTCTTGCCGCTGCTGCTTCTCCCTGCAGCTGCTCGTTGCCCGCGCGTGCCCAGGGCGTGCCCTTGCCTTGGTTGGCCGCCCTCCTCCGCCACTGGCCATGGCCACGCGCACGCGCACCCGCTGCTCCCGCCGCCTCTGCTCGTGTTGCCGCCTCCCTGCTACGGCCCCGCGTCGGCGCTCGTCGCCGCCCGCGACCGTGCTCCGCTCCGCCCCGTGTAGCTCACCACTCGCCGCCGAGCGCCCCGTCGTGGCCGTCTCCCGGGTTCGCCCCGACGGGTACCCCGCCCGCACCCGTTAAACGGCCCGCTCCATTGGCCTCATGGGCCACTGGCAGCCGGGGCCCACGCCCCTGGAGCGGTTATAAAAAAAGAACTAAAAATAATAAAAATAAAAATAATTAAAAGTAATTAATCAACTTATTTAATTAATCCTGATTAACTAACCTGTTAATTAAAACACTAATCTGTCACTGACTAATGGGGCCCACACTTAACAAATCCTAATTAGTTTCAAACAAACCCTATCTCACCACTTTCTCAATGACACGTGGGTCCCACAGGACCCACATGTCAGATTTGACCCAGTCAACCGCACTGTTGACTGATGACCTCAGCATTGCATCATGATGACATCAGCAGACACTATTCTTTATAATGTTAGAATTAAATAGATAAATAAATGCAGAAAATGATTAAAACTTTAGAAAATCATAGAAAATAATCTATAACTCGGATTAAAATACTTTGTACATGAAAGTTGCTCAGAACGACGAGACGAATCCGGATACCCAGCCCGTTCGCCTGCCACACATCCCTAGCATAGCAAACACACAACTTTCCCCCTCTTGTTCATCCGTCCGAAAACGCGAAACACCGGGATACTTTCCCGGATGTTTCCCCCCTTCGCCGGTATCGCCTACTGTTGCGTTAGGTCACCTCTAGCACCGTATATTGCCATGTTACGCTTTGTGATGCTTTGATTGCTCTGTTATTTATTATGTTTCCCCTCCGTTACTTCTTTCCGGTAGACCCTGAGACCGATGCCGGTACCCCTGTGACCGACTACATCGACGACGAACTCTTCTTGCCAGAGCAACCAGGCAAGCCCCCCCCCCTTGATCACGAGATATCGCCTATTCCTTCTCTATACTGCTTGCATTAGAGTAGCATAGCATGTTACTGCTTTCGGTTAATCCTATTCTGATGCATAGCCTGTCATTGTTGCTACATGTTGTTACCCTTACCTGCAATCCTAAATGCTTAGTATAGGATGCTAGTATTCCATCAGTGGCCCTACACTCTTGTCCGTCCGCCATGCTATACTACTGGGCCGTGATCACTTCGGGAGGTGATCACGGGCATATGCTATATACTTTATACTGTTACATTACTTATGATACTGTTCGGAGATGGGGGCTGAAGGGGCAGGTGGCTCCATCCCGGTAGAGGTGGGCCTGGGTTTCCAACGGCCGCCGACTGTTACTTTGTGGCGGAGCGACAGGGCAGGTTGAGACCACCTAGGAGAGATGTGGGCCTGGCCCTGGTCGGCATTCGCGGATACTTAACACTCTTAACGAGATCTTGGTATTTGATCTGAGTCTGGCCATTGGCCTATATGCACTAACCAACTACGCGGGAACAGTTATGGGCACTCGACGTCGTGGTATCAGCCGAAGCCTTCGTGACGTCAGTGACTGAGCGGCGCACGCCGGATTGGACTGGAACGCCTTCTAGGCTAGGTCTGCTTCCGGCCGCCCTCGCAACGTGCAGGTGTGCAATGGGCGATGGGCCCAGACCCCTGCCCCATAGGGTTTAGACCGGCGTGCTGACCTCTCTGTTGTGCGTAGGTAGGGCTGCAACGTGTTGATCTTTCGAGGCCGGGCATGACCTAGGAAAGTGTGTCTGGCCAAAGGGGATCGAGCGTGTTGGGTTATGTGGTGCACCACTGCAGGGAAGTTTATCTATTCGAATTGCCATGATCTTTGGTAACAGGACGACTTGGAGTTGTACCTTGACCTTACGACAACTAGATCCGGATACTTAACAAAACACACCCTTCCAAGTGCCAGATATAACCCGGTGATCGCTCTCACACAGGGCTTCAAGGGGAGGATCGCCGGGTAGGTTTATGCTATGCGATGCTACTGGGTGAACTTACCATCTACTCTATTCTACATGCTGCAAGATGGAGGTGGCCTGAAGCGTAGTCTTCGACAGGATTAGCTACAGCACTCTTATTCTGGCATTCTGCAGTTCAGTCCACCGATATGGCCCTTTACACATATGCCCATGCATATGTAGTGTAGATCCTTGCTTGCGAGTACTTTGGATGAGTACTCACGGTTGCTTTTCTCCCTATTTTCCCCCTCTCCATTCTACCTGGTTGTCGCAACCAGATGCTGGAGCCCAGGAGCCAGACGCCACCGTCGATGAAGACTCCTACTACACCGGAGGTGCCTACTACTACGTGCAGGCCGCTGACGACGACTAGGAGTAGTTTAGGAGGATCCCAGGCAGGAGGCATGCGCCTCTTTCGATCTGTATCCCAGTTTGTGCTAGCCTTCTTAAGGCAAACTTCTTTAAGTTATGTCTGTACTCAGATATTGTTGCTTCCGCTGACTCGTCTATTATCGAGCACTTGTATTCGAGCCCTCGAGGCCCCTGGCTTGTATTATGATGCTTGTATGACTTATTTTCTTTTTAGAGTTGTGTTGTGATATCTTCCCGTGAGTCCCTGATCTTGATCGTACACATTTGCGTGTGATTAGTGTACGATTGAATCGAGGGCGTCACAGATGATCATCATTATTAGAACATTGTACTAGGTGAGGTTATCAAAATAAAAGAGGCCAAAGAAGACCAAATAAAAAAAAGGCCAAAGAAGCCCACCAAAAAAAAGAAGGAGAAAAAAATAAAAAATTGAGAGAAAAGAGAGAAGGGACAATGTTACTATCCTTTTACCACACTTGTGCTTCAGAGTAGCACCATGTTCTTCATATAGAGAGTCTCTTGAGTTATCACTTTCATATATAATAGTGGGATTTTTCATACTTGGCTTGTATATTCCAATGATGGGATTCCTCATGCCCGAGGTCTTCATGAGCAAGCAAGTTGGATGCACACCCACTTAGTTTCGAGTTTGAGCTTTCATACACTTATAGCTCTTGGTGCATCCGTTGCATGGAAATCCCTACTCCTCACATTGACATCAATTGATGGGCATCTCCATAGCCCGTTGATTAGCCGCGTCGATGTGAGACTTTCTCCATTTTGTCTTCTCCACACAACCTCCACCATCATATTCTATTCCACCTATAGTGCTATGTCCATGGCTCACGCTCATGTATTGCGTGAAAGTTGAAAAGGTTTGAGAACGTCAAAAGTATGAAACAATTGCTTGGCTTGTCATCAGGGTTGTGCATGATTTGAATATTTTGTGTGGTGAAAATGGAGTATAGCCAGACCATACGATTTTGTAGGGATAACTTTCTTTGGCCATGTTATTTTGAAAAGACATGATTGCTTTATTAGTATGCTTGAAGTATTATTGTCTTAATGTCAAATGATAGACTATTGCTTTGAATCACTCGTGTCTTAATATTCATGCCATGATTAGATTATGTGATCAAGATTATGCTAGGTAGCATTCCACATCAAAAATTATCTTTTTTATCATTTACCTACTCGAGGACGAGCAGGAGTTAAGCTTGGGGATGCTGATACGTCTCCATCATATCTATAATTTTTGATTGTTCCATGGCAATATTCTACAACTTTTACATACTTTTGGCAACTTTTTATACTATTTTTTGGGACTAACATATTGATCCAGTGCCCAGTGCCAGTTCCTGTTTGTTGCATGTTTTTTGTTTTGCAGAAAATCCATATCAAACAGAGTCCAAACAGGATAAAAACTGACGGGGATTTTTTTGGAATATATGTGATTTTTGGGAAGAAGAATCAACGCGATACGATGCCCGAGGGGGCCACGATGCAGGGGGCGCGCCCCAGGGGGTCAGGCGCGCCTTAGGCCCTCATGGACACCCCATAAGGCGGTTGGAGCCCTTCTTTCGCTGCAAGAAATCTAATATCCGGATAGAGATCGTGTCCAAAATTCAGCCCAATCGGAGTTACGGATCTCCGGGAATTTAAGAAACGGTGAAAGGGCAGAATCAACCAGCGCAGAAACAGAGAGAGACAGAGAGACAAATCCAATCTCGGAGGGGCTCTCGCCCCTCCCATTCCATGGAGACCAAGGACCAGAGGGGAAACCCATCTCTCATCTAGGGAGAAGGTCAAGGAAGAAGAATAAGAAGGGGGGCTCTCTCCCCCTCTCTTCCGGTGGCGCCGGAACGCCGTCGGGGCCATCATCATCACCGCAATCTACACCAACAACTTCACCGCCCTCATCACCAACTCTCCCCCCTCTAGGCAGCGGTGTAACCCCTATTTTACCCGCTGTAATCTCTACTTAAACCTGGTGCTCAACGCTATATATTATTTCTCAATGATGTATGGCTATCCTATGATGTTTGAGTAGATTCATTTTGTCGTATGGGTTAATTGATGATCGTGATTGGTTTGAGTTGCATGTTTTATTATTGGTGCTGTCCTATGGTGCTCTCCGTGTCACGCAAGCGTGAGGGATTTCCACTGTAGGGTGTTGCAATACGTTCATGATTCGCTTATAGTGGGTTGCTTAAGTGATAGAAGCATAAACCCGAGTATGGGGGTTGTTGCGTATGGGATAAAGGGGACTTGATGCTTTAATGCTATGGTTGGGTTTTACCTTAACGATCTTAATAGTTGTGGATGCCTGCTAGAGTTCCAGTCATAAGTGCATATGATCCAAGAAGAGAAAGTATGTTAGCTTATGCCTCTCCCTCAAATAAAATTGCAATAATGATTACCGGTCTAGTTATCGGTTGCCTAGGGACAAATAACTTTCTTGTGACAAAAAGCTCTTTAATAAAACTAATTTAGTTGTGTCTTTATCTAAACAGCCGGTAGTTTTTATTTACACGCTCTTTATTATCTTGCAAACTTATCCAACAACATCTACAAAGTACTTTTAGTTTCATACTTGTTATAGGTAAAGCGAACGTCAAGCGTGCGTAGAGTTGTATCGGTGGTCGATAGAACTTGAGGGAATATTTGTTCTACCTTTAGCTCCTCGTTCGGTTCGACACTCTTACTTACCGAAATATGCTACAATTGATCCCCTATGCTTATGGATTATCAGTCCCTAAGCAATTGACTACTTTACTAGACCGATAGCAAGTTTTATGTGGGAGAGGCCACTGCTATCATGTCATCCCTGACTTGGAATTCTATGCACTTATGATTGGAACTATTAGCAAGCATCTGCAACTACTAACGTTCATTAAGGAAAAACCCAACCATAGCATTAATATATATTGGCCCCCCTTCAATCCCGTATGCATCAATTTCTATGCCAGGTTGAAGCTTCTGTCACTCTTGCCCTCCAATGCATAGTCCTATCAACATACAACTAACCCTATGGTGTGATCCACGCACGCGCTCATATGATGGGCGCCAAAGGATAGCAACATAACCACAAGCTAATTAAACCAATCATAGTAATTCACCAATTACCGATAGGACAACGAAAATCTACTCAGACATCATAGGATGTCAACACATCATTGGATAATAATATGAAGCATAAAGCACCATGTTCAAGTAGAGGGTACAGCGGGTTGTGGGAGAGTGGACCGCTGTAGATAGATGGGGGGAGGTGATGAAGATGTTGGTGAAGATGACGGAGGTGTTAGTGTGGATCATTGTCGCGATGATGGCCCCGACAGCGTTCCGACGCCATCGGGGGAGAGGGGGAGAGAGCCCCACTTCTTCTTCTTCTTCCTTGACCTTCCCCCTAGATGGGAGAAGGGTTTCCCCTCTGGTCCATGGCTTGCATGGTGGCGGAGGGGCGAGAGCACCTCCGAGATTGGATTTATCTCTCTGTCTCTCTCTGTTTCCGCGTTCTAGATTCTGGCCTTTCACCGTTTCTTATATTCCCTGAGATCCGTAACTCCGATTGGGCTGAAATTTGGACACAGTTTTTATCCGGATATTGGCTTTCTTGCGGCGAAAGAAGGGCACCAAACACCTTATGGGGTGGCCACGAGGGTTAAGGGCACGCCCCCTACCTCGTGGCCCCCTCGGGCATCGTCTCACATTGATTCTTCTTCCCAAAAATCACATATATTCCAAAAAAATCTCCGTAAGTTTTTATGCCGTTTGGACTCCATTTGATATGGATTTTCTGCGAAATAAAAAACATGCTACAAACAGGAACTGGCACTGGGCACTGGATCAATATGTTAGTCCGAAAAATAGTATAAAAAGTTGCCAAAAGTATATGAAAGTTGTATAATATTGGCATGGAACAATCAAAAATTATAGATACGATGGAGACGTATTAGAGCTGCGGTTGTGTCCCAGTTGCTTTTTGACCACACTTGGGTTAGGAGGGACTTTGCCTAGTCCCGAGCACCCGGCAAGAACCACTCGGCAATTAACGGGTAGTGGCACTACATAATCATACTTGTAGATGTAGTGTTCAGACCTTGGCGGGTGCCCATGTTGCACATGAAACAAGCTCTCACCTGCTTTACAGATAAAACACATATCAAGGTACACGACGAATGATGCAAGGTAGTGAGGCAGTCCTCTTATAGAGTAGATCCCAAGATAAAAGGAAAACACACACGCATGCAATTGTGTTGCTGAAAAAAGAATACAAGAATGACTGAAGACTATGCCACACCATGCCATTGAACGCCTAATCTCCATGAAAACACCATCGGGAGGGAGAACGGCGCAAAGTGTCTGCATTGCCGAGTCCATAATAGATAACAGTCTGCACATGAAACCCTGACACAGAGAGAGGTGAGCCCAACAATGTCCTACAAAGGGGACCGAAGCCCTACGGGCGTCGGCGCCAAAGCACGTGGTGATAACCGAGAAGTATAGGGGATTAATCGTAGTCCTTTTGATAATTAAGAGTGTCGAACCCAACAAAGAGTAGAAGGAAATGACAAGTGGTTTTCAGCAAGGTGTTTTCTGCAAGCACTGAAATTATCTATAACGAGTAGTTTGGTAGCAAGGTAATTCGTAACGAGTAACAAGTGTAACAAAGGTGCAATAAGGTGGCCGGATCCTTTTTATAGCAAAGGACAAGCCTGGACGAACTCTTATATAAGTCAAAGCGCTCCCGAGGACACATGGGAATTATTGTAAAGTTAGTTTTCATCATGCTCATATGATTCGCGTTCGCTACTTTGACAAGCCTCCCACTTATGATTAACCTCTCTCACAAGCATCCACAACTACGAAAGAAGAATTAAGATAAATCTAACCATAGCATGAAACATGTGGATCCAAGTCAGCCCCTTACGAAGCAACGCATAAACTAGGGTTTAAGCTTCTATCACTCTAGCAACCCATCATCTACTTGCTATTTCCCAATGCCTTCACCTAGGACCAAATCATGGTGAAGTGTCATGTAGTTGACGTTCACGTAACACCACTAGAGGAAAGACAACATACATCTCATCAAAATATCGAACGAATACAAAATTCACACGATTACTTATAACAAGACTTCTCCCATGTCCTCTGGAACAAAAGTAACTACTCACAAAGCATGTTCATATTCAAGATCAGAGGGGTACTAAATATCATTAAGGATCTGAACATATGATCTTCCACAAAATAAACCAACTAGCATCAACTACAAGGAGTAATCAACACTATTAGCAACCCACAGGTGCCAATCTGAGGTTTTGAGGCAAAGAATGGATACAAGAGATGAACTAGGGTTTGAGAGGAGATGGTGCTGGTGAAGATGTTGATGAAGATTGGTCTCCCATGATGAGAGGATCATTGGTGATGATGACAGCTTCGATTTCCTCCTCCCGGAGGGAAGTTTCCCCGATAGAATAGCTCCGCACGGAGCCTTGGATTGCTTCTGCCCAGGTTCCGCCTCGAGACGGCAGCGCTTCGTCCCTAAAGCCTCCTTATTATTCTTTCTAGGTTAAAACCCTCCATATAGAAGAAGATGGACACCGAGGGCTGGCCAGGGGGCCACGCCTTGGGGGGTAGGACGCGCCCCCCAGGCTTGTGGCCACCTAGTGGGTCCCCTTCTGATCTTTCTTCGCCCAATATTTTTTATATATTCCAAAACAATTCTCTGTTAAGTTTCAGGATATTTGGAGTTGTGCAGAATAGGTATCTCAGTGCTCCTTTCCGGTCTAGAATTCAAGCTGCCGGCATTCTCCCTCTTCATGTAAATCTTGTAAAATAAGAGAGAAAAAGAATAAGAATTGTATCCTAAAGTGTAATAACAACACATAATGCAATGAATATCAACATAAAAGCATGATGCCAAATGGACGTACCAACTCCCCCAAGCTTAGACCTCGCTTGTCCTCAAGCGAAAGCCGAAATCGATAATCATGACCACATGTTTAGAGATAGAGGTGTCGATAAAACAAAATACAGACATGAGGGCATCATGATCATCTTTAGAAAAACAATATATTGTCATATAACTTCTTATGCTAAAGTGATAATTCGTTCACAAGATAAAGTATGAACCAAAAACTTCATTGAAAACTAACGAACTATGGTCTCAGTCATTGATGCAATTGCAATTTGTAGTAATGTCAGAAAGAGTCAATTTAAGAGCCTTTATTTTGCAAGTTCACATACTCAACCATCATTTAGTCTTTCATAATTGCTAACACTCACGTGATACTTATGAGGTCAAAGCTTCAATCAGACATATAGAAAGACAGGGGCTTATAATTTCGCCTCCCAACCATTTACCTCAAGGGTAATGTCAACAATAATAACTTATGAGCACCTCAAGGGTATGTCTGGATCTTTCTCCAACACATAGTGCTTGCCAAAAAGAGAAAATTAAAAGGAAGGGTGAAGATCACCATGACTCTTGTATGAAGGTAGATATTAAAGTAAAAGATAGGCCCATCGCAGAGGGAAGCAGAGGTTGTCATGTGCTTTTTATTTGGATGCATGTAATCCTAATGCAAAAGAACGTCACTTTATATTGCCGTTTGTGATAGAGAACTTTATTATGCAGTTCGTCGCTTTTATTTCTTCCCCATCACAAGTTCGTATAAAGCTTATTTTCCTCACACTATAAGATCATACATATTTAGAGAACAATTTTTATTGCTTGCGCCGATGACAACTTACTTGAAGGATCTTACTCAATCCGTAGGTAGATATAGTGGATTCTCAGGACATGAAACTGGGTTGATGGTTTCTACATGCACAAGTAGTATCTCTACTTGGTGCGGAATTTTTGGCTAGCAGGGGATAGAAAGAAAGCTCAACGTGTTGGAGGATCCAGGACATTATGACTTCTATTCGGATAAGGAAACATAACACATTATGTTGTCTTCCTTGTCTAACATCAACTTATTAGCATATAATATTCTAATAAGTTATCACAACCATAAAGATGTCCAGGATAGTGTATTTATATGTAAAACATCTCTTTCCTTATTACTCCTCATTGATTGCAACAATGACCTTATGTTTGTCAACCTTCAAAAAAATTCATGCATTATACTTCTTATATGTGAAGTCCTCACTCTCCATAGATCATTATATAATCTTTGTATTTCCTTTATACTTTTCCATCTCTAAGATCAAAGAAAGAAAGCAAACCCCCCAACTAAAAATTAATCTTTATTATATAGCTCTCATACTCGATTACATGGATAGACCACACTAAAACTTTTATTCTACTAGATCAAGATTCAACGAAAAGGATCGAACTAAGATAAATGATAAAGGTAAAGATGTGATGGTGATACGATACCGAGGCATCTCCCCAAAGCTTGTCACAAGCCAAGGGGGGGTGGCCATACCCGTGTACACAAGTCCCCTTCTTCGGAGGTGGTGATGATGAAGTTGGTGAGGTGGTGGCCTTGTACTTCAGCCTTAGCAGGTACTCCAACCTACGGTTGATTCTTTGGAGGGCGATGTTTTGCTCTTCTAACAAAATAACTTCACGAGTGAGATATGTATTCTCAACACAAACCATTTCAAAGGCCCTCGGGGATTTGGTTTCAGATGGGGTGAGATGATTATAGAAAGGTTGAAGGATATCTCCCTCTTTTGCAACTTCCTCCATTGACATTTCTTGCCCTCCTTTTTGGCTTGACTCCCTGCATATTCTTCGAACTTTTCCTCCTTGGTGGGCTCATTAGTTTCTTCCATCCTCAATTCCATCTTCAGCAGCCAAACATCCTCTTCCGCGTTGTTGGAGGAGGAAGAAGACATGATACTTGGTTTGATGGATCTGACAGAAAACAGCATGAAAATGGGAATAGAGGATATTGTCATGATACGGTGGTCAAAACCTTCGGGGTATTACATAATGAAATTTTACCATGCAGAACAAATAATCTGGGAGAAAACGGAGTCTGGAGAGCACATGAGGTAGCCACAAGCTCGGGAGGCGCGCCCAGGGGGGTAGGGTGTGCCCCCCAAGCTTGTCGCCTGCTCGTGCGCTTTTCGGACTACTTATTATTTTCCTAATTTTTTAAATATTCCAAAACGGAGTAATATTGCCTTTGGAGAACTTTTGGAGTTGGTTTGCTTACTGTATCACATACCTATTCCTTTTTAGGGTTCTAGAGCGTTCTGAAAGGTTTCCTTTATGTACTCCTCCGTTGTTATGGAATGAATAATGTTAGTCTCAACATTTATAGGCGTACCTAAGATATAATGTTTGATTCTTTGCCCATTCACCACCTTCGGGTTAGTGCCTTCACCATTGTTGATCTTGATGGCTCCGGAACGATAAACTTCTTCGATAATGTCAGGCCCTTCCCGTTTGGAGAGAAGTTTTCCTGCAAAAAATTTTAAACGAGAATTAGTAAGACTTGGTCACCCACATTAAATTCCCGCTTTTGTATTTTTTTGCCATGCCATCTTTTAACTTTTTCTTTAAACAACATAGCGTTTTCATAGGCTTGGGTTCTCCATTCATCAAGTGAGCTAATGTCAAATAACCTCTTTTCACCGGCAAGTTTGAAATCATAGTTGAGTTTTTTAATTGCCGAATAAACTTTATGTTCTAATTCGAGAGGCAGGTGACATCCTTTTCCATAAACCATTTTATACGAAGACATACCCATAGGATTTTTGTAAGCAGTTCTATAAGCCCACGATGCATCATCGAGTTTCTTGGACCATTTTTTCGAGACCTATTGATAGTCTTTTGCAAAATTAATTTTATTTATCTATTACTTAATTCTACCTGACCACTAGACTGAGGGTGATATGGAGATGCAATTCTATGGTTAACGTCATATTTAGCAAGAAGTTTATGGCAATCACCATGAATTAAGTGTGAACCACCTTCTGTCATTAAATATTTAGGGACTCCAAACCTCGGGAAAATAATTTCTTTAAGCATTTTAATGGAAGTGTTGTGATCAGCACTACTAGTTGGAATAGCTTCTACCCACTTTGTAACGTAATCAACTGCAACTAAAATATGAGTATACCCATTGGAGGAAGGAAAATGTCCGATATAATCAAATCCCCAAACATCAAATGGTTCAATAACAAGTGAATAGTTCATAGGCATTTCCTGACGTCTACTAATGTTACCAATTCTTTTACATTCTCGCACGATAGAACAAACTTACGTGCATCCTTGAAAAGAGTAGGCCAATAAAAACCGGATTGTAATACCTTGTGTGCAGTCCTGTCTCCCACATGGTGTCCTCCATAAGCCTCGGAGTGACACTTTCGTAGGATTTGTTCCTGTTCATGCTCATGTATACAACGTCAAATGACCCCATCTACTCCTTTATAAAGGTGTGATTCATCCCAAAAGTAATGTCAAATCCAAGAAGAACTTTTTCTTTTGTTGATATGTGAAACTAGGTGGTATAAATTTAGCAACAATATAGTTAGCATAGTCTGCATACCAGAGAGTACTACGAGAAGCATTTATGACAGCTAGTTGTTCATCAGGGAAGCTATCATCAATAGGTACGTAGTGGGTCATCAAGATTATTTTCTAACCTATACAAGTTGTCAACTACTAGGTTCTTAGCTCATTTCCTATCAGTGATATGTAAATCAAATTATTGTAGCAAAAGAACCCACCTAATGGGTCTAGGTTTAGCATCTTTCTTTTCCATAAGGTATTTAATAATGGCATGATAGGTGTGAACAATTACTTTGGAACAAACAATGTAAGATCTGAATTTAGCACAAGCAAACACAATTGCTAGAAATTATTTTTCAGTGGTAGTTTGTTTGAGAACTGTCTAAGGTTTTACTAGCATAATGGATAACATTTAATTTCTTATCAACTGTTTGCTCTAGAACAACACCAATTGCATAACCACTAGAATCACACATAATTGCAAAGGGTAGGTTCTAATCAGGTGGTTGAACAATAGGTGCTAAGATTAAGACTTTCTTAAGTATTTCAAATGCTTCTACACAATCATCATAAAAAACGAATGGAACACCTTTTTGCAACGGATTAGTAAGAGGCATAGAAATTTTAGAGGTCTTTAATAAATCTCCTATAGAAACTAGCATTGACCAAGGAAACTTCTTATACCTTTGATATCTTTAGAACACGGCATTTTCTCAATTGCATCCACTTTTTCTTTATCAACTTCTATACCTCTTTCGGAGATTTTATGCTCCGATACAATACCTTCATTAACCATAAAGTGGCACTTCTCCCAATTCAAGAAAAGATTAGTTCTTCACATCTCTGCAAAACTCGATCAAGGTTGCTTAAGCAATCATCAAAATAAATTTTGTAAATGGAAAAATCATTCTTGAAAACCTCAACAATCTTTTCACAAAAGTCAGAGAATATAGGAATCATACATCTTTGAAAGGCAGCACGTGCATTGCATAAACCAAAAGGCATACGTCTATAAGCAGAAGTACCAAAGGGGCATCTAAAAGTAGTTGTTTTCTTGATCCTCTTGTGACACAGGTATGTGAGAAAAACCAGAGTATCCATCTAGAAAGCAAAAATGTGTATGTTTTGATAGTCTTTCTAGCATTTGATCAATGAATGGTAGAGAATAATGATCTTTCCTAGTGGCTTTGTTTAGTTTTTGAAAATCAGTTACCATCCTATAACCTGTTATAATTCTTTGTGCGACTAGTTAGTGTGCACGTGCAATGCACATCTTAATTGATAAATGTAGATCGCAATACAACATGTAAACAATAAGTGTTTCCCCCTTCATGTCATAATTGATAATTCGTCCCCTCTATTATCCCTGCTGCACCTATCTATTTCCAGACTGGGAACAGGCAGTAACCGAATGGTAGGGTCATGGTTGCATGCCTAGTAACCTTAGTTTGACTCCACCGGGAGCGAATTTCACAAAGTTCTTCTATAAAAATATTTCACCAACGGGCAAGGGCTGTCATGCTTGGTTGGTCTCACGATCAATATTTTTTATGTTCCTTTCCTTCTGTCAATCAAATTCACCTCTCAGCTGTAATCAAAAACTATTTTTATCACATTACAACAATTCACTCTAAATTGAAAAGACGCGATTAAAGATCAAGACAGATTGTATAATCCATATCTCCCACAATCATCCCATGTGAAGTTGTTAATTAACAACAACAACATCCTATTGCAAGTATGAGAAGGTACCCTAATAGAAAATTAGAAACATAATAAATAGGTGGCATAGCGCAACTTTGACGAACATAATAAATCATTATGATTAGTTGATTATCAACTCTTTAAATTTGTACTACTCCCTCCGTTCAGTAATATAATACTCCCTCTGATCCAAAATAAATGACATGGTTTTAGTTCAAATATGTACTCAAACCATGACCCTTATTTTGGATCGGAGGTAGTACCTTTTAGCTTTTCTTAATTCGTATATTTATCTAGACGCGTTTTAATATGTGTATTCACGGATCTTTGTATATGTATATATATATATATATTCCTCAATATTGAAATAGCTAAAAGGTCTTATGTTCATGAATGGAGGGAGTACTACAAGAAAATTAAATATTATACCAACTCTAGGAATCTTTCATGCTTATTTAAGAAAACAACATCAATCTATTTTGGGGAAGATGCCTGATTTAGTCTTACATAATCTAGTGACAGTGAGAAAAACAAACAACAATGAATGTACCTCGTCATTTGCTTTTCTTGTGAGAAATCAGACCTATCCTCATTAGTCGTATCAAGAACCAAAAAATGCAACCGTGGGCCACGATTGTTTAGGACATGCAATATCTATCACATATGTTAAAAGACTAATTTACCATTTGTGTTACAAAATAAAGAGGTCATCAGCCATGAGCATACCTGGTTTGTAAGGCATGCATGACTGTGAATTATTTTCCATTAGCAAGCTTCAGAATGTTGGCACATGGTTAGGACAGTTGCGAAAAATTCATGAGGAACAACATCCTACTGCATTATACGATTGCACATGACTTTTTGGCAACCCAAGTTGACTTGGTCACCGCCACACATAATGCATGGCGCAAAAAATGTTATAACAGAGACAATGATAAAAAGGTGCTTTTCCTCTAACCACTAAAATAAGATTCACAAGCAAAGCCAGACTTCACCCAAGAGAATAACATGCGAGGGACCTCACGACAATAGTATATGCTCTTACTTTCAAAAAAAGGAAAGAATATTCCTACTTTTTCTATGTTACACAAATAAATGTCCCTTCTTTAAAACATGGAAGTCGTAATACAGCTCGAACCACACTACCAATTTGATAAAATTAAGTACCAAGAGTAGAGTATATCCATATGAAAATAATTGAAAGGTAACGCTGATATTTCAATCACACTGAATTTCAGTACCCGGAGAATATCAATTTTGAAATGGAAGTATTAAATACACAAAACTCTATTTGAACATATTCAAAAACAGATATGTACATCTCAGATCATTGTAACAACATACATTGATCATCTGCCATGGCTACCTCCAAGGGCACTAACTTACCGTAGGTTGCCACATCCTTTATCAATGCATGTGTTGGTTACTCCTTTGGCATGTCATTTCTATTTGCGCATGCACCTCTTCTCTTGAGCTCAAAATTTTCTCATCCCTATAGCAAAGACCCTCCCAGCATTGCGGGAGAAAAACATCTCCACATGATATACCACGCTACAGAAGAAAATCCATGGTTGACAATATCGAATGTACAAAACATTTTATTTTCCTTACAACAAAATAATTCACATGAAAGCATGAGTTACAAGGGAATAAGTGAGGGTAATAGCACAGTTAGTTAAAATAGACTGTACAAACTGAATAATTTATTGCCCAAAAACATGAAGGAAAGGTAAATACAGGAAATAAATCTGTTATGCAGTAGCAACTTTCCATAGGTTTAATGTGACAAAATAGAATGATTTCTAAACAAATCATACAAACAAATGCATAATGTTACATTGAAGTATTTCCTATGTTCTTTCAATGTTTGTTTGCCATACCTCAATCTAGAGTTCATGTAAAAATATAATCAAATGCATATGTAATTTTGGACAGACCTGGATAATGGATGCATGATCATTGTTTCTTATGTGGGGACACTATTCCTGAAATTATGGTTTCCCCTTGCTCCCACATGCAAATACCCTTATGCAATGTACTAAGGTGTAATCAGTCACACATAGTACCAACTCACCTCAGGGAAAATAGACTAATTAACAGATAAAATCCTCCCGCAACCAAGACCGATTCGATCCCCAACTGCCAGAATCCAGTAGAAAATGTAAAAAATTAGGGGAGAAATCACATTAAGTAGAAACATTTTTCAATCTATAGTATCCCAGGTGAGTGGTGCTTTTGATGGTATCTGAATGATTCAAAAAGCCAAAAACACGTGTGTCATGGATTCTCTATAGACACTATTTAGAGAGACTTTGGAGAAATCATAATCTTGACATCAACACATATTTCTCATACAAGAAATTCAGACCAAAGTAAGGGAATCCTACCTAGACCATCAAATTTGGACCATTACACGGGCAAAAATCCAGATGTTTAAATAAAACAGTATGTATTGTGGCCATACCTATTTTGCACATTTGACGAAGTAAGATAAGAGGTTCGGCAGAAGAGGTGCATGGTATGTAGTACATTGCCCTGTGTTACGTCCTTGTAACAACCATTGTTCAAACTTTTTTTTACCGAGCCATTGTTCAACATAGAGATGGTAAAGCAATTATTCCAAGTCTCTCAAATTTGTTGGGTAAAGAAAAAAATAGGAAGGCCTAGAAGGAGACACGCACCTGTAGCGGCCATCTCCCAGCACAAAATAGTAAGGGCCCTCCGTTAATGGCTAGGAGCTACCCTGAGGAGTTGCAGCTTGAACAGAGGTCCTCCGCTCCGTCGGCAGCGCCCAACACATCCCCGCAGTACTTGTAAGGTTGAGCCGATGGAGCACGGCGTGCGGGGGTGTCCCAGAAGGCGATGCGGCAGCGGAGTCCTCCGGGCGTGGCAGATCTGGTTGCCGCGATCATGACGTATCCGCCCTGGCTACGTGAAAGCCCTCGGACGATGAGGTTGTGTTTCTTTGGTCGTTCGAACTGGAGATGGCCGCGTGGGCGTGGCAGAGGTGGTCATGGGAAGAGCGGCCGGCTTGGTCATCGTATTTATGGCGGAGGGCGCCGGCAGCGTGGTTAGGGATTTACCAACGGGGCATGAAATACGTTTTCACGAAACACGCATTGGCGTCCGGAAATTTGGCAGAGCGCAGTCCGCTAGAAGTAAATTGCTAACTACATGTTGAGCGCACCATTTATGTTAATCGAGACCATTAGATTGTTTTAATCCACAAAATTGGATGGTGCTAAACAGCCTGTGTACATTTGACTATGGGTCGGTAGAAAAGAAAATGTTCTCTTGTTTAATAGTAGTATAGATAAGTTTATTTTTATCATTAGGGACAACAATAATACCTCCCTTCTTAGGGACACAATGAACATGACTTACCCATCTACTGTCAGCTATAGCATAGATTATACCTGCTTTCAGAAGCTTTAATATTTCATTTCTTACCACTTCCTTCATCTTAGGATTTAATCATCGTTGATGGTCAAACTGGCTTAGCATAAGGCTCCATATTAATCTTGTGCTGACATAGAGTGGGGCTAATGCCCTTAAGATAATTAAGAGTATATCCAACAGTGGCATTGTTCTTCCTTAGAGTTTTCAATAATCTCTTTCTTCATGCTCTGAAAGGTTAGCACTAATAATAACAGGATATATTTTCTTTTCATCAAGATAAGTATATTTCAAAGTATCAGGTAATTGTTTAAGCTCAAACACAGGATCACTCTTGGCTGGAAGAGGATCTCCAAGAGTCTCAACAGGCAAATTTCGTTTCAAAACAGGCATTTGTTTAAAGAATATCTCATCTATTTCGTTTCTTTCATTCATATGCATGTCATTTTGATGGTCTAGAAAATATTGCTCTAAAGGATCAGTAGGAGGCATGGCAATAGAAGCAAGACCAATAATTTCATCTTTACTAGGTAATTCTTTATCATGAGGTTGTCTACGGAGTTTAGAGAAATTAAACACATGAGACACATCACCAAAATTTACACTAACAGTTTCCTTCGTGCAATCAATTTTAGCATTTACCCTATTGAGGAAAGGTCTACCAAATATAATGGGATAAAAATCATCTTGTGGGGAACTAAGAACTAGAAATCAGTAGGGTATTTTATTTTCCCACACAAGACTTCAACATCTCTAACAATCCCAAGTAATGTGATAGTATCTCTATTAGCAAGCTTAATAGTAACATTAGGGTCTTCTATCTCAGCAGGTGCAATGTCATTCATAATTTCTTGATATAAAGTAAACGGGATAGCACTTACACTAGCACCCCAATCACATAAGCCATGATAACAATGATCTCCTATTTTTTACAGAGACAACAAGCATGTGATACGTCTCCAACGTATCTATATTTTTTTATTGTTCCATGTTGTTATATTATCATTCATGGATGTTTTACAATCATTTTATAGCAACTTTATATCATTTTTAACAACAGAATGGGTTCCCAAATGGGGGGTATTATCTGGGATTGTTTTAAGAACAGAATGGGTTCTTCCAGGGGAATTAAAATGGGCTTTGATCTTTCTTCCCTTATTGAACCAGTTGTGGGATTGGATGTCCTCACTAAGCCTTTTGAGAAGGAGGAAATGGACTTGATTATCAAGCACATGCCAGTTGATAAAGCTCCAGGTCCAGATGGTTTTAATGGTCTTTTCTTCAAAAGATGCTGGCACATAATTTCTCAGGATTTCTATGAACTGGCCCAGGCTTTCTTTCGGGGTACTGCCCATCTGGAGAATATCAATGACTTACATAACTTTGGTGCCCAAGAAGCCCTCCCCTGAGGAGGTGGGTGACTACAGACCTATATCTTTAACAGGAATGGGTCTTAAGTTTCTGTCTAAGATGGCAGCCAATAGGTTTCAAGAGGTGATTATGCAGTGTGTTCACAAGAATCAATATGGTTTCATAAAAAGTAGAACAATTCAGGATTGTATTGGGTGGACCTTTGAGTATTTGCACCAGTGTCATCAGTCCAAGAAACCTATTGTGATTCTAAAGTTGGATTTTGAAAAGGCTTTTGACTCCCTTGAGCATGAGGCCATTGTGCAAATTCTGAGACATAAGGGCTTTAATGAGAAGTGGATCCTTTGGATGAAGCAGCTTCTCTCCACAGGTACCTCCTCTGTCCTGCTTAATGGTGTCCCTGGTAGGAAGTTCAGGTGCAAAAAGGGTGTCAGACAGGGTGATCCAGTCTCTCCTCTCTTGTTTGTCCTAGCTGCTGATCTTCTGCAGACTGTAATTAATGATATGTTCAGAAGGGGCATTCTTCAGTTACCTATTCCTTGTCATGCTCAGGATTACCCTGTAGTTCAGTATGCTGATGATACTCTTATTATCTTGCCTGCTGACAAGGATCAACTTTTAGCTCTAAAGGATATGCTCAGGATCTTCTCTGAGTCCACTGGTCTGGATGTGAACTATCATAAATCCTTTATTATTCCCATCAATGTGGACACTGCTGTCATGGCTGAATTAGCTTCTGCTTTTGGCTGCCAGATTGGGAAAATGCCTTTTACCTACCTTGGGTTGCCAGTGGGAACTACAAGGCCTAAAATGCTGGATTTTATGCCACTGGTTGATTGCATGGAGAGGAGAATGACAGCTAGTTCATCTTTTCTGAATCAGGGGGAAAGGCTGCAGTTCCTTAATTCTGCTCTGTCATCTATGCCCATTTTCTTCTTCTGCAGTTTGGCTCTACCAGCTGGAATTCTTAAACAATTGGAAAGAATCCAGAGGCAATGTCTCTGGAGGAGGAACAGGGGTCAGCCTGCACCCTCCCTAGCTGCTTGGGACCTTATTTGCAGGCCAAAAAACAGGGGAGGTCTTGGCATCCTCAACCTTGGTTCCCAGAATGTTGCACTTTTGATCAAACATGCCAATAATTTCCTTAATAAAAAGGATCTTCCTTGGGTTTCTTTAATTTGGTATACTTACTACCATAATAGGGTCCCTCAGGGAACTTCTGATTGTGGCTCATTCTAGTGGAAGGATATTTGCAAGGTCATGCATCATTTTAGGGAGTGTGCTTGGGTTCAGATTAATGCAGGGAACACTGCCCTCATGTGGCCAGATAACTTGCAGTTTGATGGTCAGGTGTCTAGCCTTCAGCTCAGATTTCCCAGGCTCTACTCCTATGTTAAGGACCCCTGGGTTACTGCTATGGAATTCTTGGGCTCTCAGGACATTTTCTAGCATTTCCACCTTCCTTTGTCCAGCCAGGCTTTTGATGAACTGACTATTCTCCAGTCTATGTTGGGTGGCCTTATTAGTGCACCTGGGTCCAAGGATATCTGGTTTTGGAAGGGCACTGCCAAGGGATACTCACCAAAGCTGTTTTACTCACATACTTTTGTCTCTGCATCTTTCAACCCTTTGACAGCTTGGATCTGGAAGTCCTCTTGTACAGTGAAAATCAAAGTTTTTGCTTGGATGCTTATTATGGATAGGTTGAACACCAAGGACATGGTGGATAGGAGGCATTGGCATTTGGAGGATGGAGTGAGCTGTGTCCTTTGCCCTTTGCAGACTAGGGAAACAAGAGATCATTTGTTCTTCAATTGCAACTTTAGTGTCAGAATTTGGAACTATCTGCAAATTGATTGGTCTTCTGGTGACTCCATGGCTCATTTGGTCCTTAATGCTAGCAGGAGTTTTAGGAAGCCCTTCTTCACTGAAGTGGTGTTCATTTCTTGCTGGAATATCTAGATCATCAGGAATGCTAAGGTCTTCAGGCATGAGAGGGCTAGATTTAATAAATGGAGATCTGCTTTTATACATGACATCAGCTTAATGCAATATAGAGTGAAAGCTGCCTACAAAGATGATCTTCTACGCTGGATTTCATTCATGCCACCTTGAGGCCTTTAATATGTATCCTCTACCTTGTTTTTCTACTTCTTCCCCTAGATTCTTTGATTACCTCTTGTAATCCCCCCTTTTCTGTACCTGTACTGTATATATTTTCTCAATAAAGTTTTGATATGCTGTGGGGGTTTCCCCTATAGTTCCCAGTCAAAAAAAAACTTTATATCATTTTTCGGGACTAACGTATTGACATAGTGCGTAGTGCCAGTTGCTGTTTTTTGCTTGTTTTTTTTACTTCGCATGATATCCCTATCAAACGGAGTCCAAACGCAGTGAAACTTTTTTGAGATTATTTTGGACCAGAAGACAACTTGGGGGCTAAGGAAGGACCGGAGGCGAGGACCGTGGGGGACCACAAGACACCAGGGCATGCCCTGGTGAGTTGTGGGGCCCACGGGGGGGGGGGGGGTCTCCTACACTGTCTATTCGCCCTAAAATTCCCAAATATTCCAGAAACCCTAGGGGGCAGATAAAACACAATTCCAGCCGCTACAAGTTCCAGAACCACGAGATCCAATCTAACACCATCACGGAGGGGTTCATCATCCTCATTGGTGCCTCTCCGATGATGCGTGAGTAGTCCCCCATAGACCTAAGGGTCCGTAGGCAGTAGCTAGATGGCTTCCTCTCTATTTTTCATTCTCAATACAATGGTCACTCGGAGATCTATTTGATATAACTCTTTTTGCGGTGTGTTTGTTGGGATCCGATGAACTTTGAGTTTATAATCAGATCTATATCCAAGAATATTATTTGAGTTTTCTTTGATCTCTGATATGCATGATTATTTATAGCCTCGTATTTCTTCTTTGAATCTTTGGTTTAGTTAGGCCAACTAGATCGATTTTTCTTGCCATGGGACGAGGTGCTTTGTGATGGGTTTGATCTTGCGGTGTCCTCTCCGAGTGACAGAAGGGGCAGCGAGGCACGCATGTATCATTGCTATTAAGGATAACAAGATGGGGTCTATTCCTACATGAATAGATCTTGTCTAGATCATGTCATCGTTCTTATTGAATTACTTCGTTTCTCCATGAACTTAATACACTAGATGCATGCTGGATAGCTGTCGATGTGTGGGGTAATAGTAGTAGATGCAGGCAGGAGTCGGTCTACTAATCTTGGACGTGATGCCTATATATTGATCATTGCCTTGGATACCATCATAATTATTTGATCTTCTATCAGTTTCCCAACAGTAATTTGTTTACCCACCGTGTGCTATCTTCTCGAGAGAAGCCACTAGTGAAATCTATGGCCCTCGAGTCTATCTTTTATTATATTGCTTTAGGATCTATTTTCGACCGTACTTGTTTTAAGATCTATTGTTCCAAAAACCAAAAAAATACTTTGCTGCACTTTTTATTTGCATCTTTTATTTCACGTTTTATCAAGATCTATTTATCGAAACACATACAAACCCATCTATCTTTTTTATCGAGGAGGTATTGACAACCCCTCCTATGCATTGGGTTGCGAGGATTTGTTCTTTGCGTGCAGGTACTGTTTAGATAGTGTTACTTGGTTCTCCTACTGGATTGATACCTTGGTTTCATAACTAAGGAAAATACCTACCGTAGCTATACTGCATCATCCCTTCCTCTTTGGGGAAATACCGACGCAGTCTCAAGCCGCATCAAAAGGAATTTCTGGCACCGTTGCCGGGGAGACATCATCAACATCTATCAGGTTCCTAATCACAAATCTCATCTCCTTGAAATTAACATTATTTGCCATTTGCGTCTCCTTTTCATCCCCCCACTTCACAAAAAATTGCCTTTTTATTCGCCATCTTTTTTCTTTGCCTTTTTCTCATCAGATCTATCTTTTTGCTTGCAATATTTTTTGGGTAGTTACGATGTCTCAAGAAAATACCAAATTGTGTGATTTTTCCAACACCAATAATAATGATTTTATTTGCACTCCGATTGCTCCTCCCGCCACTAGTGCGGAATCTTCTGATACTAATGTCGCTTTGTTGAATCTTGTTATGAAAGATCAATTTTCTGGTACTCCTAATGAGGATGGCGCATCCCATCTAGAGACATTCATAGAATTGTGTGATATGCAAAAGAAAAAAGATGTGGACAATGATATTGTAAAGTTGAAATTATTTTCTTTCTCCTTGCGGGATCGTGCAAATATGTGGTTTTCTTCTTTGCCTCGCAATATTATCGATTATTGTGATAAGTGCAAGGATGCTTTTATTACTAAGTATTTTCCGCCCGCAAAATAATTTCCCTTAGAAATCAAATCATGAATTTTAATCAACTTGAGCATGAACATTTTTCACAATCTGGGGAAAGAATGAAATTGATGCTAAGAAATTGTCCTACTCATGGTTTAAATCTTTGGATGATCATACAAAAAAATTATGCGGGATTGAATTATGTCAAAAGAAATCTTTTAGATTCCGCCGCGGGTGGTACTTTTATGTAAATCACTTTAGGTGAATCTACTAATTTCTAGATAATATCATGGCAAATTATTCGCAATGGCATACCGAAAGAGCACCTACTAGTAAAAAAGTTAATTCGGTCGAAGAAATTATTACTTTGAGTGAAAAAGTTGATGCTCATATGAAATTGGTTGCTAGTAAAAGTGCTCCTATTGATCCTAATGATGTGCCTTCGTCTACTTTGATTGAGAAAATTGTGATCCCGTAGATGTGAATTTTGTCTCGTGAAACAATTTTAATAACAATGCTTATAGCGGTAATTTTGTTCCTAGGCCTTTTCCTAGAAATTCCTCTAATAATTATGGTAATTCCTATGGTAATTCTTCTTACAATAATAATAGGAACCCCTCTGATCTTGAGAATAATATTAAATAATTTATCAATGCTCAAAAAGTTTTCAATACTACAATAGAAGGAAAGTTGAATAAGATTGCTGATATGTCTAGAAGCATTGATAGAATTTCCCATGATGTAGAAAATCTCAAGATTAAAATTTTCCACCTAAGGTTTATATTAATGAATCAATTAAAGCTTTATATGTTCCTATGGATGAAAGTAAGAAAAGAACCACTATGCTTAGAGCTAAAAGAGAATTTTTAGAAAGAGCGTTTTCTAGTGATTGCTTTCATAAAAATGATGAAGATCTTAAAGTGATTGGTGTTTCTTCTATTGATTCCTTGTTTAGTAAAATTAAAACTATTGATATAGGGACTGAAGAAGAGTCAACTTTAGCTAGAGGGCGTCCTGATAATTTGGAGGGTGAAAATCTTGATGAGAACATTGATAAAAGTGGGTTTGGACAGGTCAAAACTTTAACTATGTCCCGACTCTTTTGGATTATAAAGATTTTAAGTATGATAATTGTTCTTTGATTAAATGTATTTCTTTTTTGCAATCCATGATAAATTCATGGCATGCTTATGAACAAAATAAAGCTTTTACTAAACATGTCATATATGCCATGATGAAAGCTGTAGAAAAAGAGTTGGAATTAGAGATTTCAATTCCTAGAAAATTACATGATGAGTGGGAACCTACCATCAAAGTCAAGATAAAAAATTATGAGTGCTTTGCTTTATGTGATTTTGTTGCTAGTGTTCACACAATTCCGAAATCTTTATGTGATGTGCTAGGTCTTACCGATATTGAAGAATGTTCTCTTAATTTGCACTTGGCGGATTCTACTATTGAAAAGCCTTTGGGAAGAATTAATGATGTTCTTATTCTTGCAAATAGGAACTATGTGCCCATAGATTTTATTGTTCTTGATATTGATTGCAATCCGTCATCTCCAATTATACTTTGTAGATCATTTTTACGCACGTCGTGATTGATATGAAAGAAGGCAATGTTAAATTTCAATTTCCACTAAGGAAGGGTATGGAACACTTACCTAGAACAAGAATTAGGCCACCATATGAATCAATCATGAGGGCATCCTATGGACCAAAAACTAAAGATGATAACACTTGAATCTATGCATTATGCCTAGCTAGGGGCGTAAAATGATAGCGCTTGTTGGGAGGCAAACCAATGAATAAAATTTATTTTTGCCCTTTTCTTTATGTTCTTGAGTGTTTCCACAATTATGCCTCTGTTATGATTGTGTGTTTTATGTTTCAATTGGTGTTGTTCCAAGTAAAGCCTTTGGGATCATGTTGGGTGATAGTTGATTTGATCTTGTTGAAAAACAGAAACATTTGTGTCGGTGTACAAAAGTAGGGGTCCTTTTTGTACCCCTTTACTTGTGTCCAGGCAGTCGCAGCCACACGCCTGTGGCCGCGCTTGGCGGGGCAGAATGTCGGTGTCAAAACCGGCGGATCTCGGGTAGGGGGTCCCGTACTGTGCGTCAAGGGTCGATGGTAACAGGAGACGGGGGACATGATGTTTGCCCAGGTTCGGGCCCTGTTGATGGAGGTAATGCCATACTTCCTGCTTGATTGATCTTGATGAATATGAGGATTACAAGAGTTGATCTACCATGAGATCGTAATGGCTAAACCCTAGATGTCTAGCCTGTATGATTATGATTGCCTCCACGGACTAAATCGTCCAGTTTATATAGACACCGGAGGGGCCTAGGGTTGTACAGAGTCGGTTTACAAAGGAAGGAATCTACATATCCGAACGCCAAGCTTGCCATCCACGCAAAGGAGAGTTCCATCCGGACACGGGAAGAAGTCTTATGTCTTGTATCTTTGTAGCCCATTAGTCCGGCCCATGTTACATAGTCCGGACGCCCGAGGACCCCTTAATCCAGGACTCCCTCAGTAGCCCCTGAACCAGGCTTCAATGACGATGTGTCAGGTGCGCCGATTGTCTTCGGCATTGCAAGGCGGGTTCCTCCTCCGAATACTCCAAAATAGCCTTCGAACACAAAATACGTGTCCGGCTCTGCAAAACAAGTACCACACACACGCAAAGAGTATAATATTTCACAAGCCCAATCTACTGACAGCCTTTGTAGCGTGACAACACGTCACTGCCCGGTCATTATTTCGAACCGTTTTTTAGCCTCCCGCTCCATGTTTCAAGATGCGGTTTTATTGGCACGTCTTGTCAAAGCAGAGATTGTTTCCCCTTATTGCGGGATTCTCACAAATACAGGCGTGGGTAATCCAACCGCCCCATTGGCATGATTCCTTGGGAATAGGCAAGTTTTAAGGCCCAAGACGAGGCGTTCGATATTCATCGCCTTTATAAAGGGGCACGGAACCGTCTTTCTCCTCTACGCCTACCTCTTCCTCAACTTTTCTAACCTCGAGTTGCAGCACCCAGGTTTCAACTTAATCGCTCCTAGCCTCCCAGTCATGTCCGGACCCAGCCCTCAAAGCCGATGGGTGGCCTCCTCTGTCACGGAGGAGGATATCGTGAAGCTCCGGGCGGCAAGGTATCTGACCGCGGAAATTCTCCACAGGCTTCCTGCTAAAGGGCAGGTTATTCCCACACCCAGATCCGGTGAGAGGGTTGTATTCATCCCCCACTTCCTCCGGGGGCTAGGGTTCTCTCTCCACCCCTTCGTTCGTGGCCTCATGTTCTATTACGGGCTAGATTTTCACGATCTAGCTCCGGATTCCTTGCTCCACATCTCGGCGTTCATTATCATGTGTGAGGCCTTTCTCCGCACTCCCCCACACTTCGGCTTATGGCTCAAGACCTTTAATGTGAAGCCGAAGGCAGTCGACGGGGAGCAAGCGGAGTGTGGCGGTGCTATGGTAAGCAAGCTCGCGAATACCTTTTGTCCAAAGGGCTCCTTCACGGAAACTTCCAACCTATGGCAGCGGGAGTGGTTTTATATCACAGAACCCCACGGTACCAAGTGGACAGCTACCCCTGCGTTCCGATCTGGCCCTCCATTACGACTCGCATCATGGATAAATAAGGGGCTAGACTAGGGATCAATTGACAAAGTGCAGACATTACAAAGCCATATCCGGAGCCTTCTTGGAAAGGGCACCGGCCTCATCGACGTGATCCAGGTAATGCTAGTCCGCCGGGTCCTACCATGTCGGTGGCGACCTCTCCGCATGTGGGAGTTCAATCCGGAAGGACCACAGACCCTTCAGTACTTCTTCGGCACAACGCACAAAGGGATGTGGAAGTTATTCTTTGGGACCCGAAAGTAGTGGCTGGACACAACCGAGGACATTGTCCTCGACTATAACCATCCGGATACCTCGGTAAGCACTTGACCCCTAAACACGGCTTCGCTGATTATCCCATATCAATATACTGAGAAATCTGTCTTCGACCAGGGATGGATAAAGAAGGCGGAACGAATCAGGTGTTTGGCTCCACTTCCCAAAGACTTAGCTGATCCTGTGCTGGCAAGGATGCTGACCCCGGCGCCGTATCAGGTGCCGGTGAAGGAGGACAAAGAGGAGAGTCAAAAGGCCCAAAGTGGCCTCCACTCTAAAGGTACATCGGACGCTATGTCCGGGGAGTCCGAAACTCCCTCTTCTGAAGATGAAGGGGAAGAAAAAGCTGATATCCCTTATCCCGATGGGAAGAAAAGGAGTGCCTCCGAAGACTTGGAGGTGGAGGCTCCCAATAGAGGGAAGATGTCCCTATCAGATGGTTTGGGTTCGGAAGGCGACATAGCCGCACAGTTCCTCCGTAAGGACAAGCCTTTCATCGAATCGTAAGTGAACAAGGGTATTCTAGATATATCCCATTCTTTTCAGGTTACAAGGGTAACACCTTTAATGTATGTCTGCAGTCCGGCCCACAGTCTTCCTCAACAGTCCTCCTCCTCGGTTGACCTGCTTCTGGAGATTATGGAAAGCGAGACGCCTCCACATGCTTCCTCGCCCCTTAGGGCGGACGACTTCGAGGTGTCGTCCCAGAGGGTCTCTCCTGATCATCAAGTGGTGCGAGGGGCAATGAAGGCAGTGCCCGAAGGTGATACTTCGGTCGTCAAGGGTCCGGAGTGTGCAGCCCCTGCAGGAACCAACAATAAAGGCCCCGAGCTATCCGGTGTATAGCCGAAGACGACTCTAGGGTCGAGTGAACATATCCCTTCGAAGGGAGTTCGTACCGTAGCCGTTTCCAGGAATCCGGAGGCGCTAGATACGTTGATGGACATGCTGCAAAATGCGTCCGTCTCAGAGGAACATCGTACCTTAATGGGTACGGTAGTTGAGAGGATTCTGTCCGCAAGAAGCAGATTGAATGAAGCCATCACGGGCCTACTAAGAGGCTTTGAGGTATGTAATGCAATATCTTAACCACGCTTTACATGCAGAATGCGCTTGTGCATAGATAGTAGCCCATGAGACTCTGGTCGGCTTCCACAGGGAGGCGATCTAAGGATAAAAAAGATATGCTCAGGAAATGACATAATTAACTTGAAAATAGGCTGTTACATCAATGACGACTGCCCACGCTGCGGAAGTTGCAGAATTAAAGCAGAAATTGGAGCCAGCGGATGAGGACATTACTCTTGTTAACAGGTGGCTCGACGAGGCACAAGGTATGTTTTGGGGCAGTCAGCTTATGCATGTATAATAATATGAGCACGAAGCTGAGAATTATGTACTGGGGCATGCATACTTGCAGATGGTGCTGCTGCCGTTGAGACCCTTCGGGCTGAACTTGCCCGGGCCAAGGAACAAGCCAGAGTGAGCAATGCGACTGTCAAGAAGGCAGCTGCTGAGTTAAAGGCCAAACAAGCTGCTCGGCGCCAGTGTGAGGAGAGAATATCTACCATGGCGCGAGAGCTGAACGACGCCACTGGCCAATGCGAATTACTCAAGAAGGATAACAAAGCCAAGGCAGCCGAACTCAACAAGGCTTTGCAAAAGGCACGAGAGGAACGGTCCGAGTCTAGAGCAGCTTGGAAGGAGCTCCAGCAAGCTGGGGAGATAGCGGCTGGTAGGCCCTTTCTATTACATACTAAATTCGGTGACCCGAACTATGCCCTGCTTAATCAACTGTGGAGTTCTCCACACTCATTTTTGGACCTGCCAAAGAGTGCCGCCGTTGCGGTGCAGTTTTACCAAGCGCAAGATGGACATGTAGTGGAGAAGCTTTTCTGGTCACAGTTCAACGTGCCAGAGCGTCCGTCGTTGCTGAACGAGCGAATGGCCCAGTGGGTCGAGCTCCACAAGGTATCCGGAGCTTCCATGAAGGAAGTTGTGGTCCGGCTGTGGCCAACTGAGCCCATTCCGAACAGTTATTTTGGCTTGGTGCAGCGACTTGTTGATGCGGTGCCGCGTATGGACGCCGTTAAACGGTCGGCGTGCATTGAAGGTGCACGGATGGCCTTTGCCCGTGTCAAGATGTACTGGGCAAAAATGAAGGACGCCGATGTTGCAGCGAAGAGCCCACCCGGGGGCAAGGACCATCGCATGCCGGAGCATATTTTGGGGATGTCCTAGAGGGCGCCCGCTTGATAGAGGGTCAGTGCTCGAAAGATATTATGTTCGAGTGAATGTATTGGAATCGTAATAACATATTATGATATATTAAGGCTATGTTATATTTATGCCTTTTGCCTGAAAGGTATTTCCTCCTATGCGGCCATTTATCTGTAATCTGAAAGTTTGCTAGTCGTCGGCTTCAGCCCCCTCGCATATGATGCGGGGGTGTTCGGAATAGCAACTGACTACACTTGACCCAACGTCTTGGCCCGTGAAGGAGGTATCAGTGCGGCGAACTAGGCAATCGGACTATAGGGCTTTAACACCTTCACTTAGCCATAGGAGTTTGATGGTGGGTCTACGACATAGCCCCTTGTATGTGCGCGTTTGTCCGAATACGGCTGCGCTACATAGGTGACCGGAAAATTGTCCTTCATGTTACACGGAAAAAATCGCAAAAGATTTTAGTAAGTCGCCGAGTGGTTGACCAGCTCTCACCGCATCATGACAGTCAGTTTTCGGCTTTCTCTACTGAGGTGTTTAACCAGGTGAACTAGAAACACAATCGCAGTAGTTCACCCTTTACTAACCTAGCCGATAGAGCGGAACGTAAGGTAGTAAGCAGAGGAGCCGGGCGACCCAACTATTGACCAAAGACATGATTCGGAGCTGATGCATATAATGCAGAACTCGTGACGCCGAAGTATGTTGTAGAGCTGTTCGGACTTGTTGGAAATTTAATATGTTGCCGTATCGAGCCCCTGGCGATTAGTGCCGAGGTGTGTATGTGAAACCACCGTCGAGGTAAAATACGGTTCTTTGAGGAAAAGTAAGTACTGAGGATGGATTATGTTCACTTGAATCTGATTGATACGTCGAACGCAATCTTACAGATTATAACACCCCTGCCCAGGTCATTTTGACATGCCAGAGGTCGAAGGCTGAGGGAAAAGGCCATATCCAGGTTTTAAATGAAGTGTTTGGTCTAAGACATCTTTTGGACCTCACGTCGCACGTCTGCGCAGCCTTTGCCTTAGCGAAGAGGATTCCTTAAAAGGAGCAATCTTTGTTTGTCTGGACGAAGTTGGGCTCCGAAAGAGTCCTTACAGGTCCATAGGACGAACAGGTTTTGATTCATCTATGACAAAAGATAAAAAAATAGTAAAATGGAGAGGGGAAAAGCTGTAGGGGGACGAACCGTGCTGCAGGCCCGTCCGCATTGTGCCTCCGCCGATGACCAAGGTATTTTAAGTGCATAATGATGCACGCGCGATGTGAACTTCGCGGGTATATGCGACGAACAACGGAGGCGGAACTGTTAATCCAGCTCTAAAATTGACCGGTCTTGTGTAGTAGAGGCCGGTGGCTTAATGGCCGATGAGGTATGCGGTTTAACGAGTCTGCTTTGTACTTCGGCTATGATGGTCGTGGTATAGTCCTTAGAACGGAGGGGGTGTTCTGTGCTTCCATTGATCATTATGACGCTGTGTGGACTGGGCATCTTAAGCTTTAGATAGGCGTAGTGTGTGACCGCATTGAAACGAGCGAACGCAGTCCGCCCAAGTAGTGCATGGTGTCCACAGCAGAACGGAACAATATCGAAGATTAAGACTTCGCTTCGGAAGTTGTCCGGCAAACCGAAGACGACTTCCAGTGTGATTGAGCCCATGCAATGAGCTTCTTCGCCAGGAATTACACCTTTGAAGGTAGTTGTGGTGGGATTGATCCTTGAGGGATCAATGCCATTTTGTGAACAATGTCTTGATAGAGAAAATTAAGGCTGCTGCCGCCGTCCAGAAGGACTCGTGTGAGATGGAATCCATCAATGATTGAGTCAACGACCAGAGCTGGCGAACCTTTGTGACGGACACATGTTGGGTGGTCATTGCGATCAAAAGTTATCGGACTGGCATGGTCATCTCGTGGTGCGCGCTTGCGCTCCCTTGTAGGGATGTGCATCACATATATCAGGTTTACTATTTTTACTTCAGGGGGAAATTGCTTTTGACCCCCGATGTTTGGCTGGCGACTCTCCTCGTCTTCACTGTCACTAGGCGGCCCCTTCCCTTTGTGTTCGGTGTTGAGCTTGCCTGTTTGTTTGAAAACCCAACAATTTCTGTTGATATGGTTGGCGGGTTTGTCAGGGCTGCCATGAATTTGACAGGGCCGATCCAGTATCTTGTCTAAACTGGATGGACCATCTTTGTTTTCCTTGAATGGCTTCTTCCGTTGACCGGGTTTGGAACCACTGAATCCGGCACCGCCGTGTCTTGGGTTCCTACATTGTTGTTTAGACCCTTGTTTTTATTCCGTCGGGGCTTGCCGTTGCCGTCCCTGAACTTAGAGGTGCTAGGATCGCTGGTGCTATTGTTTCATCGAGCCAGCCAGCTGTCTTCTCTCGCGCAGAAGCGGTTCATCAGTGCAGTAAGAGATGCCATAGGCTTTGGATTTTCTTGGCCGAGGTGATGGGTCAGCCATTCATCTCGGACGCTATGTTTAAAGGCCGCTAGGGCTTCAGCGTCCGGACAGTCAACGATTTGGTTCTTTTTAATTAAGAACCTAGTCCAAATCTTCCTAGCTGACTCTCCGGGCTGTTGGATAATGTGACTGAGGTCATCGGCGTCCGAAGGCCGGACATATATATGTACCTTGGAAGTTGTCACGAAAGGCATCCTCCAGGTCTTCCCAGTTGCCAATAGAGTTCTCAGGGAGGCTATTTAGCCAGTGCCGGGATGGTCCCTTTAATTTTAGTGGGAGGTATTTGATGGCATGTAGATCATCGCCACGGGCCATGTGGATATGGAGAAGGAAGTCTTCAATCCATACTGCGGGGTCGGTTGTTCCATCATATGATTCAATATGCATATGTTTGAACCCTTCTGGGAATTCATGCTTCATTACTTCATCTGTGAAGCAGAGGGGGTGTGCGGCTCCTCTATATCGGGCCAAGTCGCGACATAGCTCGGATTTAGTTCGTCTGCGGTTTTCGGCCCGGGCGTGATTATGCTTGTCACGTCCGGCTAGATAGCCGTCGTCGCGCGCCGGGGTACGCCCCCGTGATCCATAGATCGATTTCGTCTGACCTGCTCTACTGTCCAGGTCTTGCCGCATGTCGTATGTATATCCCCGAGCTGTTGTATCTCTACCTTTATGGTGAGGTGGTATAGGCTGGTGTTCGGCTTGAGTTGCCGCTTTATCCCGGCCATGAGGTGGTCGGTCAGCCGCATTACGCGTGGAATGCGTCGCCTCGTCGTCAAATTGGGGTAGCAGTTTATGCTTCAGGTAACTTTTGGTTGGGCCTTGAAGGCCGTATTCCTCGGCTACCGTAACATTAGTCCACCTATCGTTGAGCAGATCTTGATCAGCTTGAAGCTGTTGCTGCTTCTTTTTCAGGCTCCCTGTAGTGGCAATTAGCCGGTGCTTAAAGCGCTCCTTCTCGAGAGGTTCCTCAGGAATGATAAAATCTTCATTGTCGAGGCTCACCTCATCCTCGGAGAGAGGAAGATAAGTGATGTCCTCCGAGTCTTCGTTTTCAGACTGTTTATCGGGGCTAACTTGCCCATCTTCCCGATCGTCCTGTTCGAAAGTTGGCTCGACGCAGCCTTCTTTGTATTCGGCAACGTCCGGAGTGTTGTCATCTCCTGTGCCGGTATTGCTTTCTTTTCCACGACATGATTTAGAGCGGCGCCGCTGACGTCGGTGTTTTGGCCGTATCTCAGGAGGTTTATCCTCGACTGGATCTTTTTTGTCATCGCCATTATCTTCTTTGGGTGTATCCACCATGTACACATTGTAGGGGAACGTAGCAGAAATTCAAAATTTTCTACGCATCACCAAGATCAATCTATGGAGTTTACTAGCAACGAAGGGAAGGGGAGTGCATCTACATACCCTTGTAGATCGCTAGCGGAAGCGTTCAAGAGAACGGGGTTGATGGAGTCGTACTCGTCGTCATCCAAATCACCGATGATCCTAGCGCCGAACGGACGGCACCTCCGCGTTCAACACACGTACGGAGCAGCGACGTCTCCTCCTTCTTGATCCAGCAAGGGGGGAGGAGAGGTTGATGGAGATCCAGCAGCACGACGGCGTGGTGGTGGAAGTAGCGGGATCCCGGCAGCGCTTCACCAAGCGCAAGCGGGGAGGAAGAGGTGTCACGGGAGGGAGAGGGAGGCGCCAGGGCTTGGATGTTGCTGCCCTCCCTTCCCCCCACTATATATAGGGCCAAGGGAGAGGGGGGGGCGCAGCCTTGCCCCTTCCTCCAAGGAAGGGTGCGGCCAGGGAGGAGTCCTTCCCCCCCAAGGCACCTCGGAGGTGCCTTCCCCCTTTAGGACTCTCCGTTTATCTTATCTCTTGGCGCATGGGCCTCTTGGGGCTGGTTCCCTTGGCCCATATAGGCCAAGGCGCACCCCCCACAGCCCATGTGGCCCCCCGGGGCGGGTGGACCCCTTGGTGGACCCCCGGACCCCTTTCGGCAATCCCGGTACAATACCGATAAAGTGCGAAACTTTTCCGGCGACCAAAATAAGACTTCCCATATATAAATCTTTACCTCCGGACCATTCCGGAACTCCTCGTGACATCCAGGATCTCATCCAGGACTCCGAACAACTTTCGGGTTACCGCATACTAATATCTCTACAACCCTAGCGTCACCGAACCTTAAGTGTGTAGACCCTACGGGTTCGGGAGACACGCAGACATGACCGAGACGACTCTCCGGTCAATAACCAACAGCGGGATCTGGATACCCATGTTGGCTCCCACATGCTCCTCGATGATCTCATCGGATGAACCACGATATCGAGGATTCAATCAATCCCATATACAATTCCCTTTGTCTATCGGTATGTTACTTGCCCGAGATTCGATCGTCGGTATCCCGATACCTTGTTCAATCTCGTTACCGGCAAGTCTCTTTACTCGTTCCGTAACTCACATCATCCCGTGATCAACTCCTTGGTCACACTGTGCACATTATGATGATGTCCTACCGAGTGGGCCCAGAGATACCTCTCCGTTTACACGGAGTGACAAATCCCAGTCTCGATTCGTGCCAACCCAACAGACACTTTCGGAGATACCTGTAGTGCACCTTTATAGCCACCCAGTTACGTTGTGACGTTTGGTACACCCAAAGCATTCCTACAGTATTCGGGAGTTGCACAATATCATGGTCTAAGGAAATGATACTTGACATTAGAAAAGCTCTTAGCAAACGAACTACACGATCTTGTGCTAGGCTTAGGATTGGGTCTTGTCCATCACATCATTCTCCTAATGATGTGATCCCGTTATCAACGACATCCAATGTCCATGGTCAGGAAACCATAACCATCTATTGATCAACGAGCTAGTCAACTAGAGGCTTACTAGGGACATGGTGTTGTCTATGTATCCACACATGTATCTAAGTTTCCTATCAATACAATTCTAGCATGGATAATAAACGATTATCATGAACAAGGAAATATAATAATAACCTATTTATTATTGCCTCTAGGGCATATTTCCAACAGTCTCCCACTTGCACTAGAGTCAATAATCTAGTTCACATCACCATGTGATTAACACTCACAGGTCACATCACCATGTGACCAACATCCAAAGAATTTACTAGAGTCAACAATCTAGTTCACATCACTATGTGATTAACACTCAATGAGTTCTGGTTTGATCATGTTATGCTTGTGAGAGAGGTTATTAGTCAACGGGTCTGAACCTTTCAGATCCGTGTGTGCTTTACGAATATCTATGTCATCTTGTGGATGCTACCACGCGCTATTTGGAGCCATTTCAAATAACTGCTCTACTATACGAATCCGGTTTACTACTCAGAGTCATCCGGATTAGTGTCAAAGTTCGCATCGACGTAACCCTTTACGACGAACTCCTTTTCCACCTCCATAATCGAGAAAATTCCTTAGTCCACTAGATACAAAGGATAAGTTCGACCGCTGTCATGTGATCCATTCTCGGATCACCATTGTACCCCTTGACCAACTCATGGCAAGGCACACTTCATGTGCGGTACACAGCATAGCATACTGTAGAGCCTACGTCTAAAGCATAGGGGACGACCTTCGTCCTTTCTCTCTCTTCTGTTGTGGTCAGGTCTCGAGTCTTACTCAATACTCACACCTTGTAACACAGCCAAGAACTCCTTCTTTGCTAATCTATTTTGAACTCTTTCAAAATCATGTCAAGGTGTGCGTTCTTTGAAAGTATCATCAGGCGTCTTGATCTATCTCTATAGATCTTGATGCCCAATATGTAAGCAGCTTTATCCAGGTCTTCCTTTGAAAAACTCCTTTCAAACAACCCTTTATGCTTTCCAGAAATTCTACATCATTTCGGATCAACAATATGTCATTCACACATACTTATCAGAAATGTTGTAGTGCTCCCACTCACTTTATTGGAAATACAAGTTTCTAACAAACTTTCTGTAAACCCAAAAACTTTGATCACTCCATCAAAGTGTATATTCTGACTCCGAGATGCTTGCTCTAATCCATGGAAGGATCGCTGGAGCTAGCATACCTTTTAGCATCCTTAGGATAGACAAAACCTTTCTGATTGTATCACATACAACCTTTCCTTACGAAAACTGGTAAGGAAACTTGTTTTGACATCCATCTGCCAGATTTCATAAATGCAGCTAATGCTAACATGATTCCGACGGACTTAAGCATCGCTACGGATGAGAAAAATCTCATCGTAGTCAACTCCTTGAACTTGTGGAAATACTCTTAGCCACAAGTCGAGCTTCATAAACGGTAACATTACCGTCCACGTCCGTCTTCTTCTTAAAGATCCATTTATCTCGGATTTCATTGCTTCTAACCATTTGTCGGAATATGGGCCCACCATCGCTTCTCCATAGCTCGTAGGTTCAGTATTGTCCAACAACATGATATCTCAGACAGGATTACGTACCACTCTGAAGTAGCACGCATCCTCGTCGTCCTACGAGGTTTGGTGGTGACTTGATCCGAAGTTTCATGATCACTATCATAAGCTTCCACTTCAATTGGTGTAGGTGCCACAGGAACAACTTCCTGTGCCCTGCTACACACTAGTTGAAGTGACGGTTCAATAACCTTATCATGTCTCCACCATCCTCCCACTCAATTCTTTCGAGAGAAACTTTTTTTTTCCGAGAAAGGACTCGTTTCTAGAAGCAATTACTTTTGCTTCCAGATCTGAAATAGGAGGTACACCCAACTGTTTTGGGTTTTCTATGAAGATGCATTTATCCGCTTTGGGTTCAAGCTTATCAGCCTGAAACTTTTTCACATAAGCATCGCAGCCCCAAACTTTTAAGAAACGACAACTCAGGTTTCTCTAAACGGTGTCATCTCAACGGAATTGCGTGGTGCCCTATTTAAAGTGAATGCGGTTGTCTCTAATGCCTAACCCATAAACGATAGTGGTAATTCGATAAGAGACATCATGGTATGCACCATATCCAATAGGGTGTAGTTACGATGTTCGGACACACCATCACACTATGGTGTTCCAGGCGGTATTAATTGTGAAACACTTTCCACAATGTCTTAATTGTGTGCCAAACTCATAACTCAGATACTCATCTCTATGATCATATCACAGACATTTTATCCTCTTGTCATGACGATCTTCAACTTCACTCTGAAATTACTTGAATCTTTCAATAATTCAGACTTGTGTTTCATCAAGTAAATACACTCAGCATATACTCAAATCATCTGTGAAGTAAGAACATAACGATATCCACTGCATGCCTCAGCACTCATTGGACTGCATACATCAAAATGTATTACTTCCAATAAGTTGTTCTCTTGTTCCATCTTACTGAAAACGAGGCCTTTCAGTCATCTTGCCCATGTGGTATGATTTGCATGTCTCAAGTGATTCAAAATCAAGTGAGTCCAAACGATCCATCTGCATGGAGTTTCTTCATGCATATATACCAATAGACATGGTTTGCATGTCTCATTCTTTTCAAAACCGAGTGAGTCCAAAGATCCATCTACATGGAGCTTCTTCGTGCGTTCTATCCCAATATGACTCAAATAGCAGCACCACAAGTATGTGGTACTATCATTACTATCTTATATCTTTTGGCACGAACATGTGTATCACTACGATCGAGATTCATTTTAGGTGCAAGACCATTGGAGGTATTATTCAAATAAGCAGAGTAACCATTATTCTCCTTAAATGAATAACCGTATTGCGATAAACATAATCCAATCATGCTCAACGCAAACACCAAATATCGATGGTAGAGGGAGCATGCGATGCTTGATCACATCAACCTTGGAAACACTTCCAACACATATCGTCATCTTACCTTTAGCTAGTCTCCATTTATTCCGCAGCTTTTATTTCGAGTTACTAACACTTAGCAACCGAACCGGTATCTAATACCCTGGTGCTGCTGGGAGTACTAGTAAAGTACACATTCATATAATGTATATCCAATATACTTCTGTCGACCTTGCCTGCCTTCTCATCTACCAAGTATCTAGGGTAGTACTGCTTCAGTGACCGTTCCCCTCATTACAGAAGCACTTAGTCTCGGGTTTGGGTTCAACCTTGGGATTCTTCACTAGAGCAGCAAACGACTTGCTGTTTCATGAAGTATTCCTTTTGCCCTTGCCCTTCTTAAACTAGTGGTTTTACTAACCATCAACAATTGATGCTCCTTCTTGATTTCTACTCTCGCGGTGTCAAACATCGAGAATAGCTCAAGGATCATCATAACTATCCCTGATATGTTATAGTTCATCACGAAGATCTACTAGCTTGGTGGCAGTGATTATGGAGAACCATCACTATCTCATCTGGAAGATTAACTCCCACTCGATTCAAGCGATTGTAGTACTCAGACAATCTGAGCACATGCTCAACGATTGAGCTTTTCTCCCTTAGTTTGCAGGCTTAAGAAACTTGTCAGAGGTCTCATACCTCTTGACGTGGGCACTAGTCTGAAATCCCAATTTCAGTCTTCGAAACATCTCACATGTTCTGCGACGTTTCAAAAACGTCTCTGGTGCCACAATTCTAAACCGTTAGCATTACACACTGAACTATCACGTAGTCATCAAAACGTGTATGTTAGATGTTTCGTAACATCTACAGACAACGCTGAGGTTCAGCACACCGAGCGGTGCATTAAGGACATAAGCCTTCTGTGCAGCAATGAGGACAATCCTCAGTTTACGGACCCAGTCCGCATAATTGCTACTACCAACTTTCAACTAAATTTTCTCTAGGAACATATCTTAAACAGTAGAACTAAAGCGCAAGCTATGACATAATTTGCAAAGACCTTTTGACTATGTTCATGATAATTGAGTTCATCTGATTATCGAACTCCCACTCAGATAGACACTCAATCATCTAAGTGATACATGATCCGAGTCAAACTAGGCCGTGTCCGATCATCACGTGAGACGGACTAGTCATCATCGGTGAACATCTCCATGTTGATCGTATCTACTATACGACTCATGTTCGACCTTTCGGTCTCTTGTGTTCCGAGGCCATGTCTGTACATGCTAGGCTCGTCAAGTCAACCTAAGTGTTTCGCATGTGTTCCGAGGCCATGTCTGTACATGCTAGGCTCGTCAACACCCATTGTATTCGAACGTTAGAATCTATCACACCCGATCATCATGTGGTGCTTCGAAACAACGAACCTTCGCAACGGTGCATAGTTAGGGGGAACACGTCTCTTGAAATTTTAGTGAGGGATCATCTTACTTACTACCATCGTTCTAAGCAAATAAGATGCATAACATGATAAACATCACATGCAATCAAATAGTGACATGATATGGCCAATATCATTTTGCTCCTTTGATCTCCATCTTCGGGGCACCATGATCATCTTTGTCACCGGCATGACACCATGATCTCCATCATTGTGTCTTCATGAAGTTGTCACGCCAACGATTACTTATACTTCTATGGCTAACGCGCTTAGCAATAAAGTAAAGTAATTTACATGGCGTTATTCAATGACACGCAGGTCATACAAAAAATAAAGACAACTCCTATGGCTCCTGCCGGTTGTCATACTCATCGACATGCAAGTCATGATTCCTATTACAAGAATATGATCAATCTCATACATCACATAGATCATTCATCACATCTTCTGGCCATATCACATCACATAGCACATGCTGCAAAAACAAGTTAGACGTCCTCTAATTGCTGTTGCAAGTTTTTACGTGGCTTGTATAGGTTTCTAGCAAGAACGTTTCTTACCTACGTAAGACCACAACGTGATATGCCAATTTATATTTACCCTTCATAAGGACCCTTTTCATCAAATCCGTTCCGACTAAAGTGGGAGAGACAGACACCCGCTAGCCACCTTATGCAACTAGTGCATGTCAGCGGTGGAACCTGTCTCACGTAAGCGTACGTGTAAGGTCGGTCCGGGCCGCTTCATCCCACAATGCCGCCGAAACAAGATAAGACTAGTAGCGGCAAGAAGAATTGGCAACATATACGCCCACAACTACTTTGTGTTCTACTCGTGCATAGAAACTACGCATAGACCTAGCTCTGATACCACTGTAGGGGAACGTAGCAGAAATTCAAAATTTTCTATGCATCACCAAGATCAATCTATGGAGTTTACTAGAAACGAAGGGAAGGGGAGTGCATCTACATACCCTTGTAGATCGCGAGCGGAAGCGTTCAAGAGAACGGGGTTGATGGAGTCGTACTCGTCGTGATCCAAATCACGGATGATCCTAGCGCCGAACGGACGGCACCTCCGCGTTCAACACACGTACGGAGCAGCGACGTCTCCTCCTTCTTGATCCAGCAAGGGGGGAGGAGAGGTTGATGGAGATCCAGCAGCACGACGGCATGGTGGTGGAAGTAGCGGGATCCCGGCAGGGCTTCACCAAGCGCAAGCGGGGAGGAAGAGGTGTCACGGGAGGGACAGGGAGGCGCCAGGGCTTGGATGTTGCTGCCCTTCCTTCCCCCCCACTATATATAGGGCCAAGGGAGAGGGGGGGCGCAGCCTTGCCCCTTCCTCCAAGGAAGGGTGCGGCCAGGGAGGAGTCCTTCCCCCCCAAGGCACCTCGGAGGTGCCTTCCCCCTTTAGGACTCTCTGTTTATCTTATCTCTTGGCGCATGGGCCTCTTGGGGCTGGTTCCCTTGGCCCATATAGGCCAAGGCGCACCCCCCACAGCCCATGTGGCCCCCCAGGACTGGTGGACCCCTTGGTGGACCCCCGGACCCCTTTCGGCAATCCCGGTACAATACCGATAAAGTGCGAAACTTTTCCGGCGACCAAAATAAGACTTCCCATATATAAATCTTTACCTTCGGACCATTCCGGAACTCCTCGTGACGTCCGGGATCTCATCCGGGACTCCGAACAACTTTCAGGTTACCGCATACTAATATCTCTACAACCCTAGCGTCACCGAACCTTAAGTGTGTAGACCCTACAGGTTCGGGAGACACGCAGACATGACCGAGACGACTCTCCGGTCAATAACCAACAGCGGGATCTGGATACCCATGTTGGCTCCCACATGCTCCTCGATGATCTCATCGGATGAACCACGATATCGAGGATTCAATCAATCCCGTATACAATTCCCTTTGTCTATCGGTATGTTACTTGCCCGAGATTCGATCATCGGTATCCCGATACCTTGTTCAATCTCGTTACCGGCAAGTCTCTTTACTCGTTCCGTAACTCACATCATCCCGTGATCAACTCCTTGGTCACACTGTGCACATTATGATGATGTCCTACCGAGTGGGCCCAGAGATACCTCTCCGTTTACACCGAGTGACAAATCCCAGTCTCGATTCGTGCCAACCCAACAAACACTTTCGGAGATACCTGTAGTGCACCTTTATAGCCACCCAGTTACATTGTGACGTTTGGTACACCCAAAGCATTCCTACGGTATCCGGGAGTTGCACAATCTCATGGTCTAAGGAAATGATACTTGACATTAGAAAAGCTCTTAGCAAACGAACTACACGATCTTGTGCTAGGCTTAGGATTGGGTCTTGTCCATCACATCATTCTCCTAATGATGTCATCCCGTTATCAACGACATCCAATGTCCGTGGTGAGGAAACCATAACCATCTATTGATCAACGAGCTAGTCAACTAGAGGCTTACTAGGGACATGGTGTTGTCTATGTATCCACACATGTATCTGAGTTTCCTATCAATACAATTCTAGCATGGATAATAAACGATTATCATGAACAAGGATATAATAATAACCTATTTATTATTGCCTCTAGGGCATATTTCCAACACACATCATATGAAGAGGTGCCCGTCTAGCGTCCGGTAAATGGCGGGTTTTCGGCCTGGTCCTCTCTGGCATCGTCGTCCATACCGTCGAAGTCTTCGGAGCCGTAGTCGAGCATGTCAATTAAGTCCTCGACATTGGCTATGAAGTGGGTGGTGGGTGGCACGTAAAATTCCCCGCTCTCAGCCCCTAGTCCGGGCTGGGCGTAGTTCGGACAATGCTCCTCTGTGATGATGAGGGATCACATGAAGTCCAGAGCATCGCTTAAAGGCGAGGTTTGGCCAGAGAGAAGAAGATTCGTGGAGTGCGGCGGGGAGGAAGCTCCTTGGCCGAGTTCACACGACGCTGACTCCGAGGGTTCGGGGCCAGTGTCCGGAGAAGAGTCCGGCTCCATGATGGTTGCCAGTGACACTACTTCCTCCGGTTGTTCCATACTGGGCTTAATGGCCGCAGATAGTCCGGCAGGATCAAGAATCCCGTCTTCGGACTTGGCAACGCGCTCTGGATTTAGAGCGAGAGCAGAGGTCGGAGTCGCAAACCCTTGGAAGATCAAGTCTCCTCGGATATCAGCGACATAGTCCAGGTTTCCAAAACTAATCTGGTGGCCTGGGGCGTAGCTGTCGTGTGACAGCCTGGATTTTCCCTTCTCTCTTTTTCCGGACTTGCCTTCTCTCTGTTTCCAGACTTGTTTTTTTGCCTTGCTTTGATTTGGGTTTTGGAATCATTTCAAATGGACTTGTCACTTGGGCATATCCTTGACTTTCACCCAAGTGACCTATCTACTCCTCATTCAACTTTATTCCTATGATAAATCCCCAAAATAATCAATTGAATATTTTTCACAAAAGAAAAATATTCATTTTCCTCTTTGAAACTCTATTCAGAAACTTGTGCTCCAAAGCAACCCTCATTCTTATTGCTCCCAAAAATCTGAGATAAATCTTGAATATTCTTCAGACCTTGGCACACCTTCCCAAGCAAAAATGTTTCATGACTTTTTGTAATATTTTTTCTATAGAAAATCATTTCTCTTCTGGCCTAAAATCACAATTTGTACATCAAGTACATTTTTCCTTGATCTTTTGGCCCTGATCTTTCTTGAGCTTGATTACCCTCCTAAGAAAACCAAAACCCCAGGAGATCAGCCCTAATGGCCTTCTAGAAGATTGCTTAACTTGGCGACCAAGTTTCTGGTCAGAAACTTGCCAGCTTAGTTGAGTCAAGTCTGGTCGGCATGGCTATGAGCTATCAACTTTCCTAGACTAAACACTGCGTGGACGAGAGCGTAGACAAGGTTTGGCAGCATTTGGGCATCGTCATGACCATGCCAGCGTGGTGACCGCGTGAAGACACTGTGCCTGGCAGCGTCTTGACGTGCTCTAGATGGCGCCTTCCTCTCTGTTCAACGCGTGCTCGATCCAGTGCTTGCCGACGCCTGCCGCGCCGTGCCACTAGCCCCGACCCATCACCCTTGACCTGTTCCTGGCGCTCGCTGATGCCGGAGACGCCGCAGCAAGCACGGGCACGTCGCGGCCAAAAGCCACAGTGCGCGTGTGCCCTTGTCCGCTTCTTCCACCGCCTCCTGTGCTCGTCCGCTAGTGTAGGCAGCTCCTGCGTTGACGCTGCACGCTTGCCCCCTCGCACTGGAGCTTTTCGTCGCCGTTCGCCGCACATCCAGAGAGCTCCGGCGGCGACACGTCCCCCCCTCGCTCCGGCTATTTATATCGCCCCCCCTTCTCGATTTCTAGCCACGCACCACTCCTCACCACCTCCATGAACACATAGACGGGCCACAGCTCGGTCGGGCAGGCCTCTGGCCGTTGCCCCGACCAGAGTCCGACGACCTCCGCAGCAAGGCCACCTCTCTTCGGTTCGTCTCAAACTCAAGCAGCTGCTCGGGCGGGGCATTGGGGGTCTGTTGGTGCTGCCTGGACGCCACTGAGCCCTCGGAGCCACTCCTAGCCGTCGTCTTCAACCACTCCGGCGAACCCGTCCGCCACCGAGGCTTGCGAGCTCGACCGCGAGCAGCTCCGTCCACCCCAAGCCAAGCCACGGGTACGGGTAGGTGCGCCACGAGCCCAGCTTCAATCCTATCCCTCTAGCCCAGCCCCAAACCCTCTCGTCGTCGGCGTGAGCTCTAGCGAAACGCCGCCCCTCTCTGATCTCGCTCTCCCCCTCTCTCTCCTAACTTGCAGGACCCACCCGTCAGCCTCACCACTCGCGCCCGAAGCGGTACGAGTGGAGGCGCACTCTCGCTTTACGCCTTCGACGTCACCCCCCAAGATTTCTGTTTAATTCAAATTTATTCAGAAATTGACCCAAACTTTGACCACCCACCATTTCTAAACCATAAGTCCAAATGATTTGATTCTTTTTGCATTGTCTTTGTTTCAGAAAGCTCTAGCAGCACACGTAAAGGTGGATTTTCCCTTGCTGTATAGAATTTCTGGTGATTTTCAGAATGGGTTTTGATATTTGTTTTTGTGGTTTTTAATTACTTTCAGAAGGAAAAGCTTGTCTTGAAGCAAACCAAGAGGGGAGTGATCCTCCTCTACACTAAGGCAAGCCACACCAGCATCTGGATGGTGTTATTTCAATATCTATGATTTTCTACTTGAATGTGAGTTTTTATTTGCATTTAAAATTTTATATATATATATATATATAGGGATACTATTCATCACCCAGGGTGCGGAATAAGTTATTCTTCACCCGAGCTAATTTTACGATCATTTCATAATTAAATTACGTTTGGAATTCAAATAGTTACATTTTTATTGATCAACTACGTAAAATTTGGCATAAGAAAATAAAAATATAGGTCATAAGACAAGAAAAATTGCAGTTTATTTGTATTTTACACTACGTTTTTACGTTTGTAATTTTACATAACATAAAATATTTTTTACGACGATCATATTTTTTTACGGTATCTTTTTACGTCGGAAATAAGACAAAACTTACGTAACGTAAAATTACGGTGTATTGATGGTAAAATAGAGGGGGTGAAGAATAACTATTCCTCACCCAGGGTGATGAATAGTCAATCCCTCTATATATATAGTTGATTGCTAGTTAGTTTAACATGCTTGATATGCTTGTTTTAGTTACTAGTTAAATGCATGAACTTGTTTGGTCAAGTAGAATATGATTTTGCACTAGTTATATCGCTATGGTAAATAATGATAGCTCTTTTATGAAGTGATGTTTTCATTTAAATGATGAACTAATAAAAATATTGCTTGATAATAAAAATGAGTTATAACCAGAGAAGTTTTGATCTTGAGTAGTGCAAGATAATTATGTTGATAAGATTGATCCATGTCTATGAGTTGTTTGCGTTGCATGTCGATTAGTTGCATGGTTATGGCATAGTATCATTGTTATTTTATAAAAAGTTTTTGTCAAGGTTAAACTTGATTAAGTTCAACTTGAATATGATGTTGATCACATCATGGTGCCACTGAATCGGGTTTTTATTCAGTGCAACCACATTTACCTTGTGGGAAGGTCTTGATTCGGTCCTTTGTTGTGGCTCTCACTAGTGCCTCCCGCGAGGGAAGGTTATGGGTGTGCATACCCTGGCCCGGTAAGCAGACATAACCTTGTGTTCTCGTTTTTGTTTTTATGGTACCTTGTCCCCGTTTGGGACCGTTTTGCCACGACGGTGGCCGTTGGTGTCTTTGGTAGACACGGGGCCACCCAAGCTATCCCTGAGAGGGATTTGGTCGGAGTGGCCGGGAGAGTGCCATGACAAAGGGAGGGTTTCGTCAGAATGCTCTGGTCCACCCGAATGGGAATGCGAGGCCAGGTTTCCGTAGTGTGGGTAAAGTGCGCTACCTCTGCAGAGTGTATTTAATATATCGATAGCCGCCTCCTCGATTATGGGCATAGCTCGGAAGTAAGTCACACCATGGATCAACTTTTATAATTAATCTTGCAAACTAAAATGATTGTTGTGATGCATTGTGTTTCGTGTGATTCATGAACTCGTGAGTTGTTCATGAGTGGTTGGTTTCAGTTGTGACTCAAGTATGGTCACCGTTTGGTTACGAGGTAACCGTCTGGTAAGCGAGTCCGTGAGACTCAGTGCTCGTATTGGTTTTCTTTGCATCTGTAGTAGTTCCTGCATTGCATTACTTTGATTAATTGTCATGATATTGTCTGTCATCGTGCTTATGTTTGTTGTGAGCTTGCAAGTACATTCAATGTACTGACCTGGCGTGTCATGCCAGCTTTCACGCAAGTCGGTTCGCATCGGAGCGCATCTCGCGTCTAGGCCGTGTCCACGTCGGTGTCCCTGTGCTATGGAGTTCCACTTCGTCGTTCTTCCGCTGCCGTGTAGTTCGTGTTATCGAGGCCCTCGCCATGTTCATTAAATAATGTGCATACTGCTCAACAGCACCGTGTGTGCCGCTTGGCCTTGTATCTCGATGTAATATCAGACTTATGTAATCCGCTAGCATCAATAAAGCGGTTGTTCCTGTACCATGTTATTGTGTATTGGCAGAAGACTAGATCTCTGGGCTGGCAATGCAAGGTAAACCGGTTGCTCTGAGCCGGGGTGCCATAACGCTTGGTATCAGAGCCGCGCTGATTGTAGGACACGCTACACCGTTAGTGCGTTAGTGAAACGGTAGATAGCTTTGTCTGAGTGCCGGTAGTCATAGAAACTGGTTGTTGCACTGCATGCATGTTTATTTATTGTTATTACTAGCCGTATGGCTTGTGAGTGTAGATGGCTCCAGTACCAATCTTGTACCATCCTGAGCCAGCTCCGTACACATCGCCGCACCTAATTTAGAACGTGTGGCGACGACTCTACCCAGCGGGTGCTGATCCAGAGTATCGGGTGTATTGAGAGCATCTGGCCGGTGCATTGTATGAGTATTATGCTGAGGTCACTCTACACCACAGTTCCCCTTCCGGCGCTTACACTCATTCTACTAAGGGTGGTCTTGCTTCTACGCCATCTTAGGCGGTTCAGTTTGCTGCTATCGAGGCTCTTGTAGACTTGTGCTGCAATGAGGTTTGCATGCACACCCACCCAGGTCTTTTCTACTACCCATCTCTGCACGAGAATGGGCGTATCTGCTTTCCTTTGATTAATCCGATGTGCGATCATCCTACTAGTCACCTTTCTCGCTATATCACTGCTAGTTATCTCCTGAACTACGAGTTAGCTCGGGAGCTTTCACGCGCCCGGACAGCTCTCGCTGCTGCTCGTACCAGGAACCCTCTTATGCTCCAAACTTGAGCCCTTGAGGCAGCGCCGTCGCGTCTCTCTTAAATCGGAGGTCTCTACTATCAGTTCAGGATCGGGGTCCGGCTCAGGAGAGGAGCCAGCAGCTGCGCAGTCCGAGCAGTAGACCGTTAGAGTATCGCTCTAGTTATGAGTATGATTTATGAGTGTAATCGCACGTGTCATGATGCTTTGTCTCATGTATGAGGGTAGTAGACCCGTTATGATGCTTACTTTCATGTTAAGTCTATGTATAATTATGTTGGAATCTTTTATTCGCTTTGGTTTTCATTTGCTGTTTTCTTCCGGGATTTGTCATTGGCTTTCCTCCCATTTTGGAATTTTCTCATCATGGTTGCTATGTATTGGGAAAACAAATAATAGGATGACGCGAGGAGGCAGCAGCAGCCAAGCTTGTGAGGATGCCCCTGTCCGTCGCTCTGCAAGGCAGGCAGGACATTCCCCCGAGCCTTACCAGCCACCTCCGTCTCCACCGCCAAATCTACCATCCACTGAGCAAATCCTGTGAATGTTTGAAGAAAGAAGGAGCAACGATCTGCTGGAAATATTGAAAAGTGTGCAAGTTATGGTTGGGCAGAATGGAAACCAGAATGGTCATCACTCCAAGCTGTCAGATTTTCAGCGAACCAAGCCTCCCAGCTTCAGCCAAGCTATTGATCCATTGGACGCCGATGATTGGTTAAGGACTATTGAAAGGAAACTGGAGATTGCTCGCACTTAAGAAGGAGACAAGGTTCCCTTTGCAACGCATTATCTTGAAGGAGCTCCCGCAATATGGTGGGATAATGCTAAGGCAATATGGCCCGCGGACGAGGAAATTACTTGGACTAAATTCAAGGATCATTTCCGCAAGTATCATATTCCCTCCGGGATTACGAAAATCAAGCAGCGCGAATTCCTCGCCCTCACTCAAGGCAGCATGGCCGTCAACGAGTACCTAAATAAATTCAACCATTTGGCCCGCTATTCTCTCCATGATGTGGCCACAGAAGAATGGAAGATCGACAGATTTCAGGGAGGACTGAATCAGCATCTCATGTGCACTCTCAGCATGTTTGATTTTCCAGACTTCCTAACTCTGGTGAACAAGGCCCTCATCGCAGAAAGGGAACACAAGCTCCTACATGACAACAAGCCAGCTATTAATGACCACAAGCGCAAATTTGAGCCGAAGAAGGATATGCAACCAGTGCAGAAGGCTCGTACTTGGCAATAGACTCAGGTTGAGTACAAACCCAACTGGCAGCAGAATGTCAACAAGACTACCACTCAAGTCAAGAATATCGTGACCAGCCCGGTGCGCGAAGATTGTCAGTGCAACAATTCATGCTTCAGCTGTGGTCGAACCGGACACTACGCCAGGTAGTGTCCCAAGAACAACAAACAAGCAACTCCATTCCATCCGCAAGTCAACTACATGGAGCCGTATTTCGCCCCAGATATGATCCAGGGGCAAATCCATCATATCTCCGCAGACGAAGCCCAAGAGGATCCATAAGTCGTCATTGGTATGTTCCTTGTTAACGACATACCCGCCGTAATTTTATTTGACTCCGGGGCTTCCCACTCTTTTATTTCGCGGAATTTTTCTGCCCAAAACAAATTTCCTTGCTCAATTTTGGGAAAACACATGCTGGTACAATCCCCGGGATCCCTACTCAGAAGCAATCTTGTCTGCCATAATTTGGAAATTGACATCAAGGGCGTCAAGTTTCCAACATCTTTGATAATCATCGACTCCAACAAATTGGATGTTATTCTGGGCATGAATTGGTTAACCCAATACCAAGTATGCATCAGCTGTGCGACCAGAGAAGTTACCCTAAAAAATACGGAAGGTCGCACCACCAGTTTTTATGCCCGCAAGTGCATACCCACGAAAGATATGGTTTTCGCAGCCGTGGCAGAAGAGGTGGAATTAATTCCAGTGGTCAGTGAGTATCCAGATGTATTTCCTGAAGAATTACCAGGCATGGCACCAGACAGAGAACTGGAGTTTGCAATTGACTTGGTGCCTGGAACCACCCCGATACACAAGAAATATTATTGGATGCCTTCATCAGAATTGGTGGAATTGAAGAAACAGCTGGATGGGATGCTGCAGAAAGGATACATCCGCCCAAGCTCTTCACCATGGGGGTCACCAGCGATATTAGTGGACAAAAAGGATGGCAGTCTACGAATGTGCGTAGACTACCGGCAACTGAATGACATCACCGTCGAGAACAAGTATCCACTGCCAAGGATTGACGATCTGTTTGATCAACTTAGCGGGGCCAAAGTATTCTCCAAAATTGATTTGTGGACCGGATATCATCAGCTCAAGATAAAGAAGGAGGATATTCCTAAGACCGCGTTCACCACTCGGTACGGTATTTATGAGTATACCGTTATGTCCTTAGGCCTCACCAACGCCCCAGCCTTCTTCATGCATATGATGAACAAGGTGTTCATGGATTTCTTGGACAAATTTGTGGTGGTGTTCATCGACGACATCCTCATTTACTCCAAGAGCCAAGATGAACAGAAGGAGCATCTCCGAGCAGTTTTGCAAAGGCTTCGCGATCATCAACTTTATGCCAAATTCAGCAAATGAGAGTTTTGGCTCCAGCAAGTGGGATTTCTCGGGCATGTCCTCTCAGCAGAAGGAATCTCAGTGGATCCAAGCAAGGTGAAGGATGTACTTGATTGGTCCAAACCCACAACAGTCTCAGAAATCCGGAGTTTCCTTGGACTAGCCAGATATTATCACCGTTTTATTGAAGGATTCTCCAAGATCGCCAAGCCAATGACTGAGCTCCTAAAGAAGGATAAGAAGTTTGAATGGACCGAGGACTGCGAACGGAGTTTTAATGAGTTCAAAATCAGGCTGACATCGGCACCAATATTAACTCTTCCAGACATCTACCGCAGTTTTGATGTCTACTGCGACGCATCCAAAAAAGGACTTGGATGTGTACTCATGCAAGATGGCAAAGTTGTGGCCTTTGCATCCCGACAACTGCGGCAACACGAAGGAAATTACCCCACTCATGATTTGGAATTGGTCGCGGTGGTGCACGCTTTGAAGATCTGGAGACACTATCTGATTGGAAAGAAGTGACAAATATTTACCGACCACAAGAGTCTCAAGTATATATTCACTCAGCCCGATTTGAACCTTCGACAGCGAAGATGGCTCGAGTAGGTTAAGGACTACGACCTCGGGATAAATTATCACCCAGGCAAAGCTAATGTAGTGGCTGATGCCCTCAGCCGCAAACCAGCCAACCTTAATGCTCTCATGGATTCATTGCCTCCTGAGCTTTATGAAGAAATCACTCAGCTCAATTTGGTGTTCACCGATGTCCGTCTTGCCAACATGTTGGAAGTTGCCCCAGCTCTTGAAGAAGAAATACGCAGTGCTCAGGCGGATGACAAACTATTGAAAACATATGTCTAGAAGATGCACAAAGGGCATGCACCGGATTTCTCTAGGGATCAACGAGGTTCGCTAAGGTTTCGAGGAAGGCTTTGCGTACCCAATCAAGAAAGTCTGAAGAAGAAGATATTGGCAGAAGCACATGAAGCGCCATACTCAATTCACATAGGTGGTACCAAAATGTATGAGGACCTTCGTCAGATATTCTGGTGGGATGGAATGAAGAAAGATATCGCATACTTTGTGGCTTGTTGCGATATATGCAACAAGGTAAAGGCGGAACACCAAAAATCCGCCGGACTCCTCCAACCTCTACCAGTATCCCAATGGAAATGGGACAATATCTGCATGGATTTCATCACCGGATTACCAAGGTCTCACCGAGGAAACGACGCAATATGGGTCATAGTGGACACCTTAACAAAGGTGGCACATTTCCTTCCCATCCGGACCACCTACCGTGCAAATCAACTTGCACAATTATATGTGTCAAGAATCGTCAGTCTGCATGGAGTACCCAAGACTATCACCTTCGACAGGGGATCTCTTTTCACCTCCGCATTTTGGTCCAGACTACATCAAGCCTTGGGGACCGCTCTAAAACACAACACGGCTTATCATCCTCAGACAGATGGACAGACTGAGCGAGTAAATCAAATACTCGAAGATATGCTCCGGGCATGTGCATTGGCCCAAGGAACCAAGTGGGAAGACTGTCTGCCCTACGCCGAGTTTTCCTACAACAACAGTTTCCAAACCAGCTTAAAGATGTCACCCTATGAAGCTCTGTATGGCCGGAAATGCTGTACTCCATTGAACTGGTCACAAACCGGAGATAGCCGTATTTTCGGGACTGATTTAATGCTCGAAGCGGAGAAGCAAGTCAAGGAAATCCGAGACAAACTGCAGCTGGCCAAATCACTATAGAAAAGCTACTATGATGCCAAACACCGTCAGATCAGCTTCGAACCCGGAGAAAACGTATATCTCTGAGTCACCCCTACGAAAGGAGTCAAGATGTTTTAGACCGGTGGAAAATTGGCACCCGGATACATCGATCTGTTTCCTGTCATGGCCAGAATCGGAACAGTTGCATATCAATTGGAATTGCCACCGAAACTGTCAAAAGTACACAATGTGTTTCATATCTCGCAGCTGAGAAGATGCATCTCGCCACCAGAGAAAAGGACTAATATGGCAGAGATAGAATTGGCTAAGGATTTGACGTATGAGGAAAAGCCAATCAGAATATTGGATCAGACAGAAAGGGTCACTCCCAGCAAATAAATAAGGTTTTACAAGGTTCATTGGGAGCATCACACCGAAGAGGAAGCAACCTGGGAAAGAGAGGAATTTTTAAGGACGGCATACCAAGAATTGTTTTCCCAAGCAACCGACTCTCAAGGACGAGATTCATCCTAAGTGGGGGAGGTTTGTGACAGCCTGGATTTTGCCTTCTCTCTTTTTCCGGACATGCCTTCTCTCTGTTTCCGGACTTGGTTTTTGCCTTGCTTTGATTTGGGTTTTGGAATCATTTCAAATGGACTTGTCACATGGGCATATCCTTGACTTTCACCCAAGTGACCTATCCACTCCTCATTCAACTTTATACCTCTGATAAATCCTCAAAATAATCAAATGAATATTTTTCACAAAAGAAAAATATTCATTTTCCTCTCTCAAACTCTATTGAGAAACTTGTGCTCCAAAGCAACCCTCATTTTCCTTGATCCGAGCACTTGCTATAGAAAATCATTTATCTTCTGGCCCAAAATTCCAGTTTGTACAACAAGTACATTTTTCCTTGATCTTTTGGCCTGATCTTTCTTGAGCTTGATTACCCTCCTAAGAAAACCTAAACCCCAGGAGATCAGCCCTAATGGCCTTCTAGAAGATTGCTTAACTTGGCGACCAAGTTTCTGGTCAGAAACTTGCCAGCTTAGTTGAGTCAAGTCTGTTCGCCCTAGCTATGAGCTACCAACTTTCGTAGACTAAACACTACGTGGACCAGAGCGTAGATAAGGTTTGGCAGCGTTTGGGCATCGTCTTGACCATGCCCGCGTGGTGACCGCCTGAAGACACGATGCCTGGCAGCGTCTCGACGCGCTCTGGATGGCGCCTTCCTCTCTGTTCAACGTGTGCTCGATCCAGCGCTCGCCGACGCCTGCCTCGCCGCGCCACCAGCCCCGACCCATCACCCTTGACCTCTCCCTGTCGCTCGCCAATGCCGGAGACGCCGCAGCAAGCACGGGCACGTCGCGGCCAAAAGCCACAGTGCACGCGTGCCCTTGTCCGCTTCTTCCACCGCCTCCTGTGCTCGTCCGCGAGTGTGGGCAGCTCCTGCGTTGACGCTGCGCACTTGCCCCCTCGCACTGGAGCTTTTCGTCGCCGTTCGCTGCGCATCTAGAGAGCTCCAGCGGCGACACGTACCCCCTCGCTCCGGCTATTTATAGCGACCCCTTCTTGATTTCTAGCCACGCGCCACTCCTCACCACCTCCACGAAAACGTAGACGGGCCACATCTCGGTCGGGCAGGCCTCTGGCCGTCGCCCCGACCAGAGAACTCCGGCGACCTCCGCAGAAAGGCCACCGCTCTCCGGTGCCTCTCAAGCTCAAGCAGCTGCTCGGGCGGGGCATTGGGGGTCTGTTGGTGCTGCCTAGACGCCGCTGAGCCCTCGGAGCCGCTACTAGCCGTCGTCTTCAACCACTCCGGCGAACCTCGTCCGCCACCGAGGCTTGTGAGCTCGACCACGAGCAGCTCCGTCCACCCCAAGCCAAGCCACGGGTACGAGCAGGTGCGCCACGAGCCCAACTTCAATCCTATCCCTCTAGCCTAGCCCCAAACCCTCTCGTCGCCAGCGTGAGCACCGACGAAACGCCGCCCCTCTCTGATCTCGCTCTCCCCCTCTCTCTCCTGACATGCGGGACCCACCCGTCAGCCTCACCACTCGCGCTCGAAGCGGCACGAGTGGAGGCGCACTCTCGCTTTACGCCTTCGACGTCACCCCCAGGATTTCTGTTTAATACAAATTTATTCAGAAATTGACCCAAACTTTGACCAGCCACCATTTCTAAACCATAAGTCCAAATGATTTGATTCTTTTTGCATTGTCTTGGCTTGAGAAAGCTCTAGCAGCACACGAAAAGGTGGATTTTTCCTTGCTCTCTAGAATTTCTGGTGATTTTCAGAATGGGTTTTGATATTTGTTTTTGTGGTTTTTAATTACTTTCAGAAGGAGAAGCTTGTCTTGAAGCAAACCAAGAGGGTGTGATCCTCCTCTACACTAAGGCAAGCCACACTAGCATCTAGATGGTGTTATTTCAATATCAATGATTTTCTACTTGAATATGAGTTTTTATTTGCATTTAAAATTTGATATATTTATATATATATATATATGTTGTTGATTGCTAGTTAGTTTACCATGCTTGATATGCTTGTTTTAGTTACTGGTTAAATGCAAGAACTTGTTTGGTCAAGTAGAATAAGATTTTGCACTAGTTATATTGCTATGGTAAATAATGATAGCTCTTTTATGAAGTGATGTTTTCATTTAAATGATGAACTAATAAAAATATTGCTTGATAATAAAAATGAGTTATAACCTGAGAAGTTTTGATCTTGAGTAGTGCAAGATAATTATGTTGATAAAATTGATCCATGTCTATGAGTTGTTTGCGTTGCATGTCAATTAGTTGCATGGTTATGGCATAGTATCATTGTTATTTTATAAAAGGTTTTTGTTAAGGTTAAACTTGATTAAGTTCAACTTGAATATGATGTTGATCACATCATGGTGCCACTGAATCGGGTTTTTATTCAGTGCGACCACATTTACCTTGTGGGAAGGTCTTGATTCGGTCCTTTGTTGTGCCTCTCACCGGTGCCTCCCGCGAGGGAAGGTTATGGGCATGCGTACCCTGGCCCGGTAAGCAGACATAACCTTGTGTGCTCGTTTTTGTATTTATGGTACCTTGTCCCCGTTTGGGACCGTTTTGCCACGACGGTGGCCGTTGGTGTCTTTGGTAGACACGGGGCCACCCAAGACCTAGCCCTGAGAGGGAGTTAGTCGGAGTGGCCGGGAGAGTGCCATGACAAAGGGAGGGTTCCGTCGGAATGCTCTGGTCCACCCGAATGGGAATATGAGGCCAGGGTTCCGTAGTGTGGGTAAAGTGCGCTACCTCTGCAGAGTGTATTTAATCTATCGATAGCCACGTCCCCGGTTATGGGGATCAACTTTTATAATTAGTCTTGCAAACTAAAATTATTGTTGTGATGCATTGTGGTTCGTGTGATTCATGAACTCGTGAGTTGTTCATGAGAGGTTGGTTTCAGTTGTGACTTAGGTATGGTCACCGTTTGGTTATGAGGTAACCGTCTGGTAAACGAGTCCGTGAGACTCGGTGCTCGTATTGGTTTTCTTTGCATTTGTAGTAGTTCTTGCAGTGCATTAATTTGATTAATTGTCATGCTGTTGTCTGTCATCATGCTTATGTTTGTTGTGAGCTTGCAAGTACATTCAATGTACTGACCTGGCGTGTCAGGCCAGCTTTCAGGCAAGTCAGTTCGCATCGGAGCGCATCTCGCGTCTAGGCCGTGTCCACGTCGGTGTCCCTGTGCTATGGAGTTCCACTTCGTCGTTGTTCCGCTGCCGCGTAGTTCGTGTTATCGAGGCCCTCGACATGTTCATTAAATAATCTACATATTGTTCAGCAGTACCGTGTGTGCCGCATGGCCTCGTATCTCGATGTAATATCAGACTTAGGTAATCCGCTAGCATCAATAAAGCGGTTCTTTCTGTACCATGTTGTTGTGTATTGCCAGAAGACTAGATCTCTGGGCTGGCAATGCAAGGTACACCGGTTGCTCTGAGCCGGAGTGCCACATGTCGATCTGCTATAGATGGCCAAGCGAGTTGGCCCGCAGTGCGAAGCCGCCGAACACAAAGATCTGGCCGTGGAGGAAAACCTCCTCCAGGGCAGCATTGTTGTAGATGACCGATGGAGCCATCAAACATTCTGGTGACGACGCAGCGGAACTCTCAATGAAAGCACCAATGTCGGTGTCAAAACCGGCGGATCTCGGGTAGGGGGTCCCGAACTGTGCGTCAAGGGTCGATCGTAACAGGAGACGGGGGACACGATATTTACCCAGGTTGGGGCCCTCTTGATGGAGGTAATACCCTACTTCCTGCTTGATTGATCCCAATGAATATGAGGATTACAAGAGTTGATCTACCACAAGATCGTAATGGCTAAACCCAAGAGGTCTAGCCTGTATGATTATGATTGCCTCCACGGACTAAATCCTCCAGTTTATATAGACACCGGAGGGGCCTACGGTTGCACAGAGTCGGATTACAAAGGAAGCAATCTACATATCCGAACGCCAAGCTTGCCATCCACGCAAAGGAGAGTCCCATCCGGACACGGGAAGAAGTCTTCTGTCTTCTATCTTCGTAGCCCATTTGTCCGGCCCATGTTACATAGTCCGGACGCCCGAGGACCCCTTAATCCAGGGCTCCCTCATAGAAGAGGAAGCAAATTACCAGAGCTGTGCTCAAGAATAGAAGCATGAAGAGCAAAGGGACAAGGTGAAACTCCCTCGGCAAGGCCCTTGCCGGGGCGGCCCTCACGGCCCCGGCAAGAGCCTTGCCGGGGCGACTTGCCCAACACCAACGAGGCCGCCACCCTTGAGTCTAAGAGTTCCAACACCATAAACCACATTGGAACCAAGGCTCGGGAGGCACCTGCGTGGTGGCATGCAGATCTTTGTGAAGACAAAAGACATGCAATACTAGATGAGAACCAGAAGACAGAGACCCCGGCGAGATCCTTGCCGGGGGCGCTCACAAGACCCCCGGCAGGACCCTTGCTGTGGTCACCTGTGAGACCCCGGAAAGGCCCTTGCCGGGGACCCGGCAAGATCCTTGCCGGAGACATCTGCGGAGCCGCAACCAGGCTCCCACCTGCCAAAGCTCCACCGCCGTTCCGAACACAGCAGTCGACCTGCTAACGATGCAGGCACCTGCATGGCGATGTGCAGCTTCCAGGTCAATTCGGCAAGCACCTGCGTGGTGGCATGCAGATCTTCGTGAAGACTCTGCCACCACACCAACTCAGCAGCCAGCCAGCCAGCCTGGCGCTGCCTACCTAGTCAGCCTGGACGCGCGTCGGAGCGAGGCGAAGCGGCGGCGGATGGGGCGAGTTTCCTTGTCGTCCCCGATAAAGTGAGGAGGCACGTCGGCAGCGCATTAAATGCGTTTTGTCCTACGGTGCCAGAGATAAACTTGACTAGTACAACTTTCCACCTCATGTATGCCACTGTGGCAGCCCCTTTGACTATAACAGGAGGCCCGCGGTGTACTGAGAGAGGATTCGGACTTTTTGGACCTTGCATGCTTTGTAGCTTGTCCAAGAACACCAGATAAACACAACCCAGCAGGAGTAGGGTATTACGCATCGATTGCGGCCCGAACCTGGATAAATTTCCCCGTGTTGGTCTCTTAAACCCGCTCTTTCGATAGCCCTGCACCCGCTGACCGTACAAGGGATTCCCCGTGATCCCATAGGTGTCGTTTCCACCGACATCTTTGGCGCGCCAGGTAGGGGGCGTAAGTTGTGAAAATCCAGTTTGAAGGTCAGTCCATCGGCTTCATCATCACCATGGCCCCCAAGAGAAAGGGGATCACAACAATCGGGTCGTCCGGAGCTGGCCCGTCCGCGCCAGCGCGGGCAGGCAACTGGGTGGCCACGGATGGGGCCGAAGACATGGCCCGCGAGCATCCACGACACTCTGGCGATCGGAGCCACGCGAGCGGCGTTGTTCGACTCCGAGATGGCGAGCCGCACGCCGCTGGCTTCGGGGGCGGTGTCGTGCTACCCACGGGCGGCGCGACAACCTCTACGGCGCCCCAGCTGGCACCTGTGCCGCGGCCATCCCAGGTCGCACGCGATGAGCGACACCGCGATGCCGGAGCCCCTGGGCACCTCCACGGAAAAGAGCCCTGTGCGCCACTCAGAGGACGCACCAGCTTGAAGCGGCGTGCGATCGCGAGACCGTGACAGAGCCCCTTCTAACCTGGTTAGAAGTCGGAGCGCGCCGCGGTCTACGAAGCTCTCGCCGCCGCCCATGCCAGTAGAAGCACTGGCGCACGCGCAACTGCTCCTCGACTTCCCCCTGCTGCGGAGAAGCTCGAGAAGTGGACGGCCACCATCACTAGAAAAAAAGACACATCCGTGACATTTTGGGCCGAACGAAATTTTTTCTGTCACACTTATGACACTTCTATGACGATAATTGTGACAAAACCCGGTATCATCATAGATGTGGTGGGGTCCTACTTCTATGACAAAAAATCATGACAGAAAATGGGCTTTTTGTCCTGGGCGGGCCGGAGACCCAGCTGGATGACATTCTTTGGGCGGTCCATGACGGAAAAAACCGTGGTAGAAGCGAGGGCGCGGAAAATATCGGGGAGTCCCCGGTTACGGTGGGTGGTCGGGGGCCGAGCGATGCGCGTTTCTCTCGTACGTACGCGCGTGTGTGCGAGGCGTTGGGCTCTAACTGAACCCGAGCGATTGCACTGCAGGCTACGCGTTACTGAACCCGAGCGATCGATCGATGGCTGTTAACTGAACCCGATCGAGCGATTCCTTCGCTACTGCTGCTAACTGAAGCAGATCGATGCTGCCTCTGGATGAATAGTGAGCGTTGCGGGGGGGGGTCGTTGGATGAACAGTTCCTGATGGGGGTGGATGAACAGGACCCCGATCGTTCGAGCCGGTTGGGGCTGGATGAACAGGACCCCGCAGAGGGCAGGATGAACAGGACCACCCCGTGGAGGGCAGGATGAACAGTAGACGATGGAGGGCTGGATGAACAGTAGCCCGTGGAGGGGTGGTTGAACAGGAGCCCGTGGAGAGGGCTGGTTGAACAGTAGCCGGTGGAGTAGTGCGCGGTGGAGGCTGGATGAACAGGAGCCCGTGGATGAACAGTGGGAGGTGGAGGCTGGAGGAGGTCGACGGTGGATGAACAGTAGCCCGTGGAGGCTGGAGGGGGTCGTCGGTGGAGATGAACAGTATCCCGTAGAGTCCCGTTTTGCGGTACGCCACACTCCTCCCGATGAACAGGACCCCCATTTCGACCGTAGCGCTCCAACACAAGTCTGTTTCCTCCGTTTTGCTGTACGCCACACCCCTCCCGATCAACAGGACCCCCGTTTCGACCGTAGGAGGTCCGTTTCCTCCGTTTTGCGGTACGCCAGACCCCTCCCGATGAACAGGATCCCGTTTCAAACGTGGCCGGTCGAACACAAGGCCGTTTCCTCCGTTCTGCAGTACGCCAGGCCTCGTTTGCATCTGCTGTTCCATCCAAGCCCTCCCAATGAACACGACGACGCATTCCGTTCCGACCCAGCCCGTTGGCTCCCCATGAACACGACAATGACGCAGTTTCTCCGTTCTGACCCAGCCATGTACACGAGCCCTGGCCGTACGTATGCACGAGTAGGCGTTCGAGACCCCGCCCGTATGTACGTACGTGGCCGTATTTTCTTTCTTGCACACTTGTCGCTGTACGTACGTGTACATGCTACGTGTGTGGCTCTACTACGACACGTGCGCGCCTCTACATCAACCAGTATGTACGTACACGTTCGCGACCAGAATGACAACGCTACGTACGCTTCGACCAGGTGGGTCCCGACTGTCAGGCACTTCCTTGTCTGCGAAGATGTAGTTGGTGGGTCCCAGCAGTCAGGGGGCGAATCGGTTTTTTTTCCCGGACGCACTTCCTTGTGTGCGAAGATGTAGCTGGTGGGTCCTATCAGTCAAGGGGAAACATTTTTTTTCACGAAATACGGTGGCCCGTCCGGTGGGTCCCCGCTGTCAGGTGGAGGAATAATTATTTTGCATGTAATAAGGAGGCACTTCCTTGCTACGGCTGTGGACCCAGTGTTCAGCCTCTCCATGTATAATCCACGTTCGATGGAAGCCATTCCTTGACCATGTTCACCACGCCGCGCCGAGAGCACCAGGGCGGTGGACGATGGCGAGGCCCAGGAAGGGGACGACGCGGAGCCGGGGAAGACGCGGCAGTGGAAGCCCCCGCGGAGAGGAGTACGAGGGTTCACTGGTTCGGCTGCGGTGTGAGGCTGTCGTCGCCGCAGGGCCTGGCCAGCAGTGGGAATAGTAGGGGGCGGTGAGGCCTTCGCGGCAGCACAGCCGGCCACGGGAGGCAGGAGCATGCGGCACGACCGGCGCTGCTTTGGGTGGCTGGAGCAACAAGACCAGAGGTTGAAGAAGCACTACGGTCGTTGGATGGACATCGTACAGTCACTGGTGCTCGAATCGTGCATATTGACTAAGTTGACAAAGCCCTCCGTCCCTGTCAACTTAGTAGGCCCACAAGTCAGCCTGCCACTATACTGGGTCCCAGCTAGCAGGGGGAGTATTCATTTTTTTTATGCGTAATAAGGAGGCACTTCCTTGCGTGAGAAGATATAGCTGGTGGGTCCAAGCTATCAGCGGCGGTAATGTTTTTCTGCGAAATACAGAGGCCCTTTCGGTGGGTCCTAGATGTCAGGTGGAGGAATCATTATTTTGCGCGTAATAAGGAGGCATCTCCTTGCATGCGGTCGTGGACCCAGCTGTTAGCCTCTCCACGTACAGTCCACTTCAGATGCATGTCGGTCGTTGACCACGTTGACCAGGCCGCGCCGAGAGCACCAGGGTGGTGGATGATGACAAGGCCTAGGAAGGGAACGACACGGAGGCAGGGAAGACTCGGCAGTTGTTTCCCACGCGGACGGGACTACGACTGAATGAGGGTTTACTGGTTCGTCTGCCGTCGCCGGAGAATAATAGCAGGTGTGGGTGAGTAGAGGGATGGCTAGGCCAGCGATGGGAGTACGGTGGGGCTGTGAGGCCTGCGCGGCAGCACAGCCGGCCGCGGGGAGGAGGAAGCAGGCAGTCCCGTCGGCGCTTGTTTGAGCGGCTGGAGCAGGAAGAGCAGAGATTGAAGAAGCACGATGGCCATTGGATGGAAATCCAACAGTCACTTCTTGTGCGTCAACCTCTTTGTAGGAAAGCCTCAAATCTGTGGAAAACAGCATACAGCCCACACTACAAAGAAAAGACACATCCATGACATTTTGGGCCGAACGATATTTTTTTTCTGTCATACATATGACACTTCTATGACGATAATTGTGACAAACCCCGGTATCATCATAGATGTGGTGGGCTCCTACTTCTATGACAAAAAATCATGACAGAAAATGGGCTTTTCGTCCTGGGCGGGCCGGAGACGTAGCTGCATGACATTCTTTGGGCCGTCCATGACGGAAAAAACCATGGTAGAAGCGAGGGCGAGGAAAAATTCGGGGAGTTCCCGGTTACGGTGGGAGGTCGGGGGCCGAGTGATGCGCGTTTCTCTCGTACACGTACGCACGTGTGTGCGAGGCGTTGGCTTTAACTGATCCCGAGCGAGGCATTGGGCTCTAACTGAACCCGAGTGATTGCACTGCAGGCTACGCGTTACTGAACCCGAGCGATCGATCTATGGCTGTTAACTGAACCCGATCGAGCGATTCCTTCGCTACTGCTGCTAACTGAAGCCGATCGATGCTGCCTCTGGATGAACAGTGAGCGTTGCTGGGGGGTTTGGATGAACAGTTCCCGGTGGGGGTGGATAAACAGGACCCCGGGGTTTGCCTCTGGATGAACAGGACCCCAATCGATCGAGCCGGTTGGGGATGGATGAACAGGACCCCGTGGAGGGCAGGATGAACACGACCAACCCTTTGAGGGCAGAATGAACAGTAGACGGTGGAGCGCTGGATGAACAGTACCCATGCAGGGGTTGTTGAACAGGAGCCCGTGGAGAGGGCTGGTTGAACCGTAGCCGGTGGAGTAGCGCGTGGTTGAGGCTGGATGAGCAGGAGCCCGTGGATGAACAGTCGCAGGTGGAGGCTGGAGGAGGTCGACGGTGGATGAAGAGTAGCCCGTGGAGGCGGGAGGGGGTCGATGGTGGAGATGAACAGGGTCCCGTGGAGTCCCGTTTTGCGGTACGCCACACCCCTCCCGATCAACAGGACCCTCGTTTCGACCGTAGGAGGTCCGTTTCCTCTGTTTTGCGGTACGCCAGACCCCTCCCGATGAACAGGATCCCGTTTCAAACGTGGCCGGTCGAACACAAGGCCGTTTCCTCCGTTCTACGGTACGCCAGGCCTCGTTTCCATCGGCTGTTCCGTCCAAGCCCTCCCGATGAACACGACGACGCATTCCGTTCCGACCCAGCCGGTTGGCTCCCCATGAACACGACGACGACGCTGTTTCTCCGTTCCGACCCATCCATGTACACGAGCCCTGGCCGTACGTATGCGCGAGTAGGCGTTCGAGACCCTACCCGTATGTACGTACGTGGCCATATTTTATTTCTTGCACACTGGCCGATGTACGTACGTGTACATGCTACGTGCGCGCCTCTACTATGACACGTGCGCGCCTCTACATCGACCAGTATGTACGTACACGTTCGCGACCATAATGACAATGCTACGTATGCTTCGACCAGGTGGGTCCCGACCGTCAGGCACTTCCTTGCCTACAAAGATGTAGCTGGTGGGTCCCTGCAGTCAGGGGGGCGAATCGTTTTTTTTTGCCCGGACGCACTTCCTTGCGTGCGAAGATGTAGCTGGTGGGTCCCAGCAGTCAGGGGGAAACGTATTTTTCGCGAAATACAGTGGCTCGTCCGGTGGGTCCCAGCTGTCAGGTGGAGGAATAATTATTTTCCGCGTAATAAGGAGGCACTTCCTTGCTGCGGCCGTGGACCCAACTGTCAGCCTCTCCATGTATAGTCCACGTCCAATGGAAGTCGTTCCTTGACCACGTTGACCACGCCGCGCCGAGAGCACCAGGGCGGTGGACGACGGCGAGGCCTAGGAAGGGGACGACGGGGAGCCGGGGAAGACGCGGAAGTGGAAGCCCGCGCGGAGAGGAGTACGATCGTTCACTGGTTCGGCTGCGGTGTGAGGCTGCCGTCGCCGCAGGGCCTGGCCAGCGGTGGGAATAGTAGGGGCGGTGGGGCCTTTGCGGCAGCACAGCCGGCCACGGGAGGCAGGAGCATGCGGCACGACCGGCGCTACTTTTGGCGGCTGGAGCAAGAAGACCAGAGGTTGAAGAAGCACTACGACCGTTGGATGGACATCGTACGGTCACTGGAGCTGGAATCGTTCATATTAACTAAAGTTGACAAAGGCCCCCGTCCCAGTCAACTTAGTAGGCCCACAAGTCAGCCTCCCACCATGGTGGGTCCCAGCTAGTAGGGGAGTATTCATTTTTTGTGCGTAATAAGGAGGCACTTCCTTGTGTGCGAAGATATAGCTGGTGGGTCCGAGCTGTCAGCGGTGGTAACATTTTTTTCGCAAAATTCAAAGGCCCTTTCGATGGGTCCCTGATGTCAGGTGGAGGAATCATTATTTTGCGCGTAATAAGGAGGCATTTCCTTGCGTGTGGCCGTGGACCCAGCTGTCGGCCTCTCCACGTACAGTCCACTTCAGATGCATGTCGGTCATTGACCACGTTGACCAGGCCGCGCCGAGAGCACCAGGGCGGTGGACGACGGCGACGCCTAGGAAGGGAACGACACGGAGGCAGGGAAGACTCGGCAGTTGTTTCCCACGCGGAGGGGAGTACGACTGTACGAGGGTTTACTGGTTCGTCTGCCGTCGCCGAAGAATAACAGCAGGTGTGGGTGAGTAGAGTGATGGCTAGGCCAGCGATGGGAGTATGGTGGGGCGGTGAGGCCTGCGCGGCAGCAGAGCCGGCCGCGGGGAGGAGGGAGAAGGCAGTCCCACCAGCGCTTGTTTGAGCGGCTGGAGCAGGAAGAGCAGAGATTGAAGAAGCACGACGGCCGTTGGATGGCCATCCAACAGTCACTGCTTGTGCGTCATCCTTTTTTTTGGAAAGCCTCAAATCTCTGGAAAACAGCATACAGCCCATCTACCATTATTTCTAATAATTTACAGCCCATTTGCTAATTATTAAGGTTTTTTTGGAGCCCATATTCTTTTTGTTAGCATTACAGCCCATGTTGTGGCCACGGTTAAAAAATTATTCAACATTTTGCATATTGCGGTGCGGTCCGAACTGTTTTTAATCCCGAAATTTCGACTCACATTCAAACTGATTTTAAAAATAAATGTATATCAATATAAAATCCAACAAATTCTCCACGCATAAAAATTAATGTAATTTAATATCTCGAAATGAAAAAAAAAGATATTTGAAACTAATTGCCGGTTTGATGTGTTTTAAAAATGTACATCCCATTTCTCATTAGTGATGGGCCGTTTTCTCGGCCAGCCGAATGAAAGCTCTCCTCGTCTTGAAAGATTTGCAGCCCAACAGGCCTGACAAAGCGACTTACTTGGCAAATCACAAAAAACTGGGCTGTGGCCGTGGACCCAGCTGTCAGCCTCTCCACGTATAGTACTCTTCTGATGGAAGTCGTTCCTTGACCACGTTGACCACGCCGCGCGGAGAGCACCACAGCGGTGGACGACGGCGAGGCCTAGGAAGGGGACGACGCGGAGCCGCGGAAGATGGGGCAGTGGAAGCCCGCGCGGAGAGGAGAACGAGGGCTCAATGGTTCGGCTGCGGTGTGAGGCTATCGTCGCCGCAGGGCCTGGCCAGCGGTGGGAATAGTAGGGGGCGGTGAGGCCTCCGCGGCAGCACAGCCGGCCACGGGAAGCAGGAGCATGCGGCACGACCGGCGCTGCTTTGGGAGGTGGAGCAAGAAGACCAGAGGTTGAAGAAGCACTACGGCCGTTGGATGGACATCGTCCGGTCACTGGAGCTAGAATCGTTCATATTGACTAGAGTTGACAAAGGCCCCCATCCCAGTCAACTTAGTAGGCCCACAAGTCAGCCTCCCACCATGGTGGGTCCCAGCTAGTAGGGGAGTATTCATTTTTTTGTGCGTAATAAGGAGGCACTTCCTTGCGTGCGAAGATATAGCTGGTGGGTCCGACCTGTCAGCGGCGGTAACATTTTTTTCGCAAATACAGAGGCCCTTTCGATGGGTCCCTGATGTCAGGTGGAGGAATCATTATTTTGCGCGTAATAAGGAGGCATTTCCTTGCGTGTGGCCGTGGACCCAGCTGTCGGCCTCTCCACGTACAGTCCACTTCAGATGCATGTCGGTCGTTGACCACGTTGACCAGGCCGCGCCGAGAGCACCAGGGCGGTGGACGACGGCGACGCCTAGGAAGGGAACGACACGGAGGCAGGGAAGACTCGGCAGTTGTTTCCCACGCGGAGGGGTGTACGACTGTACGAGGGTTTACTGGTTCGTCTGCCGTCGCCGGAGAATAACAGCAGGTGTGGGTGAGTAGAGTGATGGCTAGGCCAGCGATGGGAGTATGGTGGGGCGGTGAGGCCTGCGCGGCAGCAGAGCCGGCCGCGGGGAGGAGGGAGAAGGCAGTCCCACCGGCGCTTGTTTGAGCGGCTGGAGCAGGAAGAGCAGAGATTAAAGAAGCACGATGGCCGTTGGATGGCCATCCAACAGTCACTGCTTGTGCGTCATCCTTTTTTTTAGGAAAGCCTCAAATCTGTGGAAAACAGCATACAGCCCATCTACCATTATTTCTAATAATTTACAGCCCATTTGCTAATTATTAAGGTTTTTTTGGAGCCCATATTCTTTTTGTTAGCATTACAGCCCATATTGTGGCCACGGTTAAAAAATTATTCGACATTTTGCATATTGCGGTGTGGTCCGAACTGTTTTTAATCCCGAAATTTCGACTCACATTCAAACTGATTTTAAAAATAAATGTATATCAATATAAAATCCAACAAATTCTCCACGCATAAAAATTAATGTAATTTAATATCTCAAAATGAAAAAAAAGATATTTGAAACTAATTGCCGGTTTGATGTGTTTTAAAAATGTACATCCCATTTCTCATTAGTGATGGGCCGTTTTCTCGGCCAGCCGAATGAAAGCTCTCCTCGTCTTGAAAGATTTGCAGCCCAACAGGCCTGACAAAGCGACTTAGTTGGCAAATCACAAAAAACTGGGCTGTGGCCGTGGACCCAGCTGTCAGCCTCTCCACGTATAGTACTCTTCTAATGGAAGTCGTTCCTTGACCACGTTGACCACGCCGCGCGGAGAGCACCACAGCGGTGGACGACGGCGAGGCCTAGGAAGGGGACGACGCGGAGCCGGGGAAGATGGGGCAGTGGAAGCCCGCGCGGAGAGGAGAACGAGGGCTCAATGGTTCGGCTGCGGTGTGAGGCTGTCGTCGCCGCAGGGCCTGGCCAGCGGTGGGAATAGTAGGGGGCGGTGAGGCCTCCGCGGCAGCACAGCCGGCCACAGGAAGCAGGAGCATGCGGCACGACCGGCGGTGCTTTGGGCGGTGGAGCAAGAAGACCAGAGGTTGAAGAAGCACTACGGCCGTTGGATGGACATCGTCCGGTCACTGGAGCTAGAATCGTTCATATTGACTAGAGTTGACAAAGGCCCCCATCCCAGTCAACTTAGTAGGCCCACAAGTCAGCCTCCCACCATGGTGGGTCCCAGCTAGTAGGGGAGTATTCATTTTTTTGTGCGTAATAAGGAGGCACTTCCTTGCGTGCGAAGATATAGCTGGTGGGTCCGAGCTGTCAGCGGCGGTAACATTTTTTTCCCAAAATACAGAGGCCCTTTCGATGGGTCCCTGATGTCAGGTGGAGGAATCATTATTTTGCGCGTAATAAGGAGGCATTTCCTTGCGTGTGGCCGTGGACCCAGCTGTCGGCCTCTCCACGTACAGTCCACTTCAGATGCATGTCGGTCGTTGACCACGTTGACCAGGCCGCGCCGAGAGCACCAGGGCGGTGGACGACGGCGACGCCTAGGAAGGGAACGACACGGAGGCAGGGAAGACTCGGCAGTTGTTTCCCACGCGGAGGGGTGTACGACTGTACGAGGGTTTACTGGTTCGTCTGCCGTCGCCGGAGAATAACAGCAGGTGTGGGTGAGTAGAGTGATGGCTAGGCCAGCGATGGGAGTATGGTGGGGCGGTGAGGCCTGCGCGGCAGCAGAGCCGGCCGCGGGGAGGAGGGAGAAGGCAGTCCCACCGGCGCTTGTTTGAGCGGCTGGAGCAGGAAGAGCAGAGATTAAAGAAGCACGACGGCCGTTGGATGGCCATCCAACAGTCACTGCTTGTGCGTCATCCTTTTTTTTAGGAAAGCCTCAAATCTGTGGAAAACAGCATACAGCCCATCTACCATTATTTCTAATAATTTACAGCCCATTTGCTAATTATTAAGGTTTTTTTGGAGCCCATATTCTTTTTGTTAGCATTACAGCCCATATTGTGGCCACGGTTAAAAAATTATTCGACATTTTGCATATTGCGGTGCGGTCCGAACTGTTTTTAATCCCGAAATTTCGACTCACATTCAAACTGATTTTAAAAATAAATGTATATCAATATAAAATCCAACAAATTCTCCACGCATAAAAATTAATGTAATTTAATATCTCAAAATGAAAAAAAAGATATTTGAAACTAATTGCCGGTTTGATGTGTTTTAAAAATGTACATCCCATTTCTCATTAGTGATGGGCCGTTTTCTCGGCCAGCCGAATGAAAGCTCTCCTCGTCTTGAAAGATTTGCAGCCCAACAGGCCTGACAAAGCGACTTAGTTGGCAAATCACAAAAAACTGGGCTGTGGCCGTGGACCCAGCTGTCAGCCTCTCCACGTATAGTACTCTTCTGATGGAAGTCGTTCCTTGACCACGTTGACCACGCCGCGCGGAGAGCACCACAGCGGTGGACGACGGCGAGGCCTAGGAAGGGGACGACGCGGAGCCGCGGAAGATGGGGCAGTGGAAGCCCGCGCGGAGAGGAGAACGAGGGCTCAATGGTTCGGCTGCGGTGTGAGGCTATCGTCGCCGCAGGGCCTGGCCAGCGGTGGGAATAGTAGGGGGCGGTGAGGCCTCCGCGGCAGCACAGCCGGCCACAGGAAGCAGGAGCATGCGGCACGACCGGCGCTGCTTTGGGAGGTGGAGCAAGAAGACCAGAGGTTGAAGAAGCACTACGGCCGTTGGATGGACATCGTCCGGTCACTGGAGCTAGAATCGTTCATATTGACTAGAGTTGACAAAGGCCCCCATCCCAGTCAACTTAGTAGGCCCACAAGTCAGCCTCCCACCATGGTGGGTCCCAGCTAGTAGGGGAGTATTCATTTTTTTGTGCGTAATAAGGAGGCACTTCCTTGCGTGCGAAGATATAGCTGGTGGGTCCGACCTGTCAGCGGCGGTAACATTTTTTTCGCAAATACAGAGGCCCTTTCGATGGGTCCCTGATGTCAGGTGGAGGAATCATTATTTTGCGCGTAATAAGGAGGCATTTCATTGCGTGTGGCCGTGGACCCAGCTGTCGGCCTCTCCACGTACAGTCCACTTCAGATGCATGTCGGTCGTTGACCACGTTGACCAGGCCGCGCCGAGAGCACCAGGGCGGTGGACGACGGCGACGCCTAGGAAGGGAACGACACGGAGGCAGGGAAGACTCGGCAGTTGTTTCCCACGCGGAGGGGTGTACGACTGTACGAGGGTTTACTGGTTCGTCTGCCGTCGCCGGAGAATAACAGCAGGTGTGGGTGAGTAGAGTGATGGCTAGGCCAGCGATGGGAGTATGGTGGGGCGGTGAGGCCTGCGCGGCAGCAGAGCCGGCCGCGGGGAGGAGGGAGAAGGCAGTCCCACCGGCGCTTGTTTGAGCGGCTGGAGCAGGAAGAGCAGAGATTAAAGAAGCACGACGGCCGTTGGATGGCCATCCAACAGTCACTGCTTGTGCGTCATCCTTTTTTTTAGGAAAGCCTCAAATCTGTGGAAAACAGCATACAGCCCATCTACCATTATTTCTAATAATTTACAGCCCATTTGCTAATTATTAAGGTTTTTTTGGAGCCCATATTCTTTTTGTTAGCATTACAGCCCATATTGTGGCCACGGTTAAAAAATTATTCGACATTTTGCATATTGCGGTGCGGTCCGAACTGTTTTTAATCCCGAAATTTCGACTCACATTCAAACTGATTTTAAAAATAAATGTATATCAATATAAAATCCAACAAATTCTCCACGCATAAAAATTAATGTAATTTAATATCTCAAAATGAAAAAAAAGATATTTGAAACTAATTGCCGGTTTGATGTGTTTTAAAAATGTACATCCCATTTCTCATTAGTGATGGGCCGTTTTCTCGGCCAGCCGAATGAAAGCTCTCCTCGTCTTGAAAGATTTGCAGCCCAACAGGCCTGACAAAGCGACTTAGTTGGCAAATCACAAAAAACTGGGCTGTGGCCGTGGACCCAGCTGTCAGCCTCTCCACGTATAGTACTCTTCTAATGGAAGTCGTTCCTTGACCACGTTGACCACGCCGCGCGGAGAGCACCACAGCGGTGGACGACGGCGAGGCCTAGGAAGGGGACGACGCGGAGCCGGGGAAGATGGGGCAGTGGAAGCCCGCGCGGAGAGGAGAACGAGGGCTCAATGGTTCGGCTGCGGTGTGAGGCTGTCGTCGCCGCAGGGCCTGGCCAGTGGTGGGAATAGTAGGGGGCGGTGAGGCCTCCGCGGCAGCACAGCCGGCCACAGGAAGCAGGAGCATGCGGCACGACCGGCGGTGCTTTGGGCGGTGGAGCAAGAAGACCAGAGGTTGAAGAAGCACTACGGCCGTTGGATGGACATCGTCCGGTCACTGGAGCTAGAATCGTTCATATTGACTAGAGTTGACAAAGGCCCCCATCCCAGTCAACTTAGTAGGCCCACAAGTCAGCCTCCCACCATGGTGGGTCCCAGCTAGTAGGGGAGTATTCATTTTTTTGTGCGTAATAAGGAGGCACTTCCTTGCGTGCGAAGATATAGCTGGTGGGTCCGAGCTGTCAGCGGCGGTAACATTTTTTTCCCAAAATACAGAGGCCCTTTCGATGGGTCCCTGATGTCAGGTGGAGGAATCATTATTTTGCGCGTAATAAGGAGGCATTTCCTTGCGTGTGGCCGTGGACCCAGCTGTCGGCCTCTCCACGTACAGTCCACTTCAGATGCATGTCGGTCGTTGACCACGTTGACCAGGCCGCGCCGAGAGCACCAGGGCGGTGGACGACGGCGACGCCTAGGAAGGGAACGACACGGAGGCAGGGAAGACTCGGCAGTTGTTTCCCACGCGGAGGGGTGTACGACTGTACGAGGGTTTACTAGTTCGTCTGCCGTCGCCGGAGAATAACAGCAGGTGTGGGTGAGTAGAGTGATGGCTAGGCCAGCGATGGGAGTATGGTGGGGCGGTGAGGCCTGCGCGGCAGCAGAGCCGGCCGCGGGGAGGAGGGAGAAGGCAGTCCCAGCGGCGCTTGTTTGAGCGGCTGGAGCAGGAAGAGCAGAGATTAAAGAAGCACGACGGCCGTTGGATGGCCATCCAACAGTCACTGCTTGTGCGTCATCCTTTTTTTTAGGAAAGCCTCAAATCTGTGGAAAACAGCATACAGCCCATCTACCATTATTTCTAATAATTTACAGCCCATTTGCTAATTATTAAGGTTTTTTTGGAGCCCATATTCTTTTTGTTAGCATTACAGCCCATATTGTGGCCACGGTTAAAAAATTATTCGACATTTTGCATATTGCGGTGCGGTCCGAACTGTTTTTAATCCCGAAATTTCGACTCACATTCAAACTGATTTTAAAAATAAATGTATATCAATATAAAATCCAACAAATTCTCCACGCATAAAAATTAATGTAATTTAATATCTCAAAATGAAAAAAAAGATATTTGAAACTAATTGCCGGTTTGATGTGTTTTAAAAATGTACATCCCATTTCTCATTAGTGATGGGCCGTTTTCTCGGCCAGCCGAATGAAAGCTCTCCTCGTCTTGAAAGATTTGCAGCCCAACAGGCCTGACAAAGCGACTTAGTTGGCAAATCACAAAAAACTGGGCTGTGGCCGTGGACCCAGCTGTCAGCCTCTCCACGTATAGTACTCTTCTAATGGAAGTCGTTCCTTGACCACGTTGACCACGCCGCGCGGAGAGCACCACAGCGGTGGACGACGGCGAGGCCTAGGAAGGGGACGACGCGGAGCCGGGGAAGATGGGGCAGTGGAAGCCCGCGCGGAGAGGAGAACGAGGGCTCAATGGTTCGGCTGCGGTGTGAGGCTGTCGTCGCCGCAGGGCCTGGCCAGCGGTGGGAATAGTAGGGGGCGGTGAGGCCTCCGCGGCAGCACAGCCGGCCACAGGAAGCAGGACCATGCGGCACGACCGGCGCTGCTTTGGGCGGTGGAGCAAGAAGACCAGAGGTTGAAGAAGCACTACGGCCGTTGGATGGACATCGTACGGTCACTGGAGCTAGAATCGTTCATATTGACTAGAGTTGACAAAGGCCCCCGTCCCAGTCAATTTAGTAGGCCCACAAGTCAGCCTCCCACCATGGTGGGTCCCAGCTAGTAGGGGAGTATTCATTTTTTTGTGCGTAATAAGGAGGCACTTCCTTGCGTGCGAAGATATAGCTGGTGGGTCCGAGCTGTCAGCGGCGGTAACATTTTTTTCCCAAAATACAGAGGCCCTTTCGATGGGTCCCTGATGTCAGGTGGAGGAATCATTATTTTGCGCGTAATAAGGAGGCATTTCCTTGCGTGTGGCCGTGGACCCAGCTGTCGGCCTCTCCACGTACAGTCCACTTCAGATGCATGTCGGTCGTTGACCACGTTGACCAGGCCGCGCCGAGAGCACCAGGGCGGTGGACGACGGCGACGCCTAGGAAGGGAACGACACGGAGGCAGGGAAGACTCGGCAGTTGTTTCCCACGCGGAGGGGTGTACGACTGTACGAGGGTTTACTGGTTCGTCTGCCGTCGCCGGAGAATAACAGCAGGTGTGGGTGAGTAGAGTGATGGCTAGGCCAGCGATGGGAGTATGGTGGGGCGGTGAGGCCTGCGCGGCAGCAGAGCCGGCCGCGGGGAGGAGGGAGAAGGCAGTCCCACCGGCGCTTGTTTGAGCGGCTGGAGCAGGAAGAGCAGAGATTAAAGAAGCACGACGGCCGTTGGATGGCCATCCAACAGTCACTGCTTGTGCGTCATCCTTTTTTTTAGGAAAGCCTCAAATCTGTGGAAAACAGCATACAGCCCATCTACCATTATTTCTAATAATTTACAGCCCATTTGCTAATTATTAAGGTTTTTTTGGAGCCCATATTCTTTTTGTTAGCATTACAGCCCATATTGTGGCCACGGTTAAAAAATTATTCGACATTTTGCATATTGCGGTGCGGTCCGAACTGTTTTTAATCCCGAAATTTCGACTCACATTCAAACTGATTTTAAAAATAAATGTATATCAATATAAAATCCAACAAATTCTCCACGCATAAAAATTAATGTAATTTAATATCTCAAAATGAAAAAAAAGATATTTGAAACTAATTGCCGGTTTGATGTGTTTTAAAAATGTACATCCCATTTCTCATTAGTGATGGGCCGTTTTCTCGGCCAGCCGAATGAAAGCTCTCCTCGTCTTGAAAGATTTGCAGCCCAACAGGCCTGACAAAGCGACTATCTTGGCAAATCACAAAAAACTGGGCTGTGGCCGTGGACCCAGCTGTCAGCCTCTCCACGTATAGTACTCTTCTGATGGAAGTCGTTCCTTGACCACGTTGACCACGCCGCGCGGAGAGCACCACAGCGGTGGACGACGGCGAGGCCTAGGAAGGGGACGACGCGGAGCCGGGGAAGATGGGGCAGTGGAAGCCCGCGCGGAGAGGAGAACGAGGGCTCAATGGTTCGGCTGCGGTGTGAGGCTGTCGTCGCCGCAGGGCCTGGCCAGCGGTGGGAATAGTAGGGGCGGTGAGGCCTCCGCGGCAGCACAGCCGGCCACGGGAAGCAGGACCATGCGGCACGACCGGCGCTGCTTTGGGCGGTGGAGCAAGAAGACCAGAGGTTGAAGAAGCACTACGGCCGTTGGATGGACATCGTACGGTCACTGGAGCTAGAATCGTTCATATTGACTAGAGTTGACAAAGGCCCCCGTCCTAGTCAATTTAGTAGGCCCACAAGTCAGCCTCCCACCATGGTGGGTCCCAGCTAGTAGGGGAGTATTCATTTTTTTTTTGCGTAATAAGGAGGCACTTCCTTGCGTGCGAAGATATAGCTGGTGGGTCCGAGCTGTCAGCGGCGGTAACATTTTTTTCCCAAAATACAGAGGCCCTTTCGATGGGTCCCTGATGTCAGGTGGAGGAATCATTATTTTGCGCGTAATAAGGAGGCATTTCCTTGCGTGTGGCCATGGACCCAGCTGTCGGCCTCTCCACGTACAGTCCACTTCAGATGCATGTCGGTCGTTGACCACGTTGACCAGGCCGCGCCGAGAGCACCAGGGCGGTGGACGACGGCGACGCCTAGGAAGGGAACGACACGGAGGCAGGGAAGACTCGGCAGTTGTTTCCCACGCGGAGGGGTGTACGACTGTACGAGGGTTTACTGGTTCATCTGCCGTCGCCGGAGAATAACAGCAGGTGTGGGTGAGTAGAGTGATGGCTAGGCCAGCGATGGGAGTATGGTGGGGCGGTGAGGCCTGCGCGGCAGCAGAGCCGGCCGCGGGGAGGAGGGAGAAGGCAGTCCCACCGGCGCTTGTTTGAGCGGCTGGAGCAGGAAGAGCAGAGATTAAAGAAGCACGACGGCCGTTGGATGGCCATCCAACAGTCACTGCTTGTGCGTCATCCTTTTTTTTAGGAAAGCCTCAAATCTGTGGAAAACAGCATACAGCCCATCTACCATTATTTCTAATAATTTACAGCCCATTTGCTAATTATTAAGGTTTTTTTGGAGCCCATATTCTTTTTGTTAGCATTACAGCCCATATTGTGGCCACGGTTAAAAAATTATTCGACATTTTGCATATTGCGGTGCGGTCCGAACTGTTTTTAATCCCGAAATTTCGACTCACATTCAAACTGATTTTAAAAATAAATGTATATCAATATAAAATCCAACAAATTCTCCACGCATAAAAATTAATGTAATTTAATATCTCAAAATGAAAAAAAAGATATTTGAAACTAATTGCCGGTTTGATGTGTTTTAAAAATGTACATCCCATTTCTCATTAGTGATGGGCCGTTTTCTCGGCCAGCCGAATGAAAGCTCTCCTCGTCTTGAAAGATTTGCAGCCCAACAGGCCTGACAAAGCGACTATCTTGGCAAATCACAAAAAACTGGGCTGTGGCCGTGGACCCAGCTGTCAGCCTCTCCACGTATAGTACTCTTCTGATGGAAGTCGTTCCTTGACCACGTTGACCACGCCGCGCGGAGAGCACCACAGCGGTGGACGACGGCGAGGCCTAGGAAGGGGACGACGCGGAGCCGGGGAAGATGGGGCAGTGGAAGCCCGCGCGGAGAGGAGAACGAGGGCTCAATGGTTCGGCTGCGGTGTGAGGCTGTCGTCGCCGCAGGGCCTGGCCAGCGGTGGGAATAGTAGGGGCGGTGAGGCCTCCGCGGCAGCACAGCCGGCCACGGGAAGCAGGACCATGCGGCACGACCAGCGCTGCTTTGGGCGGTGGAGCAAGAAGACCAGAGGTTGAAGAAGCACTACGGCCGTTGGATGGACATCGTACGGTCACTGGAGCTAGAATCGTTCATATTGACTAGAGTTGACAAAGGCCCCCGTCCCAGTCAATTTAGTAGGCCCACAAGTCAGCCTCCCACCATGGTGGGTCCCAGCTAGTAGGGGAGTATTCATTTTTTTTGCGTAATAAGGAGGCACTTCCTTGCGTGCGAAGATATAGCTGGTGGGTCCGAGCTGTCAGCGGCGGTAACATTTTTTTCCCAAAATACAGAGGCCCTTTCGATGGGTCCCTGATGTCAGGTGGAGGAATCATTATTTTGCGCGTAATAAGGAGGCATTTCCTTGCGTGTGGCCATGGACCCAGCTGTCGGCCTCTCCACGTACAGTCCACTTCAGATGCATGTCGGTCGTTGACCACGTTGACCAGGCCGCGCCGAGAGCACCAGGGCGGTGGACGACGGCGACGCCTAGGAAGGGATCGACACGGAGGCAGGGAAGACTCGGCAGTTGTTTCCCACGCGGAGGGGTGTACGACTGTACGAGGGTTTACTGGTTCGTCTGCCGTCGCCGGAGAATAACAGCAGGTGTGGGTGAGTAGAGTGATGGCTAGGCCAGCGATGGGAGTATGGTGGGGCGGTGAGGCCTGCGCGGCAGCAGAGCCGGCCGCGGGGAGGAGGGAGAAGGCAGTCCCACCGGCGCTTGTTTGAGCGGCTGGAGCAGGAAGAGCAGAGATTAAAGAAGCACGACGGCCGTTGGATGGCCATCCAACAGTCACTGCTTGTGCGTCATCCTTTTTTTTAGGAAAGCCTCAAATCTGTGGAAAACAGCATACAGCCCATCTACCATTATTTCTAATAATTTACAGCCCATTTGCTAATTATTAAGGTTTTTTTGGAGCCCATATTCTTTTTGTTAGCATTACAGCCCATATTGTGGCCACGGTTAAAAAATTATTCGACATTTTGCATATTGCGGTGCGGTCCGAACTGTTTTTAATCCCGAAATTTCGACTCACATTCAAACTGATTTTAAAAATAAATGTATATCAATATAAAATCCAACAAATTCTCCACGCATAAAAATTAATGTAATTTAATATCTCAAAATGAAAAAAAAGATATTTGAAACTAATTGCCGGTTTGATGTGTTTTAAAAATGTACATCCCATTTCTCATTAGTGATGGGCCGTTTTCTCGGCCAGCCGAATGAAAGCTCTCCTCGTCTTGAAAGATTTGCAGCCCAACAGGCCTGACAAAGCGACTATCTTGGCAAATCACAAAAAACTGGGCTGTGGCCGTGGACCCAGCTGTCAGCCTCTCCACGTATAGTACTCTTCTGATGGAAGTCGTTCCTTGACCACGTTGACCACGCCGCGCGGAGAGCACCACAGCGGTGGACGACGGCGAGGCCTAGGAAGGGGACGACGCGGAGCCGGGGAAGATGGGGCAGTGGAAGCCCGCGCGGAGAGGAGAACGAGGGCTCAATGGTTCGGCTGCGGTGTGAGGCTGTCGTCGCCGCAGGGCCTGGCCAGCGGTGGGAATAGTAGGGGCGGTGAGGCCTCCGCGGCAGCACAGCCGGCCACGGGAAGCAGGACCATGCGGCACGACCGGCGCTGCTTTGGGCGGTGGAGCAAGAAGACCAGAGGTTGAAGAAGCACTACGGCCGTTGGATGGACATCGTACGGTCACTGGAGCTAGAATCGTTCATATTGACTAGAGTTGACAAAGGCCCCCGTCCTAGTCAATTTAGTAGGCCCACAAGTCAGCCTCCCACCATGGTGGGTCCCAGCTAGTAGGGGAGTATTCATTTATTTTTTTGCGTAATAAGGAGGCACTTCCTTGCGTGCGAAGATATAGCTGGTGGGTCCGAGCTGTCAGCGGCGGTAACATTTTTTTCCCAAAATACAGAGGCCCTTTCGATGGGTCCCTGATGTCAGGTGGAGGAATCATTATTTTGCGCGTAATAAGGAGGCATTTCCTTGCGTGTGTCCATGGACCCAGCTGTCGGCCTCTCCACGTACAGTCCACTTCAGATGCATGTCGGTCGTTGACCACGTTGACCAGGCCGCGCCGAGAGCACCAGGGCGGTGGACGACGGCGACGCCTAGGAAGGGAACGACACGGAGGCAGGGAAGACTCGGCAGTTGTTTCCCACGCGGAGGGGTGTACGACTGTACGAGGGTTTACTGGTTCATCTGCCGTCGCCGGAGAATAACAGCAGGTGTGGGTGAGTAGAGTGATGGCTAGGCCAGCGATGGGAGTATGGTGGGGCGGTGAGGCCTGCGCGGCAGCAGAGCCGGCCGCGGGGAGGAGGGAGAAGGCAGTCCCACCGGCGCTTGTTTGAGCGGCTGGAGCAGGAAGAGCAGAGATTAAAGAAGCACGACGGCCGTTGGATGGCCATCCAACAGTCACTGCTTGTGCGTCATCCTTTTTTTTAGGAAAGCCTCAAATCTGTGGAAAACAGCATACAGCCCATCTACCATTATTTCTAATAATTTACAGCCCATTTGCTAATTATTAAGGTTTTTTTGGAGCCCATATTCTTTTTGTTAGCATTACAGCCCATATTGTGGCCACGGTTAAAAAATTATTCGACATTTTGCATATTGCGGTGCGGTCCGAACTGTTTTTAATCCCGAAATTTCGACTCACATTCAAACTGATTTTAAAAATAAATGTATATCAATATAAAATCCAACAAATTCTCCACGCATAAAAATTAATGTAATTTAATATCTCAAAATGAAAAAAAAGATATTTGAAACTAATTGCCGGTTTGATGTGTTTTAAAAATGTACATCCCATTTCTCATTAGTGATGGGCCGTTTTCTCGGCCAGCCGAATGAAAGCTCTCCTCGTCTTGAAAGATTTGCAGCCCAACAGGCCTGACAAAGCGACTATCTTGGCAAATCACAAAAAACTGGGCTGTGGCCGTGGACCCAGCTGTCAGCCTCTCCACGTATAGTACTCTTCTGATGGAAGTCGTTCCTTGACCACGTTGACCACGCCGCGCGGAGAGCACCACAGCGGTGGACGACGGCGAGGCCTAGGAAGGGGACGACGCGGAGCCGGGGAAGATGGGGCAGTGGAAGCCCGCGCGGAGAGGAGAACGAGGGCTCAATGGTTCGGCTGCGGTGTGAGGCTGTCGTCGCCGCAGGGCCTGGCCAGCGGTGGGAATAGTAGGGGCGGTGAGGCCTCCGCGGCAGCACAGCCGGCCACGGGAAGCAGGACCATGCGGCACGACCAGCGCTGCTTTGGGCGGTGGAGCAAGAAGACCAGAGGTTGAAGAAGCACTACGGCCGTTGGATGGACATCGTACGGTCACTGGAGCTAGAATCGTTCATATTGACTAGAGTTGACAAAGGCCCCCGTCCCAGTCAATTTAGTAGGCCCACAAGTCAGCCTCCCACCATGGTGGGTCCCAGCTAGTAGGGGAGTATTCATTTTTTTTGCGTAATAAGGAGGCACTTCCTTGCGTGCGAAGATATAGCTGGTGGGTCCGAGCTGTCAGCGGCGGTAACATTTTTTTCCCAAAATACAGAGGCCCTTTCGATGGGTCCCTGATGTCAGGTGGAGGAATCATTATTTTGCGCGTAATAAGGAGGCATTTCCTTGCGTGTGGCCATGGACCCAGCTGTCGGCCTCTCCACGTACAGTCCACTTCAGATGCATGTCGGTCGTTGACCACGTTGACCAGGCCGCGCCGAGAGCACCAGGGCGGTGGACGACGGCGACGCCTAGGAAGGGATCGACACGGAGGCAGGGAAGACTCGGCAGTTGTTTCCCACGCGGAGGGGTGTACGACTGTACGAGGGTTTACTGGTTCGTCTGCCGTCGCCGGAGAATAACAGCAGGTGTGGGTGAGTAGAGTGATGGCTAGGCCAGCGATGGGAGTATGGTGGGGCGGTGAGGCCTGCGCGGCAGCAGAGCCGGCCGCGGGGAGGAGGGAGAAGGCAGTCCCACCGGCGCTTGTTTGAGCGGCTGGAGCAGGAAGAGCAGAGATTAAAGAAGCACGACGGCCGTTGGATGGCCATCCAACAGTCACTGCTTGTGCGTCATCCTTTTTTTTAGGAAAGCCTCAAATCTGTGGAAAACAGCATACAGCCCATCTACCATTATTTCTAATAATTTACAGCCCATTTGCTAATTATTAAGGTTTTTTTGGAGCCCATATTCTTTTTGTTAGCATTACAGCCCATATTGTGGCCACGGTTAAAAAATTATTCGACATTTTGCATATTGCGGTGCGGTCCGAACTGTTTTTAATCCCGAAATTTCGACTCACATTCAAACTGATTTTAAAAATAAATGTATATCAATATAAAATCCAACAAATTCTCCACGCATAAAAATTAATGTAATTTAATATCTCAAAATGAAAAAAAAGATATTTGAAACTAATTGCCGGTTTGATGTGTTTTAAAAATGTACATCCCATTTCTCATTAGTGATGGGCCGTTTTCTCGGCCAGCCGAATGAAAGCTCTCCTCGTCTTGAAAGATTTGCAGCCCAACAGGCCTGACAAAGCGACTTACTTGGCAAATCACAAAAAACTGGGCTGTGGCCATGGACCCAGCTGTCAGCCTCTCCACGTATAGTACTCTTCTGATGGAAGTCGTTCCTTGACCACGTTGACCACGCCGCGCGGAGAGCACCACAGCGGTGGACGACGGCGAGGCCTAGGAAGGGGACGACGCGGAGCCGGGGAAGATGGGGCAGTGGAAGCCCGCGCGGAGAGGAGAACGAGGGCTCAATGGTTCGGCTGCGGTGTGAGGCTGTCGTCGCCGCAGGGCCTGGCCAGCGGTGGGAATAGTAGGGGGCGGTGAGGCCTCCGCGGCAGCACAGCCGGCCACGGGAAGCAGGAGCATGCGGCACGACCGGCGCTGCTTTGGGCGGTGGAGCAAGAAGACCAGAGGTTGAAGAAGCACTACGGCCGTTGGATGGACATCGTACGGTCACTGGAGCTAGAATCGTTCATATTGACTAGAGTTGACAAAGGCCCCCGTCCCAGTCAACTTAGTAGGCCCACAAGTCAGCCTCCCACCATGGTGGGTCCCAGCTAGTAGGGGAGTATTCATTTTTTTGTGCGTAATAAGGAGGCACTTCCTTGCGTGCGAAGATATAGCTGGTGGGTCCGAGCTGTCAGCGGCGGTAACATTTTTTTCGCAAAATACAGAGGCCCTTTCGATGGGTCCCTGATGTCAGGTGGAGGAATCATTATTTTGCGCGTAATAAGGAGGCATTTCCTTGCGTGTGGCCATGGACCCAGCTGTCGGCCTCTCCACGTACAGTCCACTTCAGATGCATGTCGGTCGTTGACCACGTTGACCAGGCCGCGCCGAGAGCACCAGGGCGGTGGACGACGGCGACGCCTAGGAAGGGAACGACACGGAGGCAGGGAAGACACGGCAGTTGTTTCCCACGCGGAGGGGAGTACGACTGTACGAGGGTTTACTGGTTCGTCTGCCGTCGCCGGAGAATAACAGCAGGTGTGGGTGAGTAGAGTGATGGCTAGGCTAGCGATGGGAGTATGGGGGGGCGGTGAGGCCTGCACGGCAGCAGAGCCGGCCGCGGGGAGGAGGGAGAAGGCAGTCCCACCGGCGCTTGTTAGAGCGGCTGGAGCAGGAAGAGCAGAGATTGAAGAAGCACGACGGCCGTTGGATGGCCATCCAACAGTCACTGCTTGTGCGTCATCCTTGTTTTTAGGAAAGCCTCAAATCTGTGGAAAACAGCATACAGCCCATCTACCATTATTTCTAATAATTTACAGCCCATTTGCTAATTATTAAGGTTTTTTTGGAGCCGATATTCTTTTTGTTAGCATTACAGCCCATATTGTGGCCACGGTTAAAAAAGTATTCGACATTTTGCATATTGCGGTGCGGTCCGAACTGTTTTTAATCCCGAAATTTCGACTCACACTCAAACTGATTTTAAAAATAAATGTATATCAATATAAAATCCAACAAATTCTCCACGCATAAAAATTAATGTAATTTAATATCTCAAAATGAAAAAAAAAAGATATTTGAAACTAATTGCCGGTTTGATGTGTTTTAAAAATGTACATCCCATTTCTCATTAGTGATGGGCCGTTTTCTCGGCCAGCCGAATGAAAGCTCTCCTCGTCTTGAAAGATTTGCAGCCCAACAGGCCTGACAAAGCGACTTACTTGGCAAATCACAAAAAACTGGGCTTTGGCCGTGGACCCAGCTGTCAGCCTCTCCACGTATAGTACTCTTCTGATGGAAGTCGTTCCTTGACCACGTTGACCACGCCGCGCGGAGAGCACCACAGCGGTGGACGACGGCGAGGCCTAGGAAGGGGACGACGCGGAGCCGGGGAAGATGGGGCAGTGGAAGCCCGCGCGGAGAGGAGAACGAGGGCTCAATGGTTCGGCTGCGGTGTGAGGCTGTCGTCGCCGCAGGGCCTGGCCAGCGGTGGGAATAGTAGGGGCGGTGAGGCCTCCGCGGCAGCACAGCCGGCCACGGGAAGCAGGACCATGCGGCACGACCGGCGCTGCTTTGGGCGGTGGAGCAAGAAGACCAGAGGTTGAAGAAGCACTACGGCCGTTGGATGGACATCGTACGGTCACTGGAGCTAGAATCGTTCATATTGACTAGAGTTGACAAAGGCCCCCGTCCCAGTCAACTTAGTAGGCCCACAAGTCAGCCTCCCACCATGGTGGGTCCCAGCTAGTAGGGGAGTATTCATTTTTTTGTGCGTAATAAGGAGGCACTTCCTTGCGTGCGAAGATATAGCTGGTGGGTCCGAGCTGTCAGCGGCGGTAACATTTTTTCGATAAATACAGAGGCCCTTTCGATGGGTCCCTGATGTCAGGTGGAGGAATCATTATTTTGCGCGTAATAAGGAGGCATTTCCTTGCGTGTGGCCATGGACCCAGCTGTCGGCCTCTCCACGTACAGTCCACTTCAGATGCATGTCGGTCGTTGACCACGTTGACCAGGCCGCGCCGAGAGCACCAGGGCGGTGGACGACGGCGACGCCTAGGAAGGGAATGACACGGAGGCAGGGAAGACTCGGCAGTTGTTTCCCACGCGGAGGGGAGTACGAATGTACGAGGGTTTACTGGTTCGTCTGCCGTCGCCGGAGAATAACAGCAGGTGTGGGTGAGTAGAGTGATGGCTAGGCTAGCGATGGGAGTATGGGGGGGCGGTGAGGCCTGCGCGGCAGCAGAGCCGGCCGCGGGGAGGAGGGAGCAGGCAGTCCCACCGGCGCTTGTTAGAGCGGCTGGAGCAGGAAGAGCAGAGATTGAAGAAGCACGACGGCCGTTGGATGGCCATCCAACAGTCACTGCTTGTGCGTCATCCTTGTTTTTAGGAAAGCCTCAAATCTGTGGAAAACAGCATACAGCCCATCTACCATTATTTCTAATAATTTACAGCCCATTTGCTAATTATTAAGGTTTTTTTGGAGCCCATATTCTTTTTGTTAGCATTACAGCCCATATTGTGGCCACGGTTAAAAAAGTATTCGACATTTTGCATATTGCGGTGCGGTCCGAACTGTTTTTAATCCCGAAATTTCGACTCACACTCAAACTGATTTTAAAAATAAATGTATATCAATATAAAATCCAACAAATTCTCCACGCATAAAAATTAATGTAATTTAATATCTCAAAATGAAAAAAAAAGATATTTGAAACTAATTGCCGGTTTGATGTGTTTTAAAAATGTACATCCCATTTCTCATTAGTGATGGGCCGTTTTCTCGGCCAGCCGAATGAAAGCTCTCCTCGTCTTGAAAGATTTGCAGCCCAACAGGCCTGACAAAGCGACTTAGTTGGCAAATCACAAAAAACTGGGCTGTGGCCATGGACCCAGCTGTCAGCCTCTCCACGTATAGTACTCTTCTGATGGAAGTCGTTCCTTGACCACGTTGACCACGCCGCGCGGAGAGCACCACAGCGGTGGACGACGGCGAGGCCTAGGAAGGGGACGACGCGGAGCCGGGGAAGATGGGGCAGTGGAAGCCCGCGCGGAGAGGAGAACGAGGGCTCAATGGTTCGGCTGCGGTGTGAGGCTGTCTTCGCCGCAGGGCCTGGCCAGCGGTGGGAATAGTAGGGGGCGGTGAGGCCTCCGCGGCAGCACAGCCGGCCACGGGAAGCAGGAGCATGCGGCACGACCGGCGCTGCTTTGGGCGGTGGAGCAAGAAGACCAGAGGTTGAAGAAGCACTACGGCCGTTGGATGGACATCGTACGGTCACTGGAGCTAGAATCGTTCATATTGACTAGAGTTGACAAAGGCCCCCGTCCCAGTCAACTTAGTAGGCCCACAAGTCAGCCTCCCACCATGGTGGGTCCCAGCTAGTAGGGGAGTATTCATTTTTTTGTGCGTAATAAGGAGGCACTTCCTTGCGTGCGAAGATATAGCTGGTGGGTCCGAGCTGTCAGCGGCGGTAACATTTTTTTCGCAAAATACAGAGGCCCTTTCGATGGGTCCCTGATGTCAGGTGGAGGAATCATTATTTTGCGCGTAATAAGGAGGCATTTCCTTGCGTGTGGCCATGGACCCAGCTGTCGGCCTCTCCACGTACAGTCCACTTCAGATGCATGTCGGTCGTTGACCACGTTGACCAGGCCGCGCCGAGAGCACCAGGGCGGTGGACGACGGTGACGCCTAGGAAGGGAACGACACGGAGGCAGGGAAGACTCGGCAGTTGTTTCCCACGCGGAGGGGAGTACGACTGTACGAGGGTTTACTGGTTCGTCTGCCGTCGCCGGAGAATAACAGCAGGTGTGGGTGAGTAGAGTGATGGCTAGGCTAGCGATGGGAGTATGGGGGGGCGGTGAGGCCTGCGCGGCAGCAGAGCCGGCCGCGGGGAGGAGGGAGCAGGCAGTCCCACCGGCGCTTGTTAGAGCGGCTGGAGCAGGAAGAGCAGAGATTGAAGAAGCACGACGGCCGTTGGATGGCCATCCAACAGTCACTGCTTGTGCGTCATCCTTGTTTTTAGGAAAGCCTCAAATCTGTGGAAAACAGCATACAGCCCATCTACCATTATTTCTAATAATTTACAGCCCATTTGCTAATTATTAAGGTTTTTTTGGAGCCCATATTCTTTTTGTTAGCATTACAGCCCATATTGTGGCCACGGTTAAAAAAGTATTCGACATTTTGCATATTGCGGTGCGGTCCGAACTGTTTTTAATCCCGAAATTTCGACTCACACTCAAACTGATTTTAAAAATAAATGTATATCAATATAAAATCCAACAAATTCTCCACGCATAAAAATTAATGTAATTTAATATCTCAAAATGAAAAAAAAAAGATATTTGAAACTAATTGCCGGTTTGATGTGTTTTAAAAATGTACATCCCATTTCTCATTAGTGATGGGCCGTTTTCTTGGCCAGCCGAATGAAAGCTCTCCTCGTCTTGAAAGATTTGCAGCCCAACAGGCCTGACAAAGCGACTTAGTTGGCAAATCACAAAAAACTGGGCTGTGGCCGTGGACCCAGCTGTCAGCCTCTCCATGTATAGTACTCTTCTGATGGAAATCGTTCCTTGACCACGTTGACCACGCCGCGCGGAGAGCACCACAGCGGTGGACGACGGCGAGGCCTAGGAAGGGGACGACGCGGAGCCGGGGAAGATGGGGCAGTGGAAGCCCGCGCGGAGAGGAGAACGAGGGCTCAATGGTTCGGCTGCGGTGTGAGGCTGTCGTCGCCGCAGGGCCTGGCCAGCGGTGGGAATAGTAGGGGGCGGTGAGGCCTCCGCGGCAGCACAGCCGGCCACGGGAAGCAGGAGCATGCGGCACGACCGGCGCTGCTTTGGGCGGTGGAGCAAGAAGACCAGAGGTTGAAGAAGCACTACGGCCGTTGGATGGACATCGTACGGTCACTGGAGCTAGAATCGTTCATATTGACTAGAGTTGACAAAGGCCCCCGTCCCAGTCAACTTAGTAGGCCCACAAGTCAGCCTCCCACCATGGTGGGTCCCAGCTAGTAGGGGAGTATTCATTTTTTTGTGCGTAATAAGGAGGCACTTCCTTGCGTGCGAAGATATAGCTGGTGGGTCCGAGCTGTCAGCGGCGGTAACATTTTTTTCGCAAAATACAGAGGCCCTTTCGATGGGTCCCTGATGTCAGGTGGAGGAATCATTATTTTGCGCGTAATAAGGAGGCATTTCCTTGCGTGTGGCCATGGACCCAGCTGTCGGCCTCTCCACGTACAGTCCACTTCAGATGCATGTCGGTCGTTGACCACGTTGACCAGGCGCGGCGAGAGCACCAGGGCGGTGGACGACGGCGACGCCTAGGAAGGGAACGACACGGAGGCAGGGAAGACTCGGCAGTTGTTTCCCACGCGGAGGGGAGTACGACTATACGAGGGTTTACTGGTTCGTCTGCCGTCGCCGGAGAATAACAGCAGGTGTGGGTGAGTAGAGTGATGGCTAGGCTAGCGATGGGAGTATGGGGGGGCGGTGAGGCCTGCGCGGCAGCAGAGCCGGCCGCGGGGAGGAGGGAGCAGGCAGTCCCACCGGCGCTTGTTAGAGCGGCTGGAGCAGGAAGAGCAGAGATTGAAGAAGCACGACGGCCGTTGGATGGCCATCCAACAGTCACTGCTTGTGCGTCATCCTTGTTTTTAGGAAAGCCTCAAATCTGTGGAAAACAGCATACAGCCCATCTACCATTATTTCTAATAATTTACAGCCCATTTGCTAATTATTAAGGTTTTTTTGGAGCCCATATTCTTTTTGTTAGCATTACAGCCCATATTGTGGCCACGGTTAAAAAAGTATTCGACATTTTGCATATTGCGGTGCGGTCCGAACTGTTTTTAATCCCGAAATTTCGACTCACACTCAAACTGATTTTAAAAATAAATGTATATCAATATAAAATCCAACAAATTCTCCACGCATAAAAATTAATGTAATTTAATATCTCAAAATGAAAAAAAAGATATTTGAAACTAATTGCCGGTTTGATGTGTTTTAAAAATGTACATCCCATTTCTCATTAGTGATGGGCCGTTTTCTTGGCCAGCCGAATGAAAGCTCTCCTCGTCTTGAAAGATTTGCAGCCCAACAGGCCTGACAAAGCGACTTAGTTGGCAAATCACAAAAAACTGGGCTGTGGCCGTGGACCCAGCTGTCAGCCTCTCCATGTATAGTACTCTTCTGATGGAAATCGTTCCTTGACCACGTTGACCACGCCGCGCGGAGAGCACCATAGCGGTGGACGACGGCGAGGCCTAGGAAGGGGACGACGCGGAGCCGGGGAAGATGGGGCAGTGGAAGCCCGCGCGGAGAGGAGAACGAGGGCTCAATGGTTCGGCTGCGGTGTGAGGCTGTCGTCGCCGCAGGGCCTGGCCAGCGGTGGGAATAGTAGGGGGCGGTGAGGCCTCCGCGGCAGCACAGCCGGCCACGGGAAGCAGGAGCATGCGGCACGACCGGCGCTGCTTTGGGCGGTGGAGCAAGAAGACCAGAGGTTGAAGAAGCACTACGGCCGTTGGATGGACATCGTACGGTCACTGGAGCTAGAATCGTTCATATTGACTAGAGTTGACAAAGGCCCCCGTCCCAGTCAACTTAGTAGGCCCACAAGTCAGCCTCCCACCATGGTGGGTCCCAGCTAGTAGGGGAGTATTCATTTTTTTGTGCGTAATAAGGAGGCACTTCCTTGCGTGCGAAGATATAGCTGGTGGGTCCGAGCTGTCAGCGGCGGTAACATTTTTTTCGCAAAATACAGAGGCCCTTTCGATGGGTCCCTGATGTCAGGTGGAGGAATCATTATTTTGCGCGTAATAAGGAGGCATTTCCTTGCGTGTGGCCATGGACCCAGCTGTCGGCCTCTCCACGTACAGTCCACTTCAGATGCATGTCGGTCGTTGACCACGTTGACCAGGCCGCGCCGAGAGCACCAGGGCGGTGGACGACGGCGACGCCTAGGAAGGGAACGACACGGAGGCAGGGAAGACTCGGCAGTTGTTTCCCACGCGGAGGGGAGTACGACTGTACGAGGGTTTACTGGTTCGTCTGCCGTCGCCGGAGAATAACAGCAGGTGTGGGTGAGTAGAGTGATGGCTAGGCTAGCGATGGGAGTATGGGGGGGCGGTGAGGCCTGCGCGGCAGCAGAGCCGGCCGCGGGGAGGAGGGAGCAGGCAGTCCCACCGGCGCTTGTTAGAGCGGCTGGAGCAGGAAGAGCAGAGATTGAAGAAGCACGACGGCCGTTGGATGGCCATCCAACAGTCACTGCTTGTGCGTCATCCTTGTTTTTAGGAAAGCCTCAAATCTGTGGAAAACAGCATACAGCCCATCTACCATTATTTCTAATAATTTACAGCCCATTTGCTAATTATTAAGGTTTTTTTGGACCCCATATTCTTTTTGTTAGCATTACAGCCCATATTGTGGCCACGGTTAAAAAAGTATTCGACATTTTGCATATTGCGGTGCGGTCCGAACTGTTTTTAATCCCGAAATTTCGACTCACACTCAAACTGATTTTAAAAATAAATGTATATCAATATAAAATCCAACAAATTCTCTACGCATAAAAATTAATGTAATTTAATATCTCAAAATGAAAAAAAAAGATATTTGAAACTAATTGCCGGTTTGATGTGTTTTAAAAATGTACATCCCATTTCTCATTAGTGATGGGCCGTTTTCTCGGCCAGCCGAATGAAAGCTCTCCTCGTCTTGAAAGATTTGCAGCCCAACAGGCCTGACAAAGCGACTTAGTTGGCAAATCACAAAAAACTGGGCTGTGGCCGTGGACCCAGCTGTCAGCCTCTCCACGTATAGTACTCTTCTGATGGAAGTCGTTCCTTGACCACGTTGACCACGCCGCGCGGAGAGCACCACAGCGGTGGACGACGGCGAGGCCTAGGAAGGGGACGACGCGGAGCCGGGGAAGATGGGGCAGTGGAAGCCCGCGCGGAGAGGAGAACGAGGGCTCAATGGTTCGGCTGCGGTGTGAGGCTGTCGTCGCCGCAGGGCCTGGCCAGCGGTGGGAATAGTAGGGGGCGGTGAGGCCTCCGCGGCAGCACAGCCGGCCACGGGAAGCAGGAGCATGCGGCACGACCGGCGCTGCTTTGGGCGGTGGAGCAAGAAGACCAGAGGTTGAAGAAGCACTACGGCCGTTGGATGGACATCGTACGGTCACTGGAGCTAGAATCGTTCATATTGACTAGAGTTGACAAAGGCCCCCGTCCCAGTCAACTTAGTAGGCCCACAAGTCAGCCTCCCACCATGGTGGGTCCCAGCTAGTAGGGGAGTATTCATTTTTTTGTGCGTAATAAGCAGGCACTTCCTTGCGTGCGAAGATATAGCTGGTGGGTCCGAGCTGTCAGCGGCGGTAACATTTTTTTCGCAAAATACAGAGGCCCTTTCGATGGGTCCCTAATGTCAGGTGGAGGAATCATTATTTTGCGCGTAATAAGGAGGCATTTCCTTGCGTGTGGCCATGGACCCAGCTGTCGGCCTCTCCACGTACAGTCCACTTCAGATGCATGTCGGTCGTTGACCACGTTGACCAGGCGCGGCGAGAGCACCAGGGCGGTGGACGACGGCGACGCCTAGGAAGGGAACGACACGGAGGCAGGGAAGACTCGGCAGTTGTTTCCCACGCGGAGGGGAGTACGACTATACGAGGGTTTACTGGTTCGTCTGCCGTCGCCGGAGAATAACAGCAGGTGTGGGTGAGTAGAGTGATGGCTAGGCTAGCGATGGGAGTATGGGGGGGCGGTGAGGCCTGCGCGGCAGCAGAGCCGGCCGCGGGGAGGAGGGAGCAGGCAGTCCCACCGGCGCTTGTTAGAGCGGCTGGAGCAGGAAGAGCAGAGATTGAAGAAGCACGACGGCCGTTGGATGGCCATCCAACAGTCACTGCTTGTGCGTCATCCTTGTTTTTAGGAAAGCCTCAAATCTGTGGAAAACAGCATACAGCCCATCTACCATTATTTCTAATAATTTACAGCCCATTTGCTAATTATTAAGGTTTTTTTGGAGCCCATATTCTTTTTGTTAGCATTACAGCCCATATTGTGGCCACGGTTAAAAAAGTATTCGACATTTTGCATATTGCGGTGCGGTCCGAACTGTTTTTAATCCCGAAATTTCGACTCACACTCAAACTGATTTTAAAAATAAATGTATATCAATATAAAATCCAACAAATTCTCCACGCATAAAAATTAATGTAATTTAATATCTCAAAATGAAAAAAAAGATATTTGAAACTAATTGCCGGTTTGATGTGTTTTAAAAATGTACATCCCATTTCTCATTAGTGATGGGCCGTTTTCTCGGCCAGCCGAATGAAAGCTCTCCTCGTCTTGAAAGATTTGCAGCCCAACAGGCCTGACAAAGCGACTTAGTTGGCAAATCACAAAAAACTGGGCTGTGGCCGTGGACCCAGCTGTCAGCCTCTCCACGTATAGTACTCTTCTGATGGAAGTCGTTCCTTCACCACGTTGACCACGCCGCGCGGAGAGCACCACAGCGGTGGACGACGGCGAGGCCTAGGAAGGGGACGACGCGGAGCCGGGGAAGATGGGGCAGTGGAAGCCCGCGCGGAGAGGAGAACGAGGGCTCAATGGTTCGGCTGCGGTGTGAGGCTGTCGTCGCCGCAGGGCCTGGCCAGCGGTGGGAATAGTAGGGGGCGGTGAGGCCTCCGCGGCAGCACAGCCGGCCACGGGAAGCAGGAGCATGCGGCACGACCGGCGCTGCTTTGGGCGGTGGAGCAAGAAGACCAGAGGTTGAAGAAGCACTACGGCCGTTGGATGGACATCGTACGGTCACTGGAGCTAGAATCGTTCATATTGACTAGAGTTGACAAAGGCCCCCGTCCCAGTCAACTTAGTAGGCCCACAAGTCAGCCTCCCACCATGGTGGGTCCCAGCTAGTAGGGGAGTATTCATTTTTTTGTGCGTAATAAGGAGGCACTTCCTTGCGTGCGAAGATATAGCTGGTGGGTCCGAGCTGTCAGCGGCGGTAACATTTTTTTCGCAAAATACAGAGGCCCTTTCGATGGGTCCCTGATGTCAGGTGGAGGAATCATTATTTTGCGCGTAATAAGGAGGCATTTCCTTGCGTGTGGCCATGGACCCAGCTGTCGGCCTCTCCACGTACAGTCCACTTCAGATGCATGTCGGTCGTTGACCACGTTGACCAGGCCGCGCCGAGAGCACCAGGGCGGTGGACGACGGCGACGCCTAGGAAGGGAACGACACGGAGGCAGGGAAGACTCGGCAGTTTTTCCCACGCGGAGGGGAGTACGACTGTACGAGGGTTTACTGGTTCGTTTGCCGTCGCCGGAGAATAACAGCAGGTGTGGGTGAGTAGAGTGATGGCTAGGCTAGCGATGGGAGTATGGGGGGGCAGTGAGGCCTGCGCGGCAGCAGAGCCGGCCGCGGGGAGGAGGGAGCAGGCAGTCCCACCGGCGCTTGTTAGAGCGGCTGGAGCAGGAAGAGCAGAGATTGAAGAAGCACGACGGCCGTTGGATGGCCATCCAACAGTCACTGCTTGTGCGTCATCCTTGTTTTTAGGAAAGCCTCAAATCTGTGGAAAACAGCATACAGCCCATCTACTATTATTTCTAATAATTTACAGCCCATTTGCTAATTATTAAGGTTTTTTTGGAGCCCATATTCTTTTTGTTAGCATTACAGCCCATATTGTGGCCACGGTCAAAAAAGTATTCGACATTTTGCATATTGCGGTGCGGTCCGAACTGTTTTTAATCCCGAAATTTCGACTCACACTCAAACTGATTTTAAAAATAAAGGTATATCAATATAAAATCCAACAAATTCTCCACGCATAAAAATTAATGTAATTTAATATCTCAAAATGAAAAAAAAAGATATTTGAAACTAATTGCCGGTTTGATGTGTTTTAAAAATGTACATCCCATTTCTCATTAGTGATGGGCCGTTTTCTCGGCCAGCCGAATGAAAGCTCTCCTCGTCTTGAAAGATTTGCAGCCCAACAGGCCTAACAAAGCGACTTAGTTGGCAAATCACAAAAAACTGGGCTGTGGCCATGGACCCAGCTGTCAGCCTCTCCACGTATAGTACTCTTCTGATGGAAGTCGTTCCTTGACCACGTTGACCACGCCGCGCGGAGAGCACCACAGCGGTGGACGACGGCGAGGCCTAGGAAGGGGACGACGCGGAGCCGGGGAAGATGGGGCAGTGGAAGCCCGCGCGGAGAGGAGAACGAGGGCTCAATGGTTCGGCTGCGGTGTGAGGCTGTCGTCGCCGCAGGGCCTGGCCAGCGGTGGGAATAGTAGGGGGCGGTGAGGCCTCCGCGGCAGCACAGCCGGCCACGGGAAGCAGGAGCATGCGGCACGACCGGCGCTGCTTTGGGCGGTGGAGCAAGAAGACCAGAGGTTGAAGAAGCACTACGGCCGTTGGATGGACATCGTACGGTCACTGGAGCTAGAATCGTTCATATTGACTAGAGTTGACAAAGGCCCCCGTCCCAGTCAACTTAGTAGGCCCACAAGTCAGCCTCCCACCATGGTGGGTCCCAGCTAGTAGGGGAGTATTCATTTTTTTGTGCGTAATAAGGAGACACTTCCTTGCGTGCGAAGATATAGCTGGTGGGTCCGAGCTGTCAGCGGCGGTAACATTTTTTCCGCAAAATACAGAGGCCCTTTCGATGGGTCCCTGATGTCAGGTGGAGGAATCATTATTTTGCGCGTAATAAGGAGGCATTTCCTTGCGTGTGGCCATGGACCCAGCTGTCGGCCTCTCCACGTACAGTCCACTTCAGATGCATGTCGGTCGTTGACCACGTTGACCAGGCCGCGCCGAGAGCACCAGGGCGGTGGACGACGGCGACGCCTAGGAAGGGAACGACACGGAGGCAGGGAAGACTCGGCAGTTGTTTCCCACGCGGAGGGGAGTACGACTGTACGAGGGTTTACTGGTTCGTCTGCCGTCGCCGGAGAATAACAGCAGGTGTGGATGAGTAGAGTCATGGCTAGGCTAGCGATGGGAGTATGGGGGGGCGGTGAGGCCTGCGCGGCAGCAGAGCCGGCCGCGGGGAGGAGGGAGCAGGCAGTCCCACCGGCGCTTGTTAGAGCGGCTGGAGCAGGAAGAGCAGAGATTGAAGAAGCACGACGGCCGTTGGATGGCCATCCAACAGTCACTGCTTGTGCGTCATCCTTGTTTTTAGGAAAGCCTCAAATCTGTGGAAAACAGCATACAGCCCATCTACCATTATTTCTAATAATTTACAGCCCATTTGCTAATTATTAAGGTTTTTTTGGACCCCATATTCTTTTTGTCAGCATTACAGCCCATATTGTGGCCACGGTTAAAAAAGTATTCGACATTTTGCATATTGCGGTGCGGTCCGAACTGTTTTTAATCCCGAAATTTCGACTCACACTCAAACTGATTTTAAAAATAAAGGTATATCAATATAAAATCCAACAAATTCTCCACGCATAAAAATTAATGTAATTTAATATCTCAAAATGAAAAAAAAAGATATTTGAAACTAATTGCCGGTTTGATGTGTTTTAAAAATGTACATCCCATTTCTCATTAGTGATGGGCCGTTTTCTCGGCCAGCCGAATGAAAGCTCACCTCGTCTTGAAAGATTTGCAGCCCAACAGGCCTGACAAAGCGACTTAGTTGGCAAATCACAAAAAACTGGGCTGTGGCCGTGGACCCAGCTGTCAGCCTCTCCACGTATAGTACTCTTCTGATGGAAGTCGTTCCTTGACCACGTTGACCACGTCGCGCGGAGAGCACCACAGCGGTGGACGACGGCGAGGCCTAGGAAGGGGACGACGCGGAGCCGGGGAAGATGGGGCAGTGGAAGCCCGCGCGGAGAGGAGAACGAGGGCTCAATGGTTCGGCTGCGGTGTGAGGCTGTCGTCGCCGCAGGGCCTGGCCAGCGGTGGGAATAGTAGGGGCGGTGAGGCCTCCGCGGCAGCACAGCCGGCCACGGGAAGCAGGACCATGCGGCACGACCGGCGCTGCTTTGGGCGGTGGAGCAAGAAGACCAGAGGTTGAAGAAGCACTACGGCCGTTGGATGGACATCGTACGGTCACTGGAGCTAGAATCGTTCATATTGACTAGAGTTGACAAAGGCCCCCGTCCCAGTCAACTTAGTAGGCCCACAAGTCAGCCTCCCACCATGGTGGGTCCCAGCTAGTAGGGGAGTATTCATTTTTTTGTGCGTAATAAGGAGGCACTTCCTTGTGTGCGAAGATATAGCTGGTGGGTCCGAGCTGTCAGCGGCGGTAACGTTTTTTTCACGAAATACAGAGGCCCTTTCGATGGGTCCCTGATGTCAGGTGGAGGAATCATTATTTTGCGCGTAATAAGGAGGCATTTCCTTGCGTGTGGCCAAGGACCCAGCTGTCGGCCTCTCCACGTACAGTCCACTTCAGATGCATGTCGGTCGTTGACCATTTTGACCAGGCCGCGCCGAGAGCACCAGGGCGGTGGACGACGGCGACGCCTAGGAAGGGAACGACACGGAGGCAGGGAAGACTCGGCAGTTGTTTCCCACGCGGAGGGGAGTACGACTGTACGAGGGTTTACTGGTTCGTCTGCCGTCGCCGGAGAATAACAGCAGGTGTGGGTGAGTAGACAAATGGCTAGGCCAGCGATGGGAGTATGGGGGGGCGGTGAGGCCTGCGCGGCAGCAGAGCCGGCCGCGGGGAGGAGGGAGAAGGCAGTCCCACCGGCGCTTGTTAGAGCGGCTGGAGCAGGAAGAGCAGAGATTGAAGAAGCACGACGGCCGTTGGATGGCCATCCAACAGTCACTGCTTGTGTGTCATCCTTTTTTTAGGAAAGCCTCAAATCTGTGGAAAACAGCATACAACCCATCTACCATTATTTCTAATAATTTACAGCCCATTTCCAAATATTAAGGTTTTTTTGGAGCCCATATTCTTTTTTTTAGCATTACAGTCCATATTGTGGCCACGGTTAAAAAATTATTCGACATTTTGCATATTGCGGTGCGGTCCGAACTGTTTTTAATCCCGAAATTTCGACTCACATTCAAACTAATTTTAAAAATAAAGGTATATCAATATAAAATCCAACAAATTCTCCACGCATAAAAATTAATGTAATTTAATATCTCGAAATGAAAAAAGAAAGATATTTGAAACTAATTGCCGGTTTGATGTGTTTTAAAAATGTACATCCCATTTCTCATTAGTGATGGGCCGTTTTCTCGGCCAGCCGAATGAAAGCTCTCCTCGTCTTGAAAGATTTGCAGCCCAACAGGCCTGACAAAGCGACTTACTTGGCAAATCACAAAAAACTGGGCTGTGGCCGTGGACCCAGCTGTCAGCCTCTCCACGTATAGTACTCTTCTGATGGAAGTCGTTCCTTCACCACGTTGACCACGCCGCGCGGAGAGCACCACAGCGGTGGACGACGGCGAGGCCTAGGAAGGGGACGACGCGGAGCCGGGGAAGATGGGGCAGTGGAAGCCCGCGCGGAGAGGAGAATGAGGGCTCAATGGGTCGGCTGCGGTGTGAGGCTGTCGTCGCCGCAGGGCCTGGCCAGCGGTGGGAATAGTAGGGGCGGTGAGGCCTCCGCGGCAGCACAGCCGGCCACAGGAAGCAGGACCATGCGGCACGACCGGCGCTGCTTTGGGCGGTGGAGCAAGAAGACCAGAGGTTGAAGAAGCACTACGGCCGTTGGATGGACATCGTACGGTCACTGGAGCTAGAATCGTTCATATTGACTAGAGTTGACAAAGGCCCCCATCCCAGTCAACTTAGTAGGCCCACAAGTCAGCCTCCCACCATGTTGGGTCCCATCTAGCAGGGGGAGTATTAATTTTTTTGTGCGTAATAAGGAGGCACTTCCTTGCGTCCGAAGATATAGCTGGCGGGTCCGAGCTGTCAGCGGCGGTAACGTTTTTTTCATGAAATACAGAGGCCCTTTCGGTGGGTCCCTGATGTTAGGTGGAGGAATCATTATTTTGCGCTTAATAAGGAGGCATTTCCTTGCGTGCGGCCGTGGACCACGTACAGTCCACTTCAGATGCATGTCGGTCGTTGACCACGTTGACCAGGCCGCGCCGAGAGCACCAGGGTGGTGGACGACAGCGAGGCCTAGGAAGGGAACGACAAGGAGGCAGGGAAGACTCGGCAGTTGTTTCCCACGCGGAGGGGAGTACGCCTGTACGAGGGTTTACTGGTTCGTCTGCCGTCGCCAGAGAATAACAGCAGGTGTGGGTGAGTAGACGGATGGCAAGGCCAGCGATGGGAGTATGTTGGGGCGGTGAGGCCTGCGCGGCAGCAGAGCCGGCCGCGGGGAGGAGGGAGCAGGCAATCCCGCCGGCGCTTGTTTGAGCGGCTGGAGCAGGAAGAGCAGAGATTGAAGAAGCACGACGGCCGTGGGATGGACATCCAACAGTCACTGCTTGTGCGTCATCCTTTTTTTAGGAAAGCCTCAAATCTGTGGAAAACAGCATACAGCCCATCTGCCATTATTTCTAATAATTTACAGCCCATTTGCTAATTATTAAGGTTTTTTTGGAGCCCATATTCTTTTTGTTAGCATTACAGCCCATATTGTGGCCACGGTTAAAAAATTATATGAAATTTTGCATATTTCGGTGCGGTCCGAACTGTTTTTAATCCCGAAATTTCGACTCACATTCAAACTGATTTTAAAAATAAATGTATATCAATATAAAATCCAACAAATTCTGCACGCATAAAAATTAATGTAATTTAAAATCTCGAAATAAAAAAAAGATATTTGAAACTAATTGCCGGTTTGATGTGTTATAAAAATGTACATCCCATTTCTCATTACTTATGGGCCATTTTCTCGGCCAGCCGAATGAAAGCTCTCCTCGTCTTGAAAGATTTGCAGCCCAACATGCCTGACAAAGCGACTTCCTTGGCAAATCACAAAAAAACTGGGCTGTGGCCGTGGACCCAGCTGTCAGCCTCTCCACGTACAGTACTCTTCCGATGGACGTCGTTCCTTGACCACGTTGACCACGCCGCGCGGAGAGCACCACAGCGGTGGACGACGGCGAGGCCTAGGAAGGGGACGACGCGGAGCCGGGGAAGACGCGGCAGTGGAAGCCCGCGCGGAGAGGAGAACGAGGGTTCACTGGTTCGGCTGCGGTGTGAGGCTGCCGTCGCCGCATGGCCTGGCCAGCGGTGGGAATAGTAGGGGGCGGTGAGGCCTCCGCGGCAGCACAGCCGGCCACGGAAAGCAGGAGCATGCGGCAGGACCGGCGCTGCTTTGGGCGGTGGAGCAAGAAGACTAGAGGTCGGCCGTTGGATGGACATCGTACGGTCACTGGAGCTAGAATCGTTCATATTGACTAGAGTTGACAAAGGCCCCCGTCCCAGTCAACTTAGTAGTCCCACAAGTCAGCCTCCCACCATGGTGGGTCCCAGCTAGCATGGGGAGTATTCATTTTTTTGTGCGTATTAAGGAGGCACTTCCTTGCGTGCGAAGATATAGCTGGTGGGTCCGAGCTGTCAGCGGCGGTAACGTTTTTTTCGCGAAATACAGAGGCCCTTTCGATGGGTCCCTGATGTCAGGTGGAGGAATCATTATTTTGCGCGTAATAAGGAGGCATTTCCTTGCGTGCGGCCGTGGACCCAGCTGGCGGCCTCTCCACGTACAATCCACTTCAGATGCATGTCGGTTGTTGACCACGTTGACCAGGCCGCGCCGAGAGCACCAGGGTGGTGGACAACGGCGAGGCCTAGGAAGGGAACGACATGGAGGCAGGGAAGACTCGGCAGTTGTTTCCCACGCGGAGGGGAGTACGACTGTATGAGGGTGTACTGGTTCGTCTGCCGTCGCCGGAGAATAACAGCAGGTGTGGGTGAGTAGAGGGATGGCTAGGCCAGCGATGGGAGTACGGTGGGGCGGTGAGGCCTGCGCGGCAGAAGAGCCGGCCGCGGGGAGGAGGGAGCAGGCTGTCCCGCCGACGCTTGTTTGAGCGGTTGGAGCAGGAAGAGCAGAGATTGAAGAAGCACGACGGCCGTGGGATGGCCATCCAACAGTCAGTGCTTGTGCGTCATCGTTTTTTTAGGAAAGCCTCAAATCTGTGGAAAACAGCATACAGCCCATCTGCCATTATTTCTAATAATTTACAGCCCATTTGCTAATTATTAAGGTTTTTTTGGAGCCCATATTCTTTTTGTTACCATTACAGCCCATATTGTGGTCACGGTTGAAAAATTATATGAAATTTTGCATATTTCGGTGCGGTCCGAACTGTTTTTAATCCCGAAATTTCGACTCACATTCAAACTGATTTAAAAAAATAAATGTATATCAATATAAAATCCAACAAATTCTCCACGCATAAAAATTAGTGTAATTTAAAATCTCGAAATGAGAAAAAAGATATTTGAAACTAATTGCCGATTTGATGTGTTATAAAAATGTACATCCCATTTCTCATTACTGATGGTCCTCGTCTTGAAAGATTTGCAGCCCAACAGGCATGACCAAGCGACTTACTTGGCAAATCACAAAAAAACTGGGTCCGAGCTGTCAGCGGCGGTAACATTTTTTTCGCGAAATACAGAGGCCCGTTCGATGGGTCCCTGATGTCAGGTGGAGGAATCATTATTTTGCGCGTAATAAGGAGGCATTTCCTTGCGTGCGGCCGTGGACCCAGCTGTCGGCCTCTCCACGTACAATCAACTTCAGATGCATGTCGGTCGTTGACCACGTTGACCAGGCCGCGCCGAGAGCACCAGGGCGGTGGACGACGGCGAGGCCTAGGAAGGGAACGACACGGAGGCAGGGAAGACTCGAGAGTTGTTTCCCACGCGGAGGGGAGTACGACTATATGAGGGTTTACTGCTTCGTCTGCCGTCGCCGGAGAATAACAGCAGGTGTGGGTGAGTAGACCGATGGCTAGGCCAGCGATGGGAGTATGTTGGGGCGGTGAGGCCTGCGCGGCAGGAGAGCCGGCCGCGGGGAGGAAGGAGCAGGCAATCCCGCCGGCGCTTGTTTGAGCGGCTGGAGCAGGAAGAGCAGAGATTGAAGAAGCACGACGGCCGTGGGATGGCCATCCAACAGTCAGTGCTTGTGCGTCATCCTTTTTTTAGGAAAGCCTCAAATGTGGAAAACAGCATACAGCCCATCTGCCATTATTTCTAATAATTTACAGCCCATTTCCTAATTATTAAGGTTTTTTTGGAGTCCATATTCTTTTTGTTAGCATTACAGCCCATATTGTGGCCACGGTTAAAAAATTATATGAAATTTTTCTTATTTCGGTGCGGTCCGAACTGTTTTTAATCCCGAAATTTCGACTCACATTCAAATTGATTTTAAAAATAAATGTATATCAATATAAAATCCAACAAATTGTCCACGCATAAAAATTAATGTAATTTAAAATCTCGAAATGAAAAAAAGGATATTTGAAACTAATTGCCGGTTTGATGTGTTATAAAAATGTACATCCCACTTCTCATTACTGATGGGCCATTTTCTCGGCCAGCCGAATGAAAGCTCTCCTCGTCTTGAAAGATTTGCAGCCCAACAGGCCTGACGAAGCGACTTGGCATATCACAAAAAAACTGGGCTGTGGCCGTGGACCCAGATGTCAGCCTCTCCACGTACAGTACTCTTCCGATGGAAGTCGTTCCTTGACCATGTTGACCACGCCGCGCGGAGAGCACCATAGCGGTGGACGACGGCGAGGCCTAGGAAGGGGACGACGCGGAGCCGGGGAAGACGCGGCAGTGGAAGCCCGGGCGGAGAGGAGAACGAGGGATCACTGGTTCGGCTGCGGTGTGAGGCTGCCGTCGCCGCATGGCCTGGCCAGCGGTGGGAATAGTAGGGGGCGGTGAGGCCTCCGCGGCAGCACAGCCGGCCACGGAAAGCAGGAGCATGCAGCACGACCGGCGCTGCTTTGGGCGGTGGAGCAAGAAGACCAGAGGTTGAAGAAGCACTACGGCCGTTGGATGGACATCGTACGGTCACTGGAGCTAGAATCGTTCATATTGACTAGAGTTGACAAAGGCCCCCGTCCCAGTCAACATAGTAGGCCCACAAGTCAGCCTCCCACCATGGTGGGTCCCAGCTAGCAGGGGGAGTATTCATTTTTTTGTGCGTAATAAGGAGGCACTTCCTTGCGTGCGAAGATATAGCTGGTGGGTCCGAGCTGTCAGCGGCGGTAATGTTTTTTTCGCGAAATACAGAGGCCCTTTCGATGGCTCCCTGATGTCAGGTGGAGGAATCATTATTTTGCGCGTAATAAGGAGGCATTTCCTTGCGTGCGGCCGTGGACCTAGTTGTTGGCCTCTCCACGTACAATCCACTTCAGATGCATGTCGGTCGTTGACCACGTTGACCAGGCCGCGCCGAGAGCACCAGGGTAGTGGACGACGGCGAGTCCTAGGAAGGGAACGACACGGAGGCAGGGAAGACTCGGCAGTTGTTTCCCACGCGGAGGGGAGTACGACTGTACGAGGGTTTACTGGTTCGTCTGCCGTCGCTGGAGAATAACATCAGGTGTGGGTGAGTAGAGGGATGGCTAGGCCGGCGATGGGAGTACGGTGGGGCGGTGAGGCCTGCGCGGCAGCAGACCCGGCCGCGGGAAGGAGGGAGCAGGCAGTCCCGCCGGCGCTTGTTTGAGCGGCTGGAGCAGGAAGAGCAGAGATAGAAGAAGCACGACGGCCATTGGATGGCCATCCAACAGTCAGTGCTTGTGCGTCAACCTTTTTTTTAGGAAAGCCTCAAATCTGTGGAAAACAGCATACAACCCATCTGCCATTATTTCTAATAATTTACAGCCCATTTGCTAATGATTAAGGTTTTTTTAGAGCCCATATTCTTTTTGTTAGCATTACAGCCCATATTGTGGCCACGGTTAAAAAATTATACGAAATTTTGCATATTTCGGTGCGGTCTGAACTGTTTTTAATCCCGAAATTTCGACTCACATTCAAACTGATTTTAAAATAAATGTATATCAATAAAAAAATCCAACAAATTCTCCACGCATAAAAATTAATGTAATTTAAATCTCGAAATGAAAAAAAAGATATTTGAAACTAATTGCCGGTTTGATGTGTTTAAAAAATGTACAGCCCATTTCTCATTACTGATGGGCCATTTTAGCGACCTCGTGCGCGCGTGCGGCCGCGATTTGCTTCTCCGCTGCCAGATGCTACTGAGCTCCGTGTTATACTGCGTGCAAAATGGCTGTGGGCAGCGCTTAATTGTAGGACGGGGCCAGTGATTTCGGCGGAAGGTGTCGCGCCATCGGTCGGGGCATGTGGGACAGGAAGGAGGTGGATGGTGTAGGTGGGGTGTTGATTACCTAACCATATCGACGAGGCCGCACAGGAAGAAGGGTCAGCGGCGAGGAGGGGTCGCGACAAGAAGAAGGGTCGGCGGCGAGGAGGCTACGCTTCAAGAAGAAGGGTCGTCGGCGAGGAGGCGGCGCTGCAAGAAGAAGGGTCGCCAGCAAGGAGGCTGAGCTGCCAATAAGCAGCAGTGAAGGTTTGAACTTGGAAAGCAAGGAGGAACAGTGGAAATGTGGCTTTTGGTGGGAGGGAGGAGGCGGGGAGATAGATATTTCCGCGGTAGCAGAAAACTTTCGCTTGGTGCCACGAGAAACTGGCATGCAAGTGTGGTTCAATCGCGGGCGGTGGTTGCTACCTCTTGAGCACTGCGTTGGTTTTCCCTTGAAGAGGAAAGGGTGATGCAGCAAAGTAGCGTAAGTATTTCCCTCAGTTTTTGAGAACCAAGGTATCAATCCAGTAGGAGGCTACACACAAGTCCCTCGCACCTACACAAACAAATAAATCCTCGCAACCAACGCGATAAGGGGTTGTCAATCCCTACACGGTCACTTATGAGAGTGAGATCTGGTAGATATGATAAGGTAATATTTTTGGTATTTTTGTGATAAAGATGAAAAGTAAAATAAAAGGCAACGAAAATAGCTAAGTGTTGGAAGATTAATATGATGGAAAATAGACCCGGGGGCCATAGGTTTCACTAGTGGCTTCTCTCGAGAGCATAAGTGTTTACGGTGGGTGAACAAATTACTGTTGAGCAATTGACAGAATTGAGCATAGTTATGAGAATATCTAGGCATGATCATGTATATAGGCATCACGTCCGAAACAAGTAGACCGACTCCTGCCTGCATCTACTACTATTACTCCACACATCGACCGCTATCCAGCATGCATCTAGAGGATTAAGTTCATAAGAACATAGTAACGCTTTAAGCAAGATGACATGATGTAGAGGGATAAACTCATGCAATATGATATAAACCCCATCTTGTTATCCTCGATGGCAACAATACAATACGTGCCTTGCTGCCCCTATTGTCACTGGGAAAGGACACCGCAAGATTGAATCCAAAGCTAAGCACTTCTCCCATTGCAAGAAAGATCAATCTAGTAGGTCAAACCAAACTGATAATTCGAAGAGACTTGCAAAGATAACCAATCATACACAAAAGAATTCAGAAGATTCAAATATTATTCATAGATAAACTTGATCATAAACCCACAATTCATCAGTCTCAACAAACACACCGCAAAAGAAGATTACATCGAATAGATCTCCACAAGAGAGGGGGAGAACATTGTATTGAGATCCAAAAAGAGAGAAGAATCCATCTAGCTAATAACTATGGACCCGAAGGTCTGAGGTAAACTACTCACACTTCATCGGAGAGGCTATGGTGTTGATGTCGAAGCCCTCCGTGATCGATGCCCCCTCCGGCAGAGCTCCGGAACAGGCCCCAAGATGGGATCTCGTGGGTACAGAAGGTTGCGGCGGTGGAATTAGGTTTTTGGCTCCATATCTGGTAGTTTGGGGGTACGTAGGTATATAGAGGAGGAAGGAGTACGTCGGTGGAGCAACGTGGGGCCCACGAGGGTGGAGGGCACGCACAGGGGGGGTAGGCGCGCCGCCTACCTCGTGGCTTCCTGGTAGCTTTCTTGACGTAGGGTCCAAGTCCTCTGGATCACGTTCGTTCTGAAAATCACATTCCCGAAGGTTTCATTCCGTTTGGACTCCGCTTGATATTCTTTTTCTGCGAAACTCTGAAATAGGCAAAAAACAACAATTCTGGGCTAGGCCTCCAGTTAATAGGTTAGTCCCAAAAATAATATAAAAGTGTATAATAAAGCCCAATAATGTCCAAAACAGAAGATAATATAGCATGGAGCAATCAAAAATTATAGATACGTTGGAGACGTATCAAGCATCCCCAAGCTTAATTCCTGCTCGTCCTCGAGTAGGTAAATGATAAAAACAGAATTTTTGATGTGGAATGCTACTTGGCATAATTTCAATGTAATTCTTCTTAATTGTGGTATGAATATTCAGATCCGAAAGATTCAAGATAAAAGTTCAATATTGACATAAAAGTAATAATAATTCAAGCATACTAACTAAGCAATTATGTCTTCTCAAAATAACATGGCCAAAGAAAGTTCATCCCTACCAAATCATATAGTTTAGTCATGCTCCATTTTCGTCACACAAGAATGCTCTCATCATGCACAACCCCGACGACAAGCCAAGCAATTGTTTCATACTTTAGTAATCTCAAAATTTTTCAACCTTCACGCAATACATGAGCGTGAGTCATGGATATAGCACTATGGGTGGAATAGAATATGATGATGGGGGTTATGTGTAGAAGACAAAAAGGGAGAAAGTCTCACATCAACGAGGCTAATCGATGAGCTATGGAGATGCCCATCGATTGATGTTAATGCAAGGAGTAGGGATTGCCATGCAACGGATGCACTAGAGCTATAAATATATGAAAGCTCAACAAAAGAAACTAAGTGGGTGTGCATCCAACTTGCTTGCTCACGAAGACCTAGGGCACTTGAGGAGGCCCATTGTTGGAATATACAAGCCAAGTTCTATAATGAAAAAAAATTCCCACTAGTATATGAAAGTGACATAACAAGAGACTTTCTATTATGAAGATCATGGTGCTACTTTGAAGCACAAGTGTGGTAAAAGGATAGTAACATTGTGCCTTCTCTCTTTTTCTCTCTTATTTTTGGCCTTCTCTTTTCTTTTTTTTTTTGGCCTTTCTCTCTTTTTTTATTTTTTTATTATTCCTCACCTGGGACAATGCTCTTGTCGGAGTAAATGGCCACGGGTAGCCTAACCGACTCCCCCTGGGTCTTCAAAAAATTATCGGGCCGATCGAGCCTTCAAGCATCCAAAGCACAGGGACGCCTTCCCCTGGCCGGCTATCTCACAGACCGACTACTGGAAGGCGACCCGGCCCTAAAAACCCTCCTGAAGCGAGCCACAAGATGGCCGACTCCAAGAAGCTGGCCACTGGAGGACCGACTCCTTGAAGCCGGCCACAAGAAGACTGGCTCCCGGCAAGCGGCCAAGATCGCACCCTCAAGGGCTGCACCCACATAACGGTGACGAGACGGGGCATGGCTATAGTACAGCCTGCCACCCCCGAATCCCGGAGCACGCGTGGCCACAGTGCGCCGTACGGGTCGGCCATCCCCCGTCCGGCCCGACACTGTTGCCATGTTGACCATGACGCCACCCACGACAGGCTGTCAGTACGGCCCGCGGGCGGCGGGCCCCTTCAGCCAGAGAGATGCTCGAAGACGGCCAAGCCTCCCCAGTTGGCCTGGGGCGTAGCCGACACCCAATAGTCGGCTACCTCCCTCCCTCGAAGTATGTGCATCATTAAGGAGACAAGACGAGGTAAGGCTACAGTGAGAGCCCGCCAGGCGGCGGCACTGTAGCCATGCTTACCTCGACAAAGCCGTCGTCATCAGGGGCGAGGCTACAGTAACCAGCTGCCGGCAAGACCCCCAGGCGGTGGGGCCGGCCTGTCGGCCAAGAGGCCAGCAGCCGGCGGGACCCACCAGTCGGCGGGCCCCAGCGGCCGGCGGAGAAGCCGGCGAATACAGACACTGACGGCTAGGACCCACGTCCAGCCAGATTACCATTGTACCCCCGGGGGGTAGGCCTATATAAACCCCCCCGGGTCACCCATGCAAAGGGTTCTTCTCTTAGAGTTTAGACACCACGTAGAAAGAAGAGGAGAGCTAGCCTTGCCCTTCTTCTTCCTCTAACCAAACAGCTCAAGGAGCCACTTGTAGCCACTTGTGTTGATCAAGTGATCATGCGGAGACCCCGCAGAGCAGGACTAGGGGTGTTATCTCCACGGAGAGCCCCGAACCTGGGTAAGATTCGCCGGTGTGCATGTCTTTGCCTTATCCCGTTTCTAGGCACCGGCGATGTCTTACTGGCTCCCACAATGATAAGCCACCCGTTGGCATATGTCGCACCTACCACCCGACATTTGGCGCCCACTGTGGGGCCAGGTGCACCGTCGTCCGGAGACCTGTTCTGGACGGGAACCCTTTTCCTTCCCAGCGAGTGTAGCCAGCCCGGCACGCCCGATGGCGCTTGCCCCGACGCCATGCAAGGTGTCGACGATGCCTGCGCGGCGAGCTGCCTCGCCGATGTTCTTGGCGAGGCTCGCATCTCCGACGAGCCTACGTCCGACGCGGGCACAGACTGCCCCAAGAGCCGCCTCGTCAGCCTCCTCGACCAGCTTCACGTCTCCAGCGAGCTTGTTGTGGAGTTGGAGTCGGTTGGCTCCACCGACCCGATGCTTGTCGACTCCGACACGGCATCGCTTGACGCCTTCCCCACCAACGTGGTGATCATCGACGACCCTCTTCCTCGAGCCGACAGTGGCAGTAGCGCTGTCACCGAGGTGCTGTTCATCAGCCACGGCGCCACCTCAGGCGGGAACGCCCACGACGCCCTACAAGCGGCGCTACACGACTTCTCCGTCCCCATCCCGGCAGACGCCGACGCCGAGACACTGGAGGCACGCCGCCTCGCCCTCATCGCGGAGGGCCAGAAGATAGGATCCATGAGACGCCTCACTGAAGCTCACCAGCGCGAAGTCGACCGCGCCGCCTTTGGTACGCCGCCTCCTGGCGGGCCGAGCCGAGCCGGCATCGTCATGAAGCGCGGCGCGGCCATCGCCAACATGCTAGGAGCAGACCGCCCAGTCTACGCCACGCCACTCGAGAACCTGCGTGCCGCTCAGGCGGCCGTAGACGAGCTAAACGGGCTGGGGGCCGACGAGCTTCCCTACATGACTAGACGCATCCAGCAGCTGATCGACGCGGCCGCAGAGCGGCATGAAGCCAGCGCCCGCGCTGAAAGTCCTCCCCCACGCTGAGAGCACGGCGCGACATCCCGGACGTCGACTGCAGATGGCGCCCACGCGAGAAAAGACAAGGAGCCGGCTGCTAGCCGCAATTGGACTCGGCTCACCATCGAGCGCGACGCAGAAGGCCGCCCCCGAGCTGTGGAACGACAAGGCGATCTGCCTCCTCCCCCGCCTCGTGGGGAGAGATATCCCACCCCGCCGCCTGTTACGCATCTGACTCTCGGCGGCTGACTGGGCCACCGCGAAGGAGTCGGCGAGAATGACGCCCGCCACCGGATCGACCGCCTAGTGCGATCCCTGGCGCTAGAAGAAGAAGATGATGTCGGCCCGCCTTGCTTTGGCCCCTGCATCCGCAACGAGCCCTTCCCCAAATGGTTCTCACTCCCAAGAGACACGCCAAAATACAACGGCTCCGTGAAGCTGGAAGACTGGTTGATCGACTACTCCAACGCAGTCCGCATAGCGAACGGCAACAGGCGCGTTGCCGTGAAGTACGTCCCGCTCGTGCTTCAAGGCACGGCACGCACTTGGTTGAACAGCCTCAAGCCCTACAGCATCAACAGCTGGCTAGACTTCACGGAAGTCTTCATCCGCAATTTCACCAGCACATGCAAGCGGCCTCCAATGCCCCGCCAGCTCTCCTTGTGCGTCCAAGGGCCCAGCGAATCAACTCGTGACTACCTCACGCATTGGGCCGAGCTCCGCAACTCCTGCGAAGGTGTGCACGAGGTTCAAGCCATAGAGTACTTCACCGCCGCGTGCCGAGAGGGCACCCTCCTCAAGCATCGGCTCCTCTGCGACGAGCCGACTACCCTCGACGAGCTGCTGATCATAGCAGACAAGTACGCCACGGCCGACTCTTCAATGAAGACCGAGCTTCGGGTGGGTGCCTCTGGAAAGGTGCTTGCTCCGGCTCCCAAGACGCCGGCTGGTTACTCCAGTCGACGCCCTTACTAGAACGACAACAAGCACAAGGCCCCTATGCCGCCTTCCACCAGTCGGCAAGTAGCCACAGTGGAAGACGAACAACCTGAAGAGCGGCCCATGCCCAAGAAGCAGAAGGGCGGCAGGCCGGCTTTCTCCTACAAGCAAACCCTTGATGTTCCCTGCAAGTTCCACAGCGGTGCGAAGCCGTCCAACCACACGACTTGGAAGTGTCATTGGCTCACGCGGATCTCCAAAGGCGAGGGGCTGGTGCTGCGTCCACCTGCTGGCCAGCCGCCTCCAGCCCCTTAGCAGCCGGCTGTTTGACCAGCAGTTGGAGCCATTCAAGACGAGTTCCCGTATGAGCACGCCGCCTACGTCGTCTTTATAAGCCAAACTGAAGACAGGCGCAGCCGGCGCCGACAACACCAAGAAGTCAACACGGTCACCTCCAACAACCCAGAGTTTATGCATTGGTCTGAGAAACCTATCAGCTGGAACCGGGCCGATCACCCAGAGGTGATGCCGTCTCCCGGCTCTTATGCATTGGTATTGGACGCCACCCTCGCGATAGAAAGGTGAGCTGCCCATTTCTCCCGTGTACTGATTGACGGTGGGAGCAGCATCAACATACTGTACCGTTACACCATGGAGAAGCGGAACATGAAGACGAAGCTACTCATGCCAAGCCGGACTGTGTTCCATGGCATCGTACCCAGCCTGTCCCGAGAGGCAATCTGGTTTGAAGTGGTGGATCTAGAGAGCCCTTACCATGTGTTGCTTGGCCGACCTGCCCTGGCCAAGTTCATGGCTGTGCCCCACTACGCCTACCTCAAGATGAAGATACCAAGTTCAAAGGGGATCATCACCATAGCCGGAGACTACAAGAAATCCTCCGAGTGTGCTGCAGCGAGCAGCTGGCTGGCCGAGTCCCTCGTGATTGCCGAAGAAAAGAAGATGATGGACCGAGTCGTGGCCATGGCCGGCAAGCAGCCGGCCCTGTCCCCCGACCCCAAGGAATATGATGCTCAAGGCTCCTTCCAGCCGGCCAAGGAAACAAAGAAGATACCTCTGGACCCGGAGAACCCGGAGAGGTTTGCCATCATTGGAGCAAACCTGGACAGCAAATAGGAAGGCAAGCTCGTCGATTTCCTCCGTGAGAATCGGGACATCTTCGCATGGTCCCCAAAGGACATGTCGGGTCTTCCGAAGGATTTCGCCGAGCACAAGCTACAAGTCCGAGCAGACGCAAAACCAGTCAAACAACCCCTCCGCCGACTGTCGGAGGAAAAGAGAAGGATTGTAGGAGAAGAGATAGCCCGGCTTCTGGCAGCTGGCTTCATTATGGAGGTGTTTTTTCTAGAATGGTTGCCAACCTGGTCCTGGTGTTGAAGAAAAACAATAAATGGCGCATGTGTATAGATTATAGCAGCCTCAACAAAGCCTGCCCCAAAGATCCGTTCGCCTTACCTCGAATCGATCAAGTGATAGACTCCACAGCCGGATGTGAGCTGTTGTGTTTCTTGGATGCTTACTCAGGCTACCATCAGATCAAGTTGGATCCAGCCGACCGCCTGAAGACCGCCTTCATCACACCATTCAGAGCTTTCTGCTACCTAACTATGACATTCGGCTTGAGAAATGCCGGTGCCACTTTTCAGCGTTGCGTGCAGAAATGCCTCCTCAAGAAACTCGGCAGAAATGCCCACGTCTATGTAGACGATATTGTGGTGAACACGGAGAAGCGCGGCACCCTGCTGGAAGACCTCAGAGAAACATTTGACAACTTGCGCCGATTTCAGATCAAGCTCAACCTTGAGAAATGCGTGTTCGGAGTACCAGCCGGCCAGCTTATAGGCTTCTTGGTCTCCGAACGCGGCATCGAGTGCAACCTAGTGAAGATCAAGGCCATAGAGAGAATGGAGATTCCTACCAAGCTGCGAGACGTCCAAAAGTTTACCGGGTGCCTGGCCTCCCTGAACCGCTTCATCAGCCGGCTAGGAGAGAAGGCTCTCCCCCTGTACCAACTCATGAAAAAGTCCACCCACTTCGAGTGGAACGACCAAGCAGACCAAGCTTTTCAAGAGTTGAAGAAGATGCTGACCACGCCGCCTGTCTTGGCAGCGCCGACTGAGGAAGAGCCCATGCTCCTTTACATTGCCGCGACTAGCCGAGTGGTCAGCACAGTTGTTGTGGTCCAACGCCCAAAAGAAGGCCGGGCTCAGTTAGTCCAAAGGCCGGTGTATTATTTAAGCGAAGTACTGTCCACCTCGAAGCAAAACTACCCGCACTACCAGAAGATGTGCTATGGAGTATACTTCGCCGCCAAGAAGCTGAAGCCCTACTTTCAAGAGCATCCTATCACGGTCGTATGCACTGCCCCGCTTGCCGAGATCATAGGCAGCCGGGATACATCCGGTCGGGTGGCCAAGTGGGCCATTGCACTGGCTCCTTACACGATCTTCTACCAGCCTCGCACCGCCATCAAGTCCCAAGCATTGGCCGACTTCCTTGTCGACTGGGCCGAGACCCAGTACCTACCGCCGGCTCCCGACTCCACTCATTGGCGGATGCACTTCGATGGATCCAAGATGCGCACCGGCTTGGGAGCCGGCATCGTCCTCACCTCTCCCAAGGGCGACAAACTCAGATACACATTGCAAATTCATTTTGCCGCCTCCAATAATGTGGCCGAGTACGAGGCGCTCATACACGGGCTCCGGCTAGCCAAAGAGCTCGGCATCCGCCGGATCCTGTGCTATGGCGACTCGGATTTGGTAGTCCAACAATCATCCGGCGACTGGGACGCCAAGGACGCAAACATGGCAAGCTACCGATTCCTCGTTCAGCAAATCAGCGAATACTTTGAAGGATGTGAGTTCCTCCACGTGCCACGGGCCGACAACGAGCAAGCAGATGCCCTGGCACGAATTGGCTCCACCCGACAAGCTATACCAACCGGCGTCTCTCTCCAACGCCTCCTCAAACCGTCTATCAAGCCGTCTCCAGAATCAGACTCCATCTTCATACCGCCTGACCCCGATGCAGTCGGATCCGACTTGGGGAACCCAGCAGGCGGCTCGGGGACTTCGACAGGCGGCCCGAGGACTACCGTAGTCGCACCCGGCTCGGGGACTTCAGAACCCGGCCCGGGGACTGCAACAGTCGGCCCGGGGACTGCAACGACACAACAGGTGGTGTCCGACTCCAATTCTTCACCACCCAACCCACCCACCCGGGTCGCAGTAGCTGTATTGGCAATAGAAGAAGTCACAGCTCCATCATGGGCCCAACCCATCCTCAACTTCCTGGTAAACAAAGAGCTACCGACTGATGAGATCTCGGCAAGACAAGTTCAACACCGAGCCGGAGCATACACAATAATAAACAGAGAACTCGTTAGGCGCAGCGTCACTGGAGTCTTCCAGCGCTGCGTCGAGCCAGAGAAGGGCATAGCAATCCTCAAGGACATCCACCAAGGCGAATGCGGCCACCACGCGGCCTCAAGATCACTTGTCGACAAAGCTTTCCGCCATGGTTTCTTCTGGCCGACTGCTTTGGAAGGTGCCAAGGAATTAGTCAAATGCTGCAAAGGGTGCCAAATCTTCAGCTCCAAGCAATACCTGCCGGCTTCTGCACTCAAAACCATCCCCCTCACCTGGCCCTTTGCCGTCTGGGGATTGGACATGGTGGGCCCATTCAAGACGGCGCGCGGCGGCATGACACATCTGCTTGTCGCCGTGGACAAATTCACCAAGTGGATTGAAGCAAAGCCAATCAAGAAGCTGAACGTGCCGACTGTCGTGACATTCATCGCAGATATCACCACCCGGTATGGCGTACCACACAGCATCATCACCGACAATGGCACGAATTTTGCCAAAGGAGCACTGGCACGTTTCTGCGCGACACAGGGCATCCGACTGGACTTAGCGTCCGTTGCCCACCCGCAATCAAATGGCCAAGTCGAGCGAGCAAAGGGCCTCATCCTCTCCGGCATCAAGCCCCGACTGGTCATACCACTGGAGCGGTCGGCCGGCTGCTGGCTTGACGAGCTGCCGGCCGTCCTCTGGAGTCTGCGTACTACCACGAACAAGTCAACCGGCTTCACCCCTTTCTTCCTTGTATATGGTGCCGAGGCTGTCATCCCAACTGACATTGAGTTCGACTCACCTCGGGTCACCATGTACACGGAGGCGGAGGCCAAGGAAGCGCGAGAAGACGGTGTTGACCTGCTGGAAGAGGGCCGGCTGTTAGCACTCAGCCGGTACGCCATCTACCAGCAGGGTTTGCACCGTTACCACAACCGGAAGGTCAAGCCAAGATCCTTCCAAGAAGGCGATCTTGTGCTCCGGCTGATCCAGCGAACAGCCGGCCAGCACAAGCTCTCGGCCCCTTGGGAAGGCCCCTTCGTCATCAGCAAGGCTCTAGGCAACGACTCCTACTACCTGATTGACGCACAGAAGCCGAAGGCACGCAAGAGAGATGATTCCGGCAAGGAGTCGGAACGACCATGGAACGCCAATCTCCTCAGAAGATTTTACAGTTAGAAGCAGTATGTACCACGCTACCTTTTGTATTAAGTACAAGACAATGGGCCCCCCGAGGTGCACTCGGGGACTACCCTCTTTTATCTATGTATGACGAGTGTCATACCTATGAATGTGTTACTACATTTGTTTGTCTGTCCGGCACCAGGTTCGATCAGTCGGCCCGGGGACTTGCCGCCTTGAGTTATATTAAAGTTCTACCTGCAGTCAGACAAGTAGTGTGCCAGCACCCAAGCCCTCTCTTGTTGAAAGTCGTAGCTTGAAGAACCGACTGTCCGACTGGCAAGAGTCAAAGGTAGGAAAGGATGCCCACACGAAAAACGGCTCAGGACTAACGAACTTATATAACACAAGTCGGCCTCCCACCCCGCCTACCGGCTGTCAGAACAGCCGGCTGGCTGGCTTCCCATTCACCTTGCAACAATCCAAGAAAGCTAGAGTACTTGCACTCCCAAACGGCCAAGACCTTCCCCAGACATAGACTGCGGAGCAGCTGTCCAGCTGGGAAGGCGGCGACCAAGGGAGGGCGGCAAAGGAAACAGCCAAAAGGATGAAAAGCAAATACAATCGGAAGCCAAGCACATGCATGATTATATTTACACAAAAGTCCTTCGAAAGGCCGGCATTCAACATAGTTTGAACACACCCCCAGTTGGTGGAACTGCGCAAACTTAACAAAATATTGTTCAAAGAGTAATAAACAGGAAAGCAAAGGCGGCGGATCAGGCTAAAGGTGCAACAGGCGAGCCAGGCAGGTCGGTGGAGACGGCAGTGCTGGCTGGAGGAGTGGCCAGCTGGTGAGTCTCGGCTTGATCATCGCTGGCTGCAGGCGGCGCGCTCGCACGCGCCTCGTTGCTGGAGGCACGATCAAGATGAGGCTGGCCGGTTGCTCCACCGTCTGGCACGGCGTCTTCACCATCCTCTCCCTCCTCCTCTTCGCCCTCGTCGCTGGAGTCGATCTCCTCCGCCGAGTCCTCACCATCCGCCGGGTTCAGCCCAAACCACTCCTCCGGCTAAGCAACATCGTCATCATGCACCTCAGGGGCAAAGACACTGGTGTCGGTGTAGTCGGTGATCGCTAAGGCGCGCTGGATGATAGCCGGCCGCACCGCCTCCAGCTCCTCGTCGGCCTCCTGCCGCCAGGTCGCCAGCTGGTCCAAACTTAGCTCAGGATACCAAGCTTTGACGAACTCCAGCGCTGCCTGGCGCCTGACCGAGCTGCACAGGCTTTCCAGGCCTCGAAGCGGCCAACCGCTACCTCCAGCCAGTCGGCAGTCCGACTGGGGGTACGGGGAGCCACCTCGCCAGGCCAGAGGGCGACTAGCACTTGTGCCGCAACGCGCTGAAGACGGCGGAGCATGCGGTGAGCCGGCTGGAGGCGGGCTTGGATCGCCAGAAGCTGCTCCTCAAGCGACCGGCGAGCATCCGGTGTGATCTCATCTCCAACCTGCCTTTGCACCTTGCGGTGGGCCTTGATGACTTGGTTGGCAGCAACGGAGTAACCAGGGAAGTAATCTGCACAAGTAAGAAAGGAAGAGAAAAAACACAAAGTCAGAGAATGGACCAAATGGCAAGCGGCAAGCGAAGGAATGAAGAAGAAGGCGGCCTACCGTCAACCAAGTCTTCGATCCGGCCGTAGCCGCTGATCAGCGATTGCCTTGCCTTAGCCCAGCTCGCCGCCTCGGTCTCGTATTCGGCTTGGAGGGCGGCCTCGCTGTCCTGCACCGCCTTCAGGGCCGCCTTATGGCTCTCCTCCTAGTCGGCCAGCTTCTTGACCAAGCGGTCACGCTCCTGAGCCAAGGCGTCGAACTCGGCTTCCTTGGCGCGAAGGGCGGTCTGGGCCCAACCCAACTGCTCCCTCAGGTTGGCATTGGCCTCTGCAGATAT